>NW_009951950.1:2025926-2049782 GCF_000747805.2 Chaetura pelagica | reverse complement strand
AGCAGAAACATAAAACATCTCATCCCTCCTTTCCACCCTCACCTCCCTGTATTTCTGATGTGGGCTGCACTCAACCCACCCCAGTCCCTGCCAAGTGCTGAGCAGCTCAGGAGGGCTGCAGTTCCTCAGGGGCAAGCCTGCTAAAGCTAAGGAGAAAGTAAGGTAAATAGCTCTTACTTAACCAGTATTCACAGAAACAAAAGTCTAGATATAACAAATGAGAGAGAGAAAATTGAAACTGTTGTAAAGGGACTTGGCAGAGCACCTACTTCCCTGGAAGTGTATTTTCCATAAAAGCAACCACTGCCTGTAACCTAATATATGTCTCTTAATGGTTTATTTATCTGAGAAGTGGAAGACAGGTTAATTTTTAAAGGTAAACTCCATATTAGGGAAGTATGTACACTGAAGATCCCACAAGGAAGTATATAGAGGAAGCCAAATTCCATATTTGAATCAGTGAGGTTTTTAGGGGCCCTTCTCTTGAAAAACCCAATAAAATTAGCTGGAAAGGAGCTTGTGAGAAAAATCTGATTAATGTTGTATGGGGAAATTTGGCCATGCAGTAGCTTTTTCAAGAGATTTTGCAAAGAATTTTAAAATCATATTTCCATTTCAGAAAGTGTTTCAAAAAATAAAAAGGTGCAAAAAAGAAATTGCATATTTTGTTTGAAATTTAATTTAATCTTCTGTGTGTTCCGTTAGTAAAAATTAGTTTCTACTTAGAGGAAGAAGTTTTAAGTAGAAAGGAGAGCAAAACCTTCAGTGTGTATTGAATCGTTATTGTCATTAAATGTTTTCAAAACAATATAAAATTAAATGTTTTATGAATTAATGTGAGTTATAGTAAGTTCCTGGCATATCATGAAATAATAGAAGAGTACATATGAATTAAGTGATACAGACTCTCTAAGAAATGCTTGAAAATTCCTAGATATTCTCTTCTAATGAAACACATTTAAAAGTTTTTATTCCATGGGAAAATGTGGAATTGTTATTTTTCTTTCCCTTTTAGAATAAAACTCCATTGAAAAAGATGGAATTTCACAGTAAATAAATGGTAAATTTTGAGAAACTTCAGCTCCAATTTGAAGGAGAGCCATCAAAGAGTTTAGCTTCCTGCTGGAAAACAGGAGTTGAGTTCTGAAATGTCTGGGCACTAACAAGAGAATTCTTGTCTGACTGAAAAAAAAAAGGAGAAAAGTAGCACTGTTGAGAACTGGAACATCCCTGAAGGCATGTGTCAATGTGCCTTCTGAAATGCTCATTCCATGGTGGCATTCAGGTTCAGAGCCCAGGAGGTTTGTCTGGGTGTTTGAGGCAAATGGATGCTATGATAAACAGGTCAGAGTCCTGCTGGCTTAAGAGAGGGGGTGTTTGCATGACAACACCACTATCAGGACAGATGTAGGTTCCCCTCAGCTTCTCTTGCCATGGCATTCCCTTCATGCATGTCTTAAAAACAAGGTTTGGCAACAGCTTGTCAGATGTGGTCTGAGCAAGTGGGATGCTTCCTCAGTGGAGGGAGGGGACACTAGATGTGCCTGTGGATGTCACCCCAGCCCTGCCTTTCTGCCACATCCATATGTGGTGGCATGGCAAGCAGATGACCTATGGCCTCCCAATGGCATGTTTTTCTGTGTTGCCTGTTCCTGTGGCTGAGTTTGACTGAATGACACTGGGGAGCCCCAGCCAGTTCTGTAAT
Organism: Chaetura pelagica; assembly: GCF_000747805.2. NCBI lineage: Eukaryota > Metazoa > Chordata > Aves > Apodiformes > Apodidae > Chaetura > Chaetura pelagica. The sequence continues at coordinate 2,048,077 of NW_009951950.1, read as the reverse complement.
TTCTGTGTTTTTGTTGGAAACTTGTTCCTTCAGACCAGTATTGGTATGTTCTGATCTGTCCTGCTCGTGTCTTCAACCCCAGGAGTTTTCCCTCAGGTATGCCCACCCCAGATGCAAAGGTTTCTCACACATACCTGGTCTCCAGCAGCAACTTCTGTCAGTGGTTTCCGTTCTTCCAACAAACTGCCTCCTGGAGCTGGGGTATGAGGCTGACTTGAAAATAAACCACAAAACAAATAACCTGTGAGTTAAGCTAAACATCAAGCTAAAGTAGTGGTAGCTGTAAGTGTGCTATTAAATTCATATGGCAGGTTAGAACAACAGTGAAAGCACTGCCAGTTTAAATAGTGTTAGTCTGCCTGGCGCAGTGGAAGGTAGGTTTCTACTTGTGTGCTCCTGGGGAATGAGTGGAGTTACACAGAAGCTCAGATGGTTTTCCTTGTATCTCATGTAATTCAGCTAAATGCTAACTAAACCTGCTTTGCAATCAGATGAATATTTGTATTCCTGGCTGGAGAGAGCTGAGAAACAGCCTGTCAGCTCCACTGAAGTGTGCTGGGTGCAGTGTGGGTACAGTCCTGAGCTTCAGTAGATGAAGAGAACCAATTTTATTTGCATCACTGTAAAGCAGGAACCATCATGCAACCAATTGCTGCCTTTCATCTGGAGCATGGCTGTGTTTTTGTTGGAAACTTGTTCCTTCAGACTGTCTCTTCATCAGTATTGGTATGTTCTGATCTGTCCTGCTCGTGTCTTCAACCCCAGGAGTTTTCCCTCAGGTATGCCCACCCCAGATGCAAAGGTTTCTCACACATACCTGGTCTCCAGCAGCAACTTCTGTCAGTGGTTTCCGTTCTTCCAACAAACTGCCTCCTGGAGCTGGGGTATGAGGCTGACTTGAAAATAAACCACAAAACAAATAACCTGTGAGTTAAGCTAAACATCAAGCTAAAGTAGTGGTAGCTGTAAGTGTGCTATTAAATTCATATGGCAGGTTAGAACAACAGTGAAAGCACTGCCAGTTTAAATAGTGTTAGTCTGCCTGGCGCAGTGGAAGGTAGGTTTCTACTTGTGTGCTCCTGGGGAATGAGTGGAGTTACACAGAAGCTCAGATGGTTTTCCTTGTATCTCATGTAATTCAGCTAAATGCTAACTAAACCTGCTTTGCAATCAGATGAATATTTGTATTCCTGGCTGGAGAGAGCTGAGAAACAGCCTGTCAGCTCCACTGAAGTGTGCTGGGTGCAGTGTGGGTACAGTCCTGAGCTTCAGTAGATGAAGAGAACCAATTTTATTTGCATCACTGTAAAGCAGGAACCATCATGCAACCAATTGCTGCCTTTCATCTGGAGCATGGCAACTTCTGAATGAGGAAGAGTGGCTTCTGTAACAGCACTGGGAGTCAGATAACCTAGCCATGCCTTGACTTTTGCTGTTCAGCTGTTAGTGAATAATGTGGTAAATGAATACTTCACACTCTGACTGTGTGGTGCTGTCCCTCCTCACCATCTGCCCTTCAGGTGCTCCTGTGCAGGGATTTGTGCAAGTTCATGGAGGTTTCTTCCTTTTCTAAGAAATATACTTCTCTTCCATTTCTTATCTTTCCTATAATGGCTTTTAATGACACTCAACTTCTTTGTTCAGCTGGAATTGGACTATTTTAGGTGTAATTTTGAGACATATAACTTAAAAAAATTTAACGAACACCACAATGCAGTATGTGTTCAATGTTGGCAGTATTTGATGTGTCACAAAATCTTCCTTTGCTGAATTTTACTCAGTCTAACTGCTGTCTGCGTTGCTGTCCCAACCCCTTTGCCATCAGTCTCAGTGATTCAATCAATTTAGAAAGTACAGGAGTGCTGGAGGAGTAGTATCTCAAATCAACCAAAAGAAAAAGTGGAGCTGCAAAGCAGATACAGCTTCTATAAAGATCTTCCACATCATAGCTGATGGTTTTTCATGTTCCTTGGGAATTCAGAGATACTGGCAGGTGAGTTTTAGCTTGTTCAAATTTGAGAAACAATCTCTCATTTTTTTAGCTTAAGATTTTTCTGAAAGAGGGAGTGTAAGTATTACCTAATGATCTTGTGTTAATTTGCTCATATGAGGAACATTCTGTCACATACTGCATAAGTGCTCCCTTTTGTAATGCTGCCTTTTATAAGAATACCAGTATTTTTCACAGCCTGTTGATGTAAATCCCATGTCCTCCCTTCTCACCAAGAAGCCCATGTAATGTAGAGGATGGCTCCAGAGAAACACATTTCAGAGGATCCTCAGCAGTAGACTTTTTACAGTGGTACAAAAGGGAGTTGTATTCAGAGGGAAGTGAATGAGTATGAGATCCATTTTAATTGGCTGGATGTCATTAGGGATGCAGACATCCAAAGGGTCCAAACTGAATCACCTCACCACATCTTTTGATTTATGATCATTGTTCCCACTGGTCACCTCCTTAAAGGACTGCAAAGCAAAGGTGATCCTGCCAGCAGTGATGGCAACCCATGGCTCATTCTGGGGTAGATTATCTAACCCTAGGGAATTGCATGCAATTGGGAAAATGGTCCCTAATGCATGTAACTAAAAAGAAGGTGGTAACTGGTCTTTGTTTTGTTTTGTTTTTGTTAGAGCATGGATTTGTTTGAAATTACTCAAATCTCTTCTACTTTTCTAAAAAGTATTATTGCTACTGGTTATATCCTTTGGAGTATAATCCAGTGATCTAAGCAATTTAGGAAATAGGGGGGTGATTTATATTTAATAATGAAAATGAAAATCACTCTTCAAGTGGGACTTCTACTGGACTCCCTACAAAGATGATCCTGCCTCAGGGAGAAAATGTAGATGAATGTGAGTACTCAAGTGAGTAAGTGAATTCCACTTTTGGTTGCTAGCTGACAATAAAATGCTGAAAAGCTTAGAAAAAGGAACTGTGAGAGTGCTTTCAGGACTGAAATTTTAGAACTGGTGAGAGCTGTGTTTCTTTGCCATCCGGGCAAATCATGATGAAACTCTTGATTTTTTTTTTGTCCTTAACCAAGGAACGGTTCTTGTTTGATAGCTCACAGTCTGAATGGTTTTGCCTTGGATGAGATAAAAAAATACATATGTGGCGTGGGGGTATTTATTTTCAATTTGTGATGAAGAAGGAGTTTAAAAGCAGGTATCGTGGAACACATTTTACTGTTGTTTGGAAGGTGTTACACTGAGCTCTTGAACAAGAAAAGGATGCAAAGAAGGTTGCAAATGAAGCCCTTACTAATGGGGTCAATCAAAGGGGTTATTTATATATATGGGAAAGTAAATTATGCATGTTAGTATGTATCAAAGAGAAGGAAAATGAGAAGATCTGTGGTAGTGAAAAGGTGAGATGCCTCTGTAAAAGACTATTTTCTAATTACATACGGATATGGCACCGTGTTGAGCTCTCATGACTTCATGTGATACATATGATGTCAAAGCCTTGGTGTCATGCAATTGTGTATTTTAGTTTGCAATAATATGCATAAAAGATAAACACTCAGGTTTTCTTGAAAGAATAAACCATAAGGGCTCCAAAGTCCATAGCAAATAAAAATAGCCCACATTTCTCTGCCAACTATCTTACTTTTCAGTCCATGCTCCAGCCTAGGGAAAGCAATCTCCATCACTGAACTTGGCAGCTGTAGGTGCCGAGGGACAGATGTGCTTCTCTCTGTTTTGTGCTGAGGTGATTCCTCTGGTTTTAATGACATTTCCCTTTGTGACCAGCGAGATCAGAACTGGGACCTCAGTATCCAGTTGCAGAATGGTGACACACTGAGGAACTTTGAGCCTGATTGCTTGTAAGTTAATCAATATGGTCATTCTGTATCTTATATCTTTATCTCTTCTGTGGTACTGACTGGTGCACGAATGGAGAGTGAAGAAAGCGAGTCTCATGTAAGAAAGTGAAATTTCACATTTTACACTGCTTCTGAAGAGCTTCCTAGTGCTGTGCTGGCAACAGAATGGCAATTTGCTACTCTGCTTCTACTAAATGTAAGACTAAAAATGCTGTTAATGATGAGCTGTTACATGAATGAATCAACAAATTGTTTCTAATAGCCATTTCTATTGGTGCAAGATAAAGAGGTTTAGATCCAGCTATGTGTATTTATTTATAAATCTGGAAGTTGGGAGCATTTCTATGTAGATGTATGTTTCTAGGTGGATGGGTTTTCTAAGAACCTGATTTATGGAGAAAAAATAATGACATCAGACTTCTCTGAGATTTTTTCCTTTTGGGATCCCAAAATCACTACTTACTTTTCAATCCTACCTGATAATTTCTTTATTTCTGTTGGCCTTTTTTTGAAGAGAACATAGAGTAAGTCAAGTACACTGTGCTTTAGTGCTTCTAAATGATCATACTTCTGCACTTAATTAATGAGAAATTAAGGTAAATAAATCTTACTGATCGGCATTCATTTAAACAAATTCCTGGAAATAATGGAGGCCAGATGAGGGAGACAGAGAAAATTGAAACTATCTGAAAAGTGGCTTGCTAGAGCACCTGCTTTCCCAGAAGCACATATTCAGCAAAAGCAGTCATGTTCTATAACCTAACATATGCTTCTAACGGGTTATTTATTTGGGAAGAGAAAGTAGGTTCATTTTGCCACGTTTTGCAAAAGGGGTAGCTTGAATTTGTGGGGGTGGGGAAATTCCTATGGAGTTTGGGTGATTGCAGTGGGTTGTGTAATTCCTCCAGGAGGGGATACAGGTAGCTGCATGCTGGGGAAACACAGAAAGGTGTGTATGCAGCTAAGAAGCTTTTCAGAATGCAGGTAGAGCATCAGTGTTAGTTTTTTAGCAATACTGAATGTAACTCAGGTGTCTCAGTTCAGTAGCTGGTTCCAAACATTTGTATAGCATCACCACATATGATGCTCCTTATGTGCTACAAGAAAAAATATCAGCACCAAAGCATGCTACTTCCTTCCTTCAGTGTTTTAAATTTCACAATTGTTTGTTGTCTTTTTTTCTAAACTATTAAACTGAGCTGTATCTTTGAACAACACAGCTAATGAAGTGATCCCTAAAGTGTATTCTGGCTCCAGATATATGCTACATACAATAAGTTCACAGTGCATTCTTGAAATGTGAGGACTTCTAGAGTCTACCTGCAGAAAAAATGCATTATGCATGGCCAGAGAGCTCTACCAATTGGATTTATGTTGTCCATATGCTAATTTGTTTGTCTCACTATGCTCATATTGCTTTACAAAGTAAATTGCAGATGTCTGAAGTTTAAAAACTTCTCCAATGCATATTGATATGTAAGAAAATTTGATACAGCAGCCAACACAAATGGTCATTTTAGGAACTCGCTGCTGTTATGTCATTGAATAAAACCAATTTGATGTTTTTAATGAAACGAGACAGTCTAAAAGCAAAGAACAGCTCATGTGTTTATACTGTGGGAGCTCTCTGTTCCAAAATTCGGGTACAAATTGTTTTGCACATGTGGGTCAAGAAGAAAGTACCCTCTTTTTCCCCCTCTCCATATCCTGCAGGACACTATAGCACAATCCAGTTCATTGCAGGGGGGATTAATCCTCTCATGGAAACATCTGGAATTGGTAAATATCTGAGGCAGGAGACCCTCTCAGAACAGAGTATGAGGGATTTCTACAGTGGAACAAACCCTCTTTTATTATTTCCTTTCTCCTTTTCTCAGCTCTTGGTTAAATGAAAGATTTTAAGACCTGAAACATAGAAAAAGTGTGTCTGTGGTTAAGGGGGAGATGTGAAGCAAGAACTTTAGCCAAAATGAATATATAGACCAGAAAAAGGACTTACTTATTCAGGGTGGGATGAAAGAAAAAATATGTATCAAGGGCATGAGACCATTTGTGAATTCCCCTCCCTGGAAGTGTTCAAGGCCAGGTCGGATGGGGCTTTGAGTAACCTGGTCTAGTGAGAGGTGCTGCTGCCCATGGCAGCAGGGTTGGAACTAGATGATGTTTAAGGTCACTTCCAACCCAAACCATTCTGTGATATCTGGGAGCAATATTAGTAATGGCAAAATAGAGTAGAACTTTCTTCTACAAAGTAGAGAAGCAAGAGAAACAGGGAAGGGGTATGGCTCAGAAAGACATTAAAACACAAGTTTTAGCAAACACAAGTTAAAGTTATGAATAAATTATAGATACTTGCTACTTACTTGGAACTACCACTTTTTTAAAATCTTTATTTCTCTGTAATGGATTTTGAGAAGTGGGTAACAGATATGTATTCAAAAGTACTCATTCTTACAGACCCTCATTTTTTTCCTGGTTGAGAAGATATTTTAGAGAAGAAAACCTGAAACTTCTCAAGTTTCAAGCAAATCAGACCTGTATATGAGAAGCTCCTCTAGTATGGTAATTTTACATGGATTATGCCTTGTGCTTATTATGATTTCTCCTTGTTTTTCTGCTGAGTCTGAACAGAAGAGGTTGATTCTGTGGTAACACTCTCTTCCAGTAGAGAATAATCAGTCTTTGTAGAGATATACCAATATGATAATTTTCCTGCAGGGAAATGGTTTGTCTTGATGCTTTTTCATCAAGGCTAAGTGGGAGGAAGCAAACAGAATCTGTCTCAGCTGACGTTCTGAACTGAAACCTGCATACCAGACTAAAGAAATTTATTAAAATCAACTTGTGTGGTATATACTATACTTTTAAGCTTCCTGCATATCTCCTGCCAGAAGCAATTTAAGTTGGAGTACTTTATTTCAAAGACTTCCCTTCCCCCTTGTCTTTAATGTGTCTGTGTTTGACAGTGGTATTATTTTGTAAATATATGTACGGTTTAGCCCATAAACCAGAACTGTCTGTCCTGGAGAAGTTGAAGTTCTCTTTATACATCTTGCACAAGCCTGTTTGTTGTGTTTTTTTTTTCTTGAGAACTTATGAATTTGTTGAATATTTGTAAATACATATATATTATATGTTGATATATATGTTGATTATTTGTGAATATATATATATATTATTTGTGAATATCCTGTTCTCAGACTTCTATCAGCATGTTTATTATACGTTAGTATTATCAAATTAAGCTGTTACAATTTTGAAATGTCGAAGTGTGTTTTTTTTTAGATGTGAAGTAAATATTGTGACAGCTGTCTTATCCTAGCAATTTTCATAATCCTTCTTGTGGGATTTTGCATTAGTGAGATTTTTCTGCCTATGGGTTTGATTTCATGGGCGTGGGATTGCCTGGGTGCCTGACTGCTATCGACTCCCTGGGCTTAGTACTATTAGCTTGAGCACAACACCAGCCTGTAAATATGCCAGTTCTGTGTGGGAGCTGACTAGGACTGGGGCAAAAAAAGTAAGTTCTGGTCTTCAAAAGACCATGAGGACATAAACACCATCTTATCACAAACATTTGAAACATTAGAACATCTGCTCTGAGACTCTGTATAATGCACACCACACAGCTTCAGCTTTGCACAGGGCCCAGGGGTTTCTGTTTGATTATTACCACAGATCTTGTGAGCCACTGCAACCAAATTTCCAGCTAGGTTTTTTTGTCCGCTTGAGATATGGGCAAAACTTGACTAGTATCAAGTCACCTAAGACTATTGTCTGTCTCTCTTCTCCTAGAAGTTTTGATCAAAGCATTCCAAGAATGAAAAATAATTCTCTAAAGGGTTATCTGGTCCTCCAGAGACCAAATGGTGTAATACCTGAAGGAATGGTTAGCTGTAACAACTCCTTACCAGTTCAGGAGGGGGTGAAGTCAAATCTCTGTTTATTACTTGCTTTTAATATTGCAGTGAAGTACACATGTTCTTATTCCAATGGCTGTGAGAAGTGTTATGGAAACTGGAGTATTTTATGTTCTCAGAGATATTTCAAGTCCCCATACATGTGTATAGAAGCAGTTTGTCTGTTTCCAGGTATGACTCCATTAGATGTACTGGAGACTTATGTACCCACTTGTAAGAAAACTGGCCATTTCAAAACCATTGAAGGAACAGGAAGGGAGTTTAGAATAAAGCAAGCAAAAGAAACTGAAGATTACAGCAGCTATGTCAAAACAGCAGCTAAGAGTAAATTCCTGTTCTTACAGAAGTATCCAGTCTAGTTGGTCTCAATCTGTGGGGTCAGGAAGGATGCTGAGAATTAAAACATACAGTGGTCGACAACCAGAAGTAGCTATTAAAGCACAGTTATTGGCTGTGGTTTGTTACAATGCTTTAACACACACACAAGAAGGTTGACCTGACAAGCTAAAATTCCTTTAAAAACCTCTTATAATCTTTTTACATTACCACTAACACTTTGCAGCACTTAGATAATAATTAGGAATTCCTCTGGTTTTCACTGTCACTGTATTTGTTTTAAAGGTGGATACCTTAAGTAGGTCTGAAAGATTCTGCTAGCGTCAGCAAATTAACATGACCATTGAATCTTCTCAGCCACATTCACATCGCCATAGGAACTCCGGTACAGACTTATTGAAAGTTAATTGGAGCCTTGTAAAAATGAAGGTTACCCTTTAGGAAAGGTCACCAGAATGAATGGTACAATTCATATCTCTCAGAAAAATGAAAATAGTTTTTTAAATTGCCAGAAGTGAAAAAAAACAGCATTTAAATTAATAAACTTGAAGGAATTAATTGAAATGGATACAGAATTTTCTTTGGGACTAGGGATAAGCAATTAGTGGGATCTGTACAAGGAAATCTATTGAAAATGGGGAGATAAATCAAGATTGGGAGAGCTAATTCTAAATAGACAACTGTTCTGTAATCTCTTCTCTTTTTTCCCCCTTTCTCCTCTTTTTTTTCTTTTTTTTTTTTTTTTTTTTTTTTTTCAACTGGGAGCAAACTAAATTAATCTTCTGCAAGTTGAGTCTGTTTTGCCTGTGACAGTGATTGGTTTTTTTTTTTTTTTTTTTTTTTTTAGCTGAGTAACTGTATTTTTTACACACTTTAAATAATTGGTTGTGAGGCACAAATAAAGTAAACCCTATGACTGTACTCTAAAGGTAAAATATATTACTAAAGTAACTAGAAAGTGTTGAAAATACCACTGCTTTTCCATTGGTCATAAAATAGGTGGACTTGGCAACTGCATAAAATAACTACATGTAGGATGCACTGAAGTATTTTTAAGTGCCTACTTGGAAGTAGTTATAATTCTTTTCCTTAATAGAATAAAAAAAAAATATTTGCTTGTATTTTGGTGGGTCCATTTGAATGTGGCATTCCCCCCCATTTTCCTATTTTACCCTGTGGGGTTTTTTAAATTTCTTGTGTGAAATGTTAGTTTCTTTTTTATTCTTTTAGCTTTTCTTCCATGCACCTGCTTCAGTGCCACTTTCTTCCCTCCCTTTCTCCCAGACTTGGCAGCATCTGTAGGTCAGGTGGGCTTTGTGCAGACCAGTAAGGAACCACTGTAGGCAGCAGAGATGGCTGCTTTGTGTGGTAGAAACAACTGCATCCAGTTTATGGAAGCAGTTTACATTTCTCACCTGAGGGACTGCCAGTGGTTAAATCAGTTCTGTTGAGCTGTCTGCAGGTTCAAAGTCCTGCACTTAATCAAAGTGTTCTTAATCAGACCCAGCATTCACATTTCTTGCTTCTTTGACATCTGAGACTTGGAGGCTATCTGCTCTAAATGAATATTCAGATACAATTATTAAAATCTCATAGAATCATAGAATACTTTTGTTTGGAATAGACTTAAGATCATCAAGTCCAACCATTAACCCAGCCCTGCTAAGTCCACCACTAACCCATGTCCCTAAGCCCCACATTTATGCGTCTTTTGAACACCTCAGGGATGGTGACTCCACCACTTCCCTGGGCAGCCTGTTCCAGTGCCTGACAACCCCTTCTGCAAAGAAATTTCCTCTAATCTCCAATCTAAACCTCCCCTGGCACAACTTGAGGCTATTTCCTCTCTTTCTGTCACTTGTTACTGGGGAGGAGAGACAGACCTGCTCCTTGCTACAACCTCCTTTCAGGTAGCTGTAGAGAGTGAGGTCATCTCCCCTTGGCCTCCTTTTCTCCAGGCTAAACAACCCCAGTTCCCTCAGACACTCCTCATAAGACTTGTTCTCCAGATCCTTCACCAGCTGCCATCCTCTGGACTCGCTCCAGCCCCTCAATGTTCTTCTTGTAGTGAGAGCCCAAAACTGAACACAGTACTTGAGGTGCAGCCTCACCAGTGCAGGGCACAGAGACACAATCACTTCCCTACTCCTGCTGGCCACCCTATTCCTGATACAAGCCAGGATGCTGTTGGCCTTCTTGTTCACCTGGGCACACTGCTGGCTCATATTCAGCTGGCTGTTGACCAACACCCCTAGATCCTTTTCCTCTGGGCAGCTTTCCAGCCACTCTTTGCCAGGTCTGTAGCAAGGGATATCACTCAAGTGCCCTTGCTCTAGTTTCTGTGAAAACACAGACAAGGAATTATTCCCTGCCTCAAAGAATGAAATGGGTAAGACAAAGCAAACAGAAGCACCTGGAAGGGAAGGAACTTGGTTGCAGTAACAGAGCAAATCAATCCTTGGCAGAGCTCAAGGTCTCTTGAGTTTTGTGTGGTTGTTTTTTTTTAAAGTAAATGCAACACTGATTTGAAATGGTATCTACGATGTCAGAAATCTACCTTTTATGTCTGGTTATTTGGCCATAGCTGGAAATACCCTTTCTGCCATATCTATGGATCTTGCTAACCTAATGCAGTCCATAATCGTTACGACCTACTCCTCTTCTTTCACCTATCAGGTGATCTAAGCAAGGTGTGAAAGAATAGTGTTTGTTTCCTTGCATCAGTTGCCATTCCTTACAGACCAATGAACTCCAAAGTGGGGAAAAAGTTAAATACCTTACAGTGGTCAAATTTATAGAGACTGTAACTCTTTCGCAGACCAGGAATTTGGTATATTTTCTTTAATAATGAATAGATTGAACTATGAATCAGTTTACCTAGTGTCACAGGTAGGTAAGAGGAACAGAAACAGTGGAGACCACAAATGTACTCTCTTTTTAACGTGCTTTCTCATCTGGTTTCCAGTTACCTTTTTTTCATATTGGTTTCCTCAGCCATCTTCCTGTCTCCCATGGTGGTATTTTGAAGCCCTACTTTACACATTTAAGTAGGAGGTCTTCTTTGAGGTGAGTGAGTGGAGCTGTAGAAAGATTACTAATACTCAATCTACCTTCTGTTGGAATGCAGAGATATTGCTGCCTTCAGCCTGGCTGTGTTCCTTAATCTTTCATACTTGGCACCCTCTCTCCTACAAGTATGTGGGAAAATAATAATTAGCTCTGTCAGGATTTATTATTATTATTTTTAAAATATTTGTGCCAGGATTTGCACATGTAAACCTAGGATTTAAAAGCAATATGCTGTATAGTGACTAGGTCCCTGTTTAACAGGCATTTCGTGATCTCACTTGTGCAGAATTATCACAGAATCATAGAATGGTTTGGGTTGGAAGGGATCTTGAAGATCATCTAGTTCAAACACCACTGCATGGGCAGCAACACCTCCCACTAGATCAGGTTGCTCAGTGCCCCATGGGAAAGCCATTGCAGCCTGAAAACAACAGCAGCAGTTGCAAAGCTGAAGGCAGCAGTGCAGGTTCAGGGTCTGAATCTGTGCCCATGCACCATGCAACCAGGCCTGCAGCACAGAGTGAATTGTGTCCTGGCTGCAGTGTCAGGCTGGCAGTGCCCCAGGGCTCTCAGTGGGATCAATGAGACCAGGGCCAGTGCCACAGGGAGACAGATATGCTGCTGTTTGTCCCATGTGTTGTGCACAGGCTGCCAGGCTGAGGCCCTGTGCATGCTTCTGCCCTGCTGGCAGCCACCTCCCTCCATATACTGCTGGCTTTGAACAGAGTCCAAAAGGGCTTCTTGGCATCTCCAGAGGTTCTCTAGGCCCAGCAGGAATGTGGCTTTTCTCACTCTCCTTACTGCTCAGCCATTACCAGCTAAAACAAACAGTTTCCATTCTGCAGTCAAAACAGAATTTGGGGATCACTTTATGTAAGTGGAAATCATCTTGTACCATCTACAGTACATAGGTTATATTATTGCCAGGAGCAAGTTAACAATTCTGGAAACAATTGAGTACTAATAACAAACTAACCCTTAATCAAACATGTTTTGCATTGCCTGGGCTCATTAGCCTCACAGTGGTTGAAGCAGAATAAGGCATCTGCTTTGAGTTTCTTTCCTAAATCTGAAATAACCATTTTAATGTAAGTAATCATAATAGCCCTTGTATTGTGATATTTTGTCATGTCAGCTGACTGGTTCTGTCTGTTTTACAAATAATCTTTCTCTGGTAAAATGATCCACTTTTTCTGCATTTTTATGCATGCATTCAGGAATTGTAAAACGTGCAAGTGACCATTTTTAAATTTAGGAGTACTTAGAGGTCTAAGGTAGGGTCAAAGTCCCATTGTGCTAGACACTATAAAAACTCATAGCTAGGAAAAGCTCAGCTGGAAATTTCTCCTTATCTAAGTATGCAAGAATAGCCAAATTTAGGAGGTGAAATAGTGATACAGAGAAGAAAAGCTTTTGTCAAAGTCATGTCTCAAGATAGTAGAAAAGATAAGAAACTGAATCATAGTCCTTGTTTGGTGTTTTATCCAGAAACTCTTTTGTTCCATAATTAAACTATTAAATAGTAAAATTAAGCACTTAAATGAAGACAAGGAATTAAGTAGAACTATACATTCCAAATCATCTTTCTGCTTTGCACAGTGCTCTGGTCTCTTTGTTACAGCTATTTGGACACAGAGTTGACTTGCGGAACATGGACTTTCACTTTGCTCCATTTATATGCTTTTAAATCTTCTGTTTTTTCCAGCACAGAGCTTTTTGATTGCCTGTCCTCCTCTTTCTGGTTTGGGGAGCTGAGTGCCCTTTTGTTGGGAGGACAAATGCTGCAGAGCTTTCAAGCTGCTAATGTGTCTTGCTTCTTTTGTTACTTCCAACCCAAAGCAGCTGGGGTGCTTTTCCCTGGCCTTGGCACTTCCCACAGGATACCTGTCTATGTGCTCAAGCTTGGTTTCCACTTCCCAGTTACCCTCACTCCTAAGCCTGTTGCTGTGGCTGCCTTCTGTAACCTGTGTCTTGCTGCAGACTCACTTGGCACCTTTTCCATCACGTGCTTGCTGATCTGAGAGTTGAACCCAGGTTTCCCACTTTTGTGCAGTGTCCTAGGACTGGGACTTCTCTACTCTAGGTTGGTGCTTGTGGCTGGGGCTCAGCTGGTGCTGGATCCTGCCCATTGCTTACACCTGGGACTTGACCTGCTGAGGGGCAAAACCCTGCCATTGCAGTTCTAGGGTTAGGGTGCTCTAGACACTCCAAAGAAGGGGCCATAGCCCAGGAGTGCTAAGTTCTTAAATCCTGCCAATAAGTTAGAGTTGGTTCAGGATGACTCTCCCATGGCTTTATGTTTGCCTATGTCTCTTCTTTCCCCCTGTTGCTCATTGACAGGGTATTTTTAACCTTGCATTTTGTATCACCTTGTATAGGTGGTGCTTTGGGCTGTGACACCTCTGTTCTCAGCCAGTTGTTTGTCCTTTACCTTGCTCTGTGCAAGTGTCTGTGTATAGCATGTTTTTTTTCCTGCAGTAGTTCAGCTTCTCTTGCTGTTTGTGTTCCTTCCCTAGGGTTGGATCTGTCTGCAAACTAGAGCCTCTCCCACTGCCTGGGGTAAGTGAGCTGCAAATGTGCCTATCCTTAATTAAGGAACTTCTAACATTTCCAACTTATGTGCTGGCGTGTGAATTCTTGGGTCAATAACATGACTATGCAACTCATATTTGCTGTTTAACTTATAGTTCAAGTTCTCTTCACAGCCCTATTGTTTCCCAGGAGCCACAGCAGTTCACAGGTGGCTTTGTGTTCATTCCTGCAAGAGTATGTGTCTTTTATCTCCTTTCTTCCCAAGAAAACAATGAAAGCTCCACCTTTCTTTTCTTTGCCCTGCTTCCTATCAGTAGGTTTGTTGAAGGACTGTTACTTTTGCTTGTATGCTCGTGCAGGTTTGTAGACACAGAAATGCAAGTGCTGCTTTGTTTGCCTGTTTAATCATAAATTCTGTCCTGGTGTGTGTTCTGCCCAGCTGACCATTGGTAGTGGGTTTCTCCTACATTTATTAATAAATTATAAAATAGCAATAGTCTCTGAGATGACATTCACTCCTTGCCATGGAAATGATTTACAGGGATGTTGGAGGTACTGCTAGCTCTCTGTTTACACACACACACACACACACTGGTTCCTTGGTCTCTTCCATCAAACGTTTTACAGTTTTACAGTATAGCAGGAAAAATTAGAGAGTCGTGGTGAGTGGGGTCTTTACCTACTGTTTACTGTAGCTCCTTCCACTCCAAAGCAGAAGAAGGACTGAAATTACACAGGAATCAACTAATAATGGGGTGATGATAAAACCAGGAACAGAAAATACAAAGCAGAGAATGCCACACAACACTGACTACAGTGTGATGATTTCTAGGATAACAGCATTGCCAATGCCTGAACCGGGAACTTAACTATTTAGAAAGAAAACGTTTCTTTCTAGTGGATCATGATTTTCCTATGTTTCATTTTCTTGTCCTCAACTGACAGGTTATTAGCATTTATAACACTTGTAGACAATACCTAACTATGTCCTTCTTCATCTACAACTAGACATGCTATATTTTGCCTACTGGTCAAGCAACTAAAACAAAACCAAAACCCCTTGTGATTACGCCTTTGTTTGAACCAAGATTTTTTTGAGGGCATTTAGGCACAGAGCAGGGTGATACAGACATCTCCATGAACTCTGTCCTTACACATTGCAAATCCTGAGGGCTTCCTTGCAAGAAAGCATCTCTGAAGATAATTTGCTTTTTTTCCAACTCAGGAGACTTAACTATGCTGGTCTTTCCACTGATGACATTTTAGGTTGGGTTCTTTTCCTTGTGCTTGTCTTTTGATACTTGCATGACATCTGCTAGTACAGAACACCAGGTGTGGTGTGACAAAGATGAGGACTATGTTATTTGACAAGTTATATAATCTTAAAATCTGTCATAGGAACATAATGTATTGGACTTAAAAGATAGAATATTTGTCAGTCTGATTTGATATTTCTATTTTATTTAGAATAAAGGTTTGGATATTGTCACAAAGTAACAGGAATTAAAGGCATTTTGTTAAACTCATCAGCTCTCCCAGCTGATTGCTTCATGATATGCCCCCAAGTTTTTCCAGTGCATAAAATGATGGGCTTTTCTGTTGTAGCCATGTTGTGCTATGCTGCTCCTCCCACAAGTTAAGTCTTTGCAAAATTACACTCCCAGAAACTTCTTCACTGAGTGGAAGCAAATGTTGCAAAGGAAGTTCTCTCCTGTGTGGTTGCTTGCTCTATTTTTAAGGTTGGCTGAGGTGTGATATGGCCTCTGCTTTCTCAGCTGGGAATCTCAAATGTATTTCTAGTAATTGTGCTTCTTTGTAGTGTCATTTCTGTCTGATCATCCACCTGTGCTTGTTGAAACTGATGAGAAAAGCTCTTTTATGACAACAAATGCTGACAGGTCAGGGCATTACAAGACCACTGCATCACAGATCTCCAGTGCAGTCAATCCAGAAGAAAATGGTCCAGATATCTGCCCTTAGCACACTCTGGTGACTCACTGCACTGGGAATTCCCCAGGGTGGCTGGCCTGAGCTCCATACAGCTCCTCTGCAAAAGCTGCTAGATCCAGGCAGTGTGCAGGGACATAGAAATGTCTGTAGCTTTTCTGCCTGGCATAGATCAGACCCTGGGCTTCATGACTGACCCTTTCTAAGAGCTCTCAAAATGCTGCTGATGTCCTCCATAGATGCCACAGGTAGATGCAGCTGATCAGAATTCAAAGGATTCTTTGATGGGAAATGGCCTAAGGAATAGGGCTGCCTTGAATCCTCAACAGCCCTCAGCTGAGAGGAGAGTATGCTGTTACTTGCTGTGCTCACACACTGGCAGGGAGTGGGAAGGCTCATCTGAGGGTTCTCTGAAATGCAGCTGTAGTAGCCTGAGGAAGTGTGAAAGAGGCAGCTGCTAACGCTGTCAAGCAAACCCGAAGTGTAATTGCTGCCACTCTGGCTTTGCCAACAGTATCAACAAGTGCGTTCTGTGATGGGACAAGTATTCTTCCATGGCTTCAAAAATAAGTACAGAAGATGCTGTGGTTTCATAAACTGAAAGCAAAGGGAGCTCTATAAAAAGCAAGCTTGCCAAACATCAGGGTTACATTTGTGAGTTAAGGGGGCAAGTCAGGTGATGGGGCAGACGAGGTGAAGTTTCTCAGCTTGCAGCACCTGGAGCACAGCTTGCACACCAACAAAACACTTTGGTCTGCATGTTGTGCTGGTTATGTCAGGCTCGGTACCTCGTGCTGGTTCCTCAGAACAGCAAAGACATGTTCCTGGCATTTCCTTGGCACTAGCCAGCCTCCCAGCAGCAATGGTGGGGGCAGGATCAGGGGTTGCTCACACAAGGGTCCAGAAGGATGCAGTTATGCTGGTTCGAGGAATGTATGATCTTAGAGGTAAGTAGAAAAATCTGCATAGTTTGCTGTCCTTTTTCACTTTCCTTTTTTTTAAACAAACAAACAAACAAAAAAAAACCCTGCAAAAAACCCCCAAACAAACAAAACACAAACAAAACCCCAAAAATGCAATTTACATCTCCTTTGGAATCAGTCCCAAATTATGGGTGTTTAGTCATTTCATGTCATGCCCACCTGCTATTTTCAGACATTTCAGAAAATGACTGGTTTCACAATAGGATTGCAACATATGTCAGAGACAGAGAGGGACATTAGGATAAAATTTGAGAGGGAGGAAAACATGAATGCATCTAGAGCTGTTATTTCATGTTAATATGCAGATGTTTTTATTACATAAAGACATAGGGAGCTGTGCAGGACTTGCTCTCCTCACTCATTTTGTGCTGCTCTTATTCCTCAGTTTTTATTTTTCTTGTCTGATTGTCGCATCTTCTTGTAACCAAGACTGCATATTATCCTTGAGGCACCATCTGTTTACTTTGTATCTGTGACATGCCACCATGGGACCTGGCATTCATGGCCTCTGTATGGTTTGATGACACATATTAATAGTCTGATGCAAAAGGACAGTTTTGCAGTTCCTTAATAGTTTCAAATGCAGAGGCTGAATAAAACAAGCTCCAATGCAGGGAGTTCTTAATTGCTCTTCAGGCTACAGGAATCTGTGCTGGTTTGGAAAACCAGGTGAAGACTGTAATGAAGCATTTTGATTGCTACAGAAGGTTTCTGTTTGGAGTACATTTGGAAAGGTTATATTTTCTCATGTAATGCAGTTTGAAAATGCATTTTTTATTGCTCATTTCAGTTAATCCAGCTGTCTTTGATCTGCAACTGGATTAGCTCCTAAATCGGTTATATCCCACCTCTGTAGTGTGATAGGAATCCCATTTTCTTCGATGTTTTTAGCCTATTGTCAGTAATTCAACATCTTCTATAGAGATATGGCAAACTCCATTTTTCTCCGTTACAACTTAGAAATTACTTCTTTAACCAAGAACATTTCTCCCAGACCACATTTCTTGGTTTGTTTTGCCTTGGCCAAAACTCAAAGCCACAAAAGAGTAATCAGCAATATTTAGCTGTCTGGAGCCCATGTTTTGTGTGGTTGCATATCTAGGCACCCTTCTTTTCTACAATGCAGTAGAACAGAGATGGAGCATACCTAAAATCAGGCTTATTAAGTATATAGTTAGTATTTAATGATATGTGTGTGTATATATATAAATGATGTGGTTGCTTGGTTACAGCAAGTTTTCTGTTTGCTTTCAAAAAAACCCCTAAACTTAGGCTATAAAAAGAACGAAGCGGTTGTAAATGCCTGTAGAAGAAGAAAACAGGAGGCCACCTGGGGGCAGCAAATACTCAGCTTCCATCTTTGACAGGCTAACAAAGTATAACGGGATAGGAGACGGTACCGATATTTTCCGTTTATTAATTTTTGCTTTTTGTCTTGCAAAGACATATTGTTTCCAAATTGCACTGATAGAAAGAAAAGTAACTTTTGTACAGCTGCAAAAATAATAAAGGGGGTTTTGTTCTAGGTTTTCATATTTGTCTTGGAATTCAGCAAAAATACAAAGATGCACCACATTTTCAATTTTTTTTTAAGGTGAAGAGGTCCAGCAACAGAAGCTCATTTTCACAAATACTTCACAGAATAATATGTATGACAACATTTATACAAAATCTTCACACTAGAAAAAGCAGGAAAAAAACCCATATGGACTTGAAAAAAATTATTTTCAGTCAATATAAACGATAGTGTGAGATCATGTAACTTTCAGATATATAAAAAATGAAGACATTGTCAAAATAGACATTTGAGGATGTCTATTAAATCTGCACAAGAGCCTTTAATTCTAGCATAGACTAAATTTTTATAGCACTTGATTTCACAACCATATATTTTTTTTCTAAAAAATTGCTCAGTTTTAAAATGCAGCAAAATGATACAACACAATCCATTATCTGGAGCTAATTTATGCCTTCATGTTCTATTAACAACTTTAAAATTTAGATGTAAACCAGAGATATTTACCAATTAGGGTGACAGGGTGACCAGCTATGAGTTTATTTGGGAACTTGACGAAGAAGCCCATATTTTGTTGTTGTTCTTCACAGTCTGGTGAGGATGGAGAAAAACCAGGTTTCCATCTGGGTTTATACTTTCTTCTTAGTCCCGTCTTCCCTAAGCTGATCTACTTTTCATCTCTTCTTGTGCCACTTGCTGCTTTCCTTTTAATCCTTTAGTCTTCATTGGGTGTCTCCATTTCTCCATCCTGCAGTTTAAGCTGCTCTGTCTAGGCCCGTTGCTCCTCTCTTGTTGCTGAGCCTCTTCCCAACTCCTCCTCCATGCCAGCCAGGCATCTTCTCCCCTGTCTTGCAGAAGCACCAGGACGGGGCAGCCAGAGTGCACTGGGAGGCACTTTTGACCTCAGCTCATCTGCCTGGTGCTGCAGCCTCCTTAGTTTGTTGGAAGATGTCACGAGTAGAGAAGTTGTTCTCAGCCCCATCAGCTGTGAGTGTGTGTGAGAGAATCTTTGGGACCTCAAAGCCTCGTACAGAAGAACCTGAGTGGATTTTCACCAGGGTTCTAAATACCAGCGCTGGTTTCACCCACATCTTTACTGAGCTTTAAGTATCTGGTCAAAAGCACAGAGTTACTGCAGAGTTTTCGTTTTATGGGGGTATTTATTTTAATGTTGAGGTTGCAGAAAAAGTGAAGTTGATTTTTTCAAAAACGAGTGAAATGTGTAAGCTGACTGAAAATATATCTGGATACAGAAATAAAATTCAAATTCAGCTTAATGCATTTCACCACAGAAATAGGCAGTTTCAGTGCAGTGCATATGAACAAAGTTGGTGAGATTTAGTTGAAGGTAGGCTTATGTAATGGAAAATGTAAGAGGTCTCTCCCCTGTAGACATTGTTATTGGTGTTACCTCTCCTCTGCTTCTCTTGTCTGTGGTTGTGTTGTCCTGTGGACATATGGGAATATTGGAAGGGCACAAACAGAAGAATATCTCTGTTTCACAGACAGGAAAACTACTGCTTGGAAAGACTGTGGGTCAGAGTTTTCAAGATTTGGCACCTCTTTTAAATTTTTAATTTTTCAGCTTTTGTTATCTAATCTGAGAGAAAGAAGCTGTCTTTTCAGAGCGGCTTTACCTTTGTCCTTCCCACTGAAAGTAAACTGGGGCTTCAAGTTTGCTTTTCTAAAAATCAGTTCTTAGGTGTTTCAGATTAAGTCTGCAAAGGCTGACCTTTACTGAAATATTGATTTTTGCCCTATCTTGCACAGGAAATATGTTTCAGAGCCAAAAATACAGATTGAAACTCCAGACTTCTACACCTTTGGTTCAGCAACAAGACCATCTGTCACTTCTAATTCCTGTTATGATAAAGAAAATCTAGTTATCTTTGATAGAATAATTCTGAATTTGCAAGCTATATTCCTCTCCCTCTCCCCAGTTAGATTTTCCTCCCCTCACATGTACTGGAATTTCTATTTGAAGGTTCAGCCTTGAATAAAGCTAAACCCAAAAAGACTGATCCATTTTTTAAATCACTGTTTCCCCATTGGCACTGGACATGGTATAAACTTGCAAAACATGCTAAATGCCCTCACAAAAGCAATTTTGATTCAGTTCCAAAAGGCAGAAACATCTGAAAACAGGTGAATTCCTTGTCACTTTAGAATTAATTTAGAATGTGGAACTTGTGCTCCATTTTAAGCTTGATATATGTTTTGGAGGGTAGATGATTCATAAGAAGAGAATAGATGTTTTCCAGACATTTTTACATCTTAACTAGCATCTGAATATCATTCCAAGAATGCTTTTCAATTCACTGGGTTGTCACTCAACTTTGTTATGTGTCCAAGGCAAAGTAGTCTTTCTCATAGCACCATTAAAAACATTACTAGATTCTCTGTCATAATGAGGAAACAATTCAAGTCTCTTTTTTGGAGAGAACCATCCTCATCCAGGTAAAGATCTGTTTCCTGAGATCACAATGTGTTCAGTCTTTCAAATCCATGTCCTCATGGTGTAAACTACAAGAGAAAATATCATGTTATAATTTCATTATTTGAGTGCCCTTATTTTTCATGGCTGTAGGTGAGGGGAAGCCTCAGGCAGCTCTTCCCATCCAGCTATTGTTTTTCCCACCCATGTACACACGAATACATTCCTGAAGCACAAATTCAAATATGTTTGTATAGTTCAGAGCATGTCTCCGCTGTTAAATTTTAATGAAAATACAATTGAAATTTTTGGGATTAATGACTGCTTGGCAAAAATTCAGCTGATATCTACTTTATCTGCACCAGTTCTTCCAGCCTTCTTTCTACAATGAATAACTAAAAAGGACTGAGGAACTTAGAGCTGTTTCTAGGATACAATGTGCAGTGCTTCCTTCTCTTGGCTCACTCTTAACTTCAGCCTCTCAGCTCTGTCATTTTTTTCTGTCTATGAATTTAAAATAGGTTTTGCTACCAGATAATGAGATTAATGCAATAGCATGTGTCACAGCTGTGAGTGAGATCACCTTGCTACTGTGGTAAAATCAAAGGGGCTCATCTTCCTGAGAATTTTGTGATAGGGTAATTTCCACACGTTGCTTATCTTGCTGTTTGGAAGAAACCCTTTTCTGCAGTGAGTTCAGAGAATTTGTGTGTGTGTAAGAGCATACATATGTCCCTATGCAAAGTGTGGCTTTTCCATCTTGGCATTCCAGCTGGCAGTTCCTGGAAAGCTGTCTGGAAAAACACCGTGTAGCTCCAAAAGCTTATGCAAAAGGGAAATCAGGAATGACACAGTCTCCTGCCTGCCATTTGTGCATGTACCATGTCTTCTGTGTTCTTCTGCTTGCACATGGGCAGAATGAGCAAGAGATCCTAGAATCATAGAGTGGTTTGGGTTGGAAGGGATCTTAAAGACCATCTAGAACCAATGCCTCTGCATGGGTAGAGACCCCTCCCACTAGACCTTAAAGCCTCATCCAACCTGGCTTGAACACTGCCAAGGAGAGGTCTTGCTTTTTTGTTAACCTTCTTTGAGGACAGAACAGGTTTCTTATGGGGCTGTCTTTGGGCAGTCCAGCTGAGGGAAAGAAAAGGTCTTTAAACTGTGTTGCTGCAGGTTGATGTGAGTACAAACACTTTGAGTACATTGATCCATTGTAAACTCCTGGAACAGGAACAGGATGCAGGTATAGTGAACAATTATTATAAAACAATTGCTACTCTATAAACAGCCAGTTTACAGCTTTCTGGTGTCCCTGAGATATAGGTGTTGGTTTCATGTTCTTGGCATCCCTCCACTCCGTAAGTCAAGGTCCCTCTTTTTTGACCAGGAGCTGGCAGGAGTCTCACAGGTCAGTGGAAGAGGGTTGCTGGGGAAAAGCTATCCTCAAACTGGAAAACTGAAGAGATATTTTTTTTTTTGTCATTTAAGTTCAGCATACAAACCCCCTCACCAGCACTTTGCACTCGTAGTACATGATTACTTTGAGATTTAGAAAGCAAACAAACAGTAATTATTAAGAGCGGT
>NW_009951950.1:2018462-2025128 GCF_000747805.2 Chaetura pelagica | reverse complement strand
TATTAAATGAAATAAATTTGTTCTTCTGCCATTGACTAAATAGCAGGCAATTTAGCTGTTCATAATTATGGGGTTATGCCTAGATATTTCTGAAGTGAAATGTATATAGTTTATATACACAGATCTTTTTTGAGGTATGTGTGTACTTTTCAAGGCTTTTACAGACTGAGCTCTTTTCCCTCCCTTCTGTCCACAAGTGCCACTATGTGCAAAGGATTGGAAATAGTGGTGTAAATCTTGGGGCTGCTTCTAGGCAACTACAGAGCCTTGGATACACAGCACGTATCTGCAGGCAGTGATCTGCCCCAGTGTTTAACAGAGGGATTTTTTTTCTCAGCCAATTCAGGCAGGGCAGATACATGCATTCACTCCAGGCCCATGTTTGGGATGGTGAAATAAAATAGTTCCCATAGTTATTCCTAGAAGTTAATTAGCTGTGACAGTGGGAAAGTGACAACCTCATGATTCTTGGATATTTATAACGAAGCTGTCACTTGCTAGGTTAGTCGGGTCATAGAGGAGACAAGTGTGTGAAGTCAGGTTTCTGGCAGGACACAGAGCTGAACCTGCATCGTTGTGCTTCCTTGCCATTGCTTAGATGTTGGCAGAAAGGATCTCTTGGTGCCTCATTTGTAACACTACACCAGCAGGTGATCCGTATCTTGGGGAACATGGCTTCAGCGTGTCACAGAGTGCTATAGGTGCACAGGCCTTGCCTTCATCACGTGTCTTTGGAGTTTGAGCTGGGGTTATCACCATCCTGGCATCTTTTCTGCTGCTACTTCCATGAGCATTAGGTCAGACTTGGAGGGGGAAAGGAGAGCTGTGGCATAGGAAGGTCATGGAGGACATGAAGCAATGCTGTGGTGCCATCCTTTGGCATGCACCGTCTGCTTAGGCGGGTGCTGCAGGGTTCACCCCACCTGCATCATCAGTACCCTTCTGCACCGTGCACTAGTTGTGCCATAGGTGACACAGACAACTCATTTGGGGTTTTTCACCTGCGTTTAGTGTATTTAGCAAATGGCACTGCTACTGTCAGGCTTCAGGACTTACCATAACTATGGACTTTCTTAATGCAGGAGAAGATGTTAAAGCTCTTTTGACTCTCTGTTTTTACCATGTAAACAAGGCTTAATGTGCTAAATGTGTTCACTCTACACAGGTAAGATCACAGCTGAGCACAACTTCTTATTAATACCTAGACAGCTGCTGAGGTTCAGAAAGGCTGCTGGGAATATTTCTGAGAATGTATTTTTGTATTTTTGAGAGTTAGCCCCCCTGGCATCGGCTCATGACAAAAAGAGCAAAAGAGTTACATCAGCAGAAAAAAGCTCCCAGAATACACAATTTGTGCAAGTCACAGGTAATTTATTAGTAATGATAGACTAACCTGGAATCAATTATTTAAAAAAATCTCATTCAGAATATAATTTATTAATGTTGCTACTGCTCAGAAAAAGAGGTATCTCACGTTGAGAAGTATGAGTTCCCATCATGATAAGGAGAGGGCACAGAAGCTGGTTCATTTTTGTCTGTCTGTCATTTGGGTCCTTAAGTTTTAGTAGGAAAAACTATCATACAACTTTAGCATGATTTCTAGAGTGTCATTTTTCTGTGAAAATTTCCTGCCCATAAGTGGTGTGCCACATTTTGTAGTGGGTTTGTCATCTGCTCAATATTCCTCAGAGAAAGCAGCTGACTCTTGGCTTCCCTAATTATTTCTTCTTCTAATATTGTTTCCTCAGAGATAGCTTGAAGGGGGAACAAACCCCAACTATATATATAAATAATCAACTAAAACCAGACATTTCTGTCAAAAAAATGTGGAGCATTGGAACAAACAAAAATAATTTCATGCAAATTTCTCTCTCTTAAAACTGGCAAGATTTCAATAAGCATTTTCTGAGAAATACTTTATTTCACTGAAAGGTGGAACACTGCTTTTTTGTGTGTTGTTACGAACCCCCACTGGAGAGGAAAGCTGGGAAACTGCCAAACATCTCTTACCTTCTGTGACAATGGGTAGCAGTATCAGCACACACAAACCCATATTCAACTAAACTGTTCAATTGAATTCTAATCTCCAGCTAATCACTAAGCTTTTAAAAAAATGCATCTCCCTATTCATGTTTTATTTCTGAAAAATACCTTTATGATGCAATGCAAGTGAATGAATGAATGAGAGACTTAAGCACAATGTACTATCTACAAAACTAAATGAGCTATGGGCTCATATTCTATTAAATATTTCACCCATGAAACTCTCAGTTACAAAGAACCTTTAAATGGAGTTTTGGAAGTCACTGGGGATGGAAGACGAAAAAAAAAGTGTGGTTGTTTTGCTCTATGACATCCCAGGGAGAAAGCTCTTCTTGTCCGTAAGACACACAACTCCATGAGAAGATGACAATAGGATAAGTACCAGCAGTCACAGGTTTGTTTGTAGCAGGTATAGTTTGTGCTCAACATAGAACTGCAACCTCCTGAATGAAGCATGTGTGTGTTGTATGGGACAGGGAGAACTTTCATCAGTCCTGCCTCAAGACTGTATGCAGAAGAAAGCATTCCATCTATGAGTCTGTGCCTCAGACTTGGCATCTTCTGTGTCCAGCATCTTCTGTGTGACTGGCAGTATCCAGATTAAATTCTTAGTATTTCATAATGGGAGATAAAACAAATGGGAAAAGGTGTTCCTTCCTTGACTTCTTTGGAGGCATAATTTGAAGTTAATAATGGAGGAAATATGGAGTTAAAACACACTATCCCTAACTCAGAATTTGTAATGCGGCACCTCATTGTCCATTACAAGCCTGAATGGGTTCTCTGACCTGGTTTTACCCAGGCACTGATGTTCCTGAGAAAGGCTACTTCTGTGGAAAAGATGCTGACCTGTTACATAATGAAAACAGTTTCATATGAGGATGCTGTGGAGCAATATGAAGAATGAGACATTTGTGTACAGCTGCTTCTCAAGCACAGCCCTTCAGGTCTCTCATACAGCAGAAAAGTGAAGAAAAAACAGAAAAGCCTTCCCTGGACTTCCTTTCTGAGTTTCAGGTCCATACCTTCTACCTAGATCTCAGTTTCTGTCTTTTTGCAGACCTGCACATGGGGGCAGTAGGGCAGTCTGATCTGTGCTGGTTTTTGGCTGGGGTATCCAGCAGAACTCTCTGTAAGTATCATGGCTCCTTTCTGCTGATTTTAAGAAATTCCTCGCAGGTGGCTCATTCTCATTCTGTTTTACCTCCCTGCACAACAAGGCTGGGCATATCCTTTATTTAACCTGGCAATGAGAAGTACTGGCATATACTTTTTACTGTAATTACTCTCCCTGACCCACGTTTTATGCTTGTGTGGAGATCCTGTCAGTGAAAATAATTTTCCAGTGTCTTTCCATTTACACCTTGTCTTCAAATCTCCACCTTCTGTGTGCAAATAGGCCAGTGTGACCTTCTTACTAAACGATTACTGAAGACTACAGCTAACAAAGTGTTCTAGGGGGCTATCAAATGTCTCCAAGGTAAGGCATGCATAAAACATGAGCACATAGTTGTAAATAACTGGGCTCCTATTCATTTATTTAAAAATAATGATGGTTGTTTAACTGGCTTGAAAGGGTTACTCTTTCACCCCTAGCTTGTTCTGAGCACCGTGGGAAAATGACAGGAGCACTGTTTGGTTTAAGGGATGTAGTCATGCAAAACCCTTGCTGTACTTGTGGAGGAAGCTGGAGTGTTTCAAGAAATAATGAAGGTGTGAATCATCAAAATTCTGAGTTGTCTGATAAGAAAATCTTGTAATCTCTTGTAGTAATGTAGAGACTAGAATTGCTGCAATTCTCTTTATAAATTGTGCAATAAAATATGGAATAAATCATTGCAAAAGAATCCAGGATTATCAGCAGTCTCTTGCTTTGATATCAGTATTTCTGAACGGTGTTCTTTAAAGGCTTTTGCCAGTTAGTTTAGTTTTAGGACAGAAGTAAACTAATTAGGTTTGTGGGGGTTTTTTTCACTTTATGGTCTGGTCTTGGTGTGCTTAGAATACATTTGAGCTCAAACAGTTCATTTTCAGTTGTGCCTGTTAGCAGGAAGGATTTTTATTTATCAAAAACAACTTAAGAAAACAACCAGGATGAAATACTACTTTCATTAAAAGTATATGCAAAGGATGAGGAGTTTGGTTGCTTACTTCTTTTTTTTTATAATTATTTTTTTTATTAATTATATTTTAAATGGCTTTCAAAATGCACCAAAAAATCTTCAGTTTTATATGTTCAATCAAAAAACCCTCAGGAGCTCTCTTTTGAAAAATATTCTCATTTCTCATTGTTTCTGGAATTTGGCTCCACATGTTCGATGTGATTTTCCAGAGTGAGCTCTGTGGTCTCTTACCAAGGTTTTATGTTTTTATTTATACCAAAATCACCCGATGCCATGGGATATCAAGAAAGTCAACAGCTTGGTAAAGATTTATGCTTTTGAGATTCTTTTATGATCAAAAAATGTATATAAAAATGTAAAATCATGTAAACCACTCAAATTGGAAACCTCAGAACCTGGCTTTGATATCTGGCTCTTCTCATAATATCCAATAAGACTTCGATTACAGCTTTATCATTTCTCTTATCACTTCCTAGGCAACAACTGCCCATTGGCTAGAGAGGAAATCAAACGTTTATTCACTGCTACCTTTGCCTGGGGATGGTAGAAAGGTATCTATAATACGTGACAAAGTCCTACCATAAAAGATTAGAATAGTGGAGCTAGACAGGAACAATGGACCACAGCCACAAAGAATAAAGTTTAAAATGTTTGGGCTGGATTCTATTGTGATTTATCTGCCAGCACCTTGCTGGTCTGTGGTGTGTCCCAGCAGCCTGTCCTGGTTAAGAGCTACAGGGCAAAGTACAGCTCCTCGCTGGCTGCCTGTGAGTATCTTCTGTGCACACATTTTCAAAAAGCTAAGAGAAAGTAGCAAAGCAGTTTTTGGAAACAGCATGTGTACTTGTATTTTGGAGGTTCTTTTTTATCACTGGAATATGCTTTATAAATATTTGATGAATGTCTGAAAATATCTGAAAAGTCACGTTAAGGGCAAGATTGCTTATGGTGCTTTAAAGTAATTGGTCTATTTGCTTTCCACAGAAAGTTATTAGGTAAAATACCTTTGTGTGCAGATTAAAGATATGTGACATGCTCTGTCTAATTGTCTAGATGCATAGCTCAGAGAAGGGAGAGAAGCTGCCTGGCCCTTACTCTGTCGTCTCCCTCACTTCATACACCTGTTTGCAACCAGTAATTGGCTTGGGAGACAACATTTAGTACAGCCACTCTTTATATGTCAATCATGAGCAATTATTTTCTACAAATAATTCCCAAACTGCCTTACAAAGGTGCCAACATAAAGCTATTTCAGTCCTTGTTTAGCCCCAATTGCTTCACCTGATCTTCAGATGCTGGAGGCCAAGTGAGTGTGAGATGATAGTAAGTGGACAGCAAGTGGATTGGTAATGACATGGGGAGGCCACCTCTGCCTGAGGTCCTGGATGTGTTTAGGTGTCCTGGGACTAAGAAGTATGACCTGTGGCAATCTGATAGTATAGTGTCCCTGGGAGAATAAGAGAGGTCCTAAAGGGGAATTGAGACTCCTTTGTGGCTGAATAAGGAGATATTGGTAGGTGGCGGTGAAGACACCTTCAGGAAGAGGAAAGAGGACTGAGAGGATGACAAGGAGCAGGTGAAAGACAGCATCTAGCTGTTTTGTGTGCAATTCATAAACCGAAATGGAGGAGTTGACAGGTCTGAACTCTTCTCACAACGTCCTGAAGTGTTGAGATTGGGAGCATGATAATGGAGTTGGGAGGGGAAGGAGGTTGCTCAGGCTTGGACTCTGTGCAGATCTGCCATGTGGTGAGGACAGGTCATCCTATCTGGAGCTCTGTGAAGCCTCAGTGAGGCCACCTTGCTGCCCTGCTCTGGTTGCATTTGTGAGCTTGTTGTCCCCATCATACAGAGCAGTGAAGGACCTGTGTTGCTGCAAAAATTATCTGAATGCCTGTACATGTGTTAGATAGTATTATAGCTATAATAGACTTTAAATACTCTGTGATTCAGATATAATCTAATACAGCATTTTTGACTGCTTGATTTCCCCTTAGCTTTCTTTAAATATGAGAAAACTGCACAGCAATCTGGAGATAACCTAGTGTTGAAAAATAATAGAGATGCTTCTGTTGTTCCCTTGCCACTTTTACTTCCTTTCTTTTTCTTTGAAGCCACCAGTTATTTCCCTGTAGAGCTATGAAGTAACAGGAAACAAGAACTCCTCAAGACTCTTCTGCAGAACTACAGAAGATTGTCTCCTGTAGAAAGGTTAAGGAGGAACTGAGACTTCTGTGTGTCAAGATAAAGAGAATTGCTCACTTCCTAGTGCACTAGAGGCATTCGTGGAATCTTTTAGGAAATGGCATAATGTATTTTTAGTGTAAAATGAAGATAGAAATAAGTTGCAAAAAGCTGTACTATCAGTCTTGGATTTGATACATCAGATATTCAGCAAATGCAGGTATCTCCCTGATTTTGTTGCAAATGGATGCAAAGAACTCTAGAAAATACCCTTCTTTTCTAATTTCCTCATCAGGCTTTCCCTAGAAAATGCATG
>NW_009951950.1:2001128-2018387 GCF_000747805.2 Chaetura pelagica | reverse complement strand
CTCTCTTACCCACTCCTGACATGACCTTCACAGCTCAGCTCCATTTCCCTGCCTCACTCTCCTGGCCCACAGCAGCTGTTTCCAGGGCTGCTACTATGCACACACAGATTTTTTAATTTTTTTTTTTTCTTTTTATTGTTTCAATCTCTGCATTTTCATTACACATCCTGCATTTTAAAAATCTGCATGTTTTGAGATAATAAAATGTTTCCACAGGTCATGCTGCTTTCTCTTCCTCTGGATTCCCCTATTAACATAAAACTACTGGTTTCCAGAAGGAAATTGTCTTGATTTCCATCTAGCCTCAATCTGTTCCCACTGAAGGCACTGGCAAACTTTCTGTTTGTTTTTCAGGGATACAAAACTAAGCCAAATGCCATCAGGCAGAGATCAGCACGTATCTCGAACCGTGAGCAAGGCTTGGAGAGCCTACTTAAGTCATTCATTACAGCTGCTTTGAAATCCTTCACTAAATAGGTGTATGGGGGGTTGCCAGAAGTATTAACTCACTGCAATGGAAAGATTTTGTGGCAATGTATAGTTTTCCATCCTCAGGAAGGTTATTATTTCTATTTTTATTTTTAGAAGAAGCATTTAGAAGGTTATTTTTTTAATTTTAATTTTTATTATTATTATTATTTTTAGGTCCCGTGAGAAAAGGCAGTGACTGAGTATTTTTTAATTATTATTGTTTTTAATCTGTGATACTATACTGAGCAAATACAACTAACATGGCTTCTGGGCTAAATTTGCATGCAACTGTCTGAACACATCTAGGTAGATGGACTTAGCCCTTGATATCAATTGTCTAAATTGAAAATCTCATGAAAGGGCTTTGGAAGAGGGTTGGACTAAATGATCTTTAAAGATTCCTTCCAACACAAACCATTCAAGGAAGTGTGTATTTTTGTAGTGTATAATTACCAGATGTTCCTATTTACATCTGGTTATGGGAGGTAACATTGGAGTGGAGAAGGCTATCAATCTGGGGAAAGCAGAGAGATCATGTAAGCCCACTCTTCTTGAGAGGAGTTAGACCGCACATCATGATGAACTGGGACACTCCTTGTCGCAGGGCACAATGTTAATTCATTGCTTGGAAAGCAGCTATAGGTGCCACAGAAGATGATCTTGTCAGGAACTACAAGCAAAAAATGCTTTTAGTTCAGGAGATTGCTGGAAAAAATAGGAGAGTATGTTGAATATGTTTTATATCTTTACCTTTTCCTGACACCTTTCTCTGGGCATGTGGTCACTGCTCAAGCCAGGATGCTGGACTGCCTGCGTATTTAGTTTGGTCTGCTGCAGCTGGGCTTTTAATGCTATTTTAAAGAAAATTTACATGAAAGCACCAGAGAAAATAATTCTTGCCCCTCCTTCAGCTGTGCCTGCACTCTTCAATTAGTCCTGGGTGTCAGTAGCTGCATCAGTTTTTGCAGTTGAGATCTTCCACAAGGCTCTGAAGGCAGCAGTGAAAGAAAAATGATAAATAGAGACATGACAAGTGCTGAGGGTGGAACAAGACCAAATATCCATTGACATTCCACTGCTTTTGATCCATGGGCAGTATTTGATCCATGACTGATGGTAAACTGAACTCAGGGGTCCACATTATTAAAAGCATTCAAATGCCTAAAGCTCACAAAAATCTCTAGGAGTAAAGTATCTGAATATTTTTATAATCTGGGTCATAATAAAGGCAATTAATATTGTTTATGATTTATCAAAGGGGAGATTTGGTGGAAATTTGGGCCTGATGGGAATACAGGAAAATAAGTTACTCTCAAAATGTAAAATACCACATGGTTATCTTGCATTTGAAGTATTAGCTTACTTCACTGTTGTGTTATTGCGTTGATGTCACAGGAAATACACAAGCATAAAAACAAAGTAACTGAAGGAAATAATGTTGAATACTTCCATGATTCTTGTATTCCAACCACAAACAGAGTAAGATTTGCCTTGCATTTTCATCACAATTTTTGTTGTAAGTAGGACATATTCTAAATACTAATATTAAATGAGCTTTTCTGTCCAACAGTATAAATACGAAGTTCCAGGTCTTTTGCTTAAATTCTGAGTCCACATCAGCTGTATCCATGGTGATACTAAGACTCTGTTCTGATTCCTTTTCAAGTCAGTGTTGTGATTCTTCATGATTTTGAAACTGCTTTTCAGTAATTAAAAAAATTAATAGTTGGGCAAATAGTTTCACCTTTGGGTCAGTCTCTGGTGTGCATGCACTCATGATTCAGTAACAATCTACAGCAGCAAACCCTTTAATTGTGGTTGGGGTTCTCATGTTCTGTCTGGAAGGATAGGATAGTCTATTTGAACAAAATCTGGTGATACTGCACCAAAGCTCTCTACATGTTTTATTGGGAAATACAAAGGTCAAGGTCTTTCTTTGTGGAGATTTCTGGCTCAGTACAGATTTAGTAGTAGGAGTGAGCAATAGGAATGAGAGAGTAGGGTGATAAATCAGAGGAACTCCTGCTTTAATAGATATCTCTCTTACAGTAATTGCTCTTGGTAAGATATTTAGGGTTTGTTTATCACTCTATCTTTTCTGTAGGTGTGCAGCAAGCAAAACTGGGGGGGGAAATGATAAAGGAAAAAGATGGGATTATAGGGAGAACGCAGATTATATAGGTAGGGATAAACAGGTGTATGTTGTAGAGGGAAGGAGTGAGTAAGGCGGGCGATAGTAGTGAAGAAGTACTGCTGTAGCAGGGTGTGCAGAAGTAATACCATTGAAAGCAAATAAGAAATCAGACAGCCGTGGAGTAGGAAAACTTTGATTGGCCACCCCATGAAAGAGATAACATGGAGTATTACCCTAATGGGACCAGCAAGAGCCTGGATTATCCTGCAGTGTTGGACATCCCAGTGGGAAAATCCATGTATGACAGTTACATCTCTTCCTCCTAGTGTCTAGAAACTTTTCCCAAAGCTTGGAGTGAACCAAATTAGTACAAGTCTGATAGGAAACTTGAAAAATCTTCCTGGTATTCATGAGGAACTGGAGGATTCCAGAAACCCTGTATTGCTAAGCTCAGCCTGAACAAAATGAGGAAGTGCTCCATAGGTTTGCTGTACCATGCAAGGATTCTCTGAAGAAAGTCTCATGGAAGAAAAAAATGTACAGTTTGTGGAAGAAGGAATTTTTCACTTGGGAGAACTATAGGGATGTTGTTAGAGTATGTAGGAAGGCAACAAGAAAGGCCAAAGCCCTCTTGGAACTTAAACTGGCAAAGGAAGTAAAGGAGAAGAAAAAGAGCTTCTTCAAATATATCACTAGTAAAAGGAAGAATAAGGAAAATACGGGCCCATGGCTGAATGAGGTGGGAGCCCTGGTAACGGAGGATGCAGAGAAAGCAGAGTTACTGAATACTTTCTTTGCTTCAGTCTTCACTAAGACCAGCCCTTACGAGCTTCAGACCCTGGATATAGGAGAGGAAGCCTGGAGGAGGGAAGACTCTCCACTAGTCAATGAAGAGTGGGTCAGAGATCAGTTATGTAAATTGAATGTGCAGAAGTCCAAGGGCCCTGACGAGATGCACCCAAGAGTGTTGAGAGAGCTGGCTGATGAGAGCTCCACCACTCTCCATCATTCTCAAAAGATCATTGCAAACAGGAGAGGTGCCTGAGGACTGGAGGAAGGCAAATGTCACTCTAGTCTTTGAAAAGGACAAGAAGTAGGATCCAGGAAATTACAGACCAGTCACCCTCACCTCCATCCCTGGAAGAATGATGGAGTGGCTCATTTTGGAGCTCATCTCTAAGGACATGGATGAGAAGAAGGTTATCAGGAGTAGTCACCATGGATTTACCAAGGGGAAATCATGCTTGACTAATTTGATAGCCTTCTATGATGTTGTGACTGAATGGATAGATGCAGGGAGGCCAGTGGATGTAGTCTATGTAGACCTTAGCAAGACTTTTGACACTGTCTCCCATAGCATCCTTGTGAGCAAGCTCAGAATATGTGGGATAAAATAATGGATAGTGAGATGAATTAAGAAATGGAGCCCAACAGAGTGGTGGTCAATGGTGCAGAGTTGAGCTGGAGACCTGTAACTAGTGGAGTCCCTCAGGGATCAGTGCTGGGCCCAGTCCTGTTCAACATCTTTATCAATGACCTTGATGACAGCACAGAGCGTCTTCTCAGCAAGTTTGCTGATGACACAAAGCTGAGAGGATTGGCTGATTCAGCTGAGGGCTGTGCAGCCATTCAGTGAGATTTGGACAAGCTGGAGAGCTGGGCAAAGAGGAACCTAATGAGGTTCAACAAGAGCAAATGCAGAGTCCTGCACCTGGGAAGGAATAACAAAATGCACTAGTACAGATTAGGGGTTGTCCTGCTGGAAAGCATTTCTGTGGAGAAGAACCTTGGAGTTTTGGTAGACAACAAGTTATCCAAGGAACAACAATGTGCCCTTGTGGCCAAGAAGGCCAATGGTATCTTGGGGTGCACTAAGAGGAGTGTGTCCAGCAGGTCAAGGGATGTTCTCCTCCCTCTCTACTTGGCCCTGGTGAGACCTCACTTGGAGTATTGTGTCCAGTTCTGGGCTGCTCAGTTCAAGAGGGACAGGGATCTACTTGATAGAGTCCAGTGGAGGAACTACAAGGGTGATTAAGGACTGGAACTTATGAGGAAAGGCTAAGAGACTTGGGGCTTTTCAGTCTAAGGAGGAGAAGACTGAGAGGAGATCTAATTAAGATATATAAATACATGAGGGTTGGGCACCAAGAAGGCAGGGACAACCTCTTTTCACTTGTGCCCTGTGATAGGACGAGGGGCAATGGATTCAAACTCGAGCACAGGAAGTTCCACCTCAACATGAGGAAGAACTTCTTTACTGTGAGGGTTACAGAGCACTGGAACAGGCTCCCCAGATAGGTTGTGGAGTCTCCTTCTCAGGAGACTTTCAAGACCTGTCTGGATGCCTTTCTAAGTGATCTGCCCTAGTTGGTAGTTTTTTTGTTTCTGTTTTTGTATTTGTTTTCCCCTGCTCTAGCAGGGGGGGTTGG
This sequence comes from Chaetura pelagica, assembly GCF_000747805.2. Lineage (NCBI taxonomy): Eukaryota > Metazoa > Chordata > Aves > Apodiformes > Apodidae > Chaetura > Chaetura pelagica. Next base: position 2,013,353 of record NW_009951950.1, on the reverse strand, counting down.
ACTTGATGATCTTTGGAGGTCCCTTAAAACCCTTAATATTCTGTGATTCTGTGATGCCCTTGCACAAAAGCAAAGCTTAAAATAACTTTAACAAACATTTGCCCTTTAAAAATGCTTATCTGGAGCTCTATCCTCCCTCTTGGCTGTGCAAACTGAAGATGAGGAGGGAGGAGCCTGCACTGTGGTTATTGCCCGTGGTGAGGACACCTGGTCAAAATTGTTCTTGACTGGAAGTGCCTAGTGAAGGGTCTGCACTGATGATACATGCAAGGCTTGTCATTAAAATATATTACCAGTGACTTACAGTTAACCTGAAGTCTCATTTCTGTGACTGTGTGGGGTTTTTAAAGTTTCAACTGTATAGCTGAATGTTTTATGTTTCCTTTTCAAGTGAACTTGCAAAATGTTTGGCTCCAACCGTTCTTCATACTTACCAGGAGTGAGGTCTCCCCTGAGTCAGTGATGACAGAATGTGGTCCATTTTTTAAACTAGAGATTTGCAAACTAAAACACACTCACAAATCACATTCAGTCAGGAGATTCCTCACATTCCTGGCCAGAATGGTCTCCAGACTCTATGAAAAATACAACTGTCCTGCAATCCATATGCCCATGGTTTTTTTAGTTCACTCATGGGATTGCCAAGTGATAATCGCTGTCAGCCAGTTTTACAAATGGCTAGAAATTATTCCCAAAGAAGAGAAGAGAGCCAGTGATATCAAGCTGGGAAGTCTCTAATACATCTAATGCTACTCCTGGTATACAATGACATGCAAAAATCTCTCTTTTACAAACAATTTGACTGATGGGTAGAGATGCTTTTAAAATTTGACACTTCAGTTGGTGCTGTTTAAGATGTTCTGGAGAGCATGATCAGAGTTCAAAATGAATTTGGTCAGACAGAAAGATGAATAGGTGAATAAATGAAAGGCTGCTCAATGTACCAACTGTGACATTTAGGAAGGGGAATGCAAATGCCAGGTGGGTGGTGTCTGCTAAGCAGCAGTATGGCAGAGGAAGATTTTGGTATGAGAGTAGAACAACAGTGTGTATTAGTCTGTAAAAGATGGAAATGTCACCCCAGGCTGAAGTTGAGTTTTAAATAATTCAATAGTGTTAGAATTCCTTTAGCAGTAATTCTGCTATAAATGTCTCATTTAGGTCTGATGTCCACTTATTCTTTGCATAACTCTTCCATTTATTTTTACAACGTGAACTCATTACTTATAGCTAGCTCTTAGTAAAGTGAAACATTAGACTAGGTAGATTGGCTTATGACAGACAGCTTAAAGGCATCTCCAAATCTGTTTTGAATTAGTTGATACAGCCCCACTGTAACAGCTTACAAAGCCTGTGTGTAGCATGAAGCTCCTTGTCTCCTTGAACTTGCTCTGTGAGAGTGAACTGCTCAGTGGAGAGAGACATGGTGCTGCAGAGAGCATCCAGGGAAGTCTTCCTAGGACTCTCACAATCTATGGAGGAGCCCAAGGAAACCCACCCAGACTAAGGTATTTTTTGTGGCTGCATCTCTTCAAAATGACTTGGCTGACATAGATTGATGATGAACATTTGATGTTTATGTTTAATTAATCTGAATTCATGACTCATCAGAGGAGGTCTGAGCTACATGGCATCCTTGTAGTCCTTAACAGCCTTTTATTTCTATAATTCTGCTTAATTTCTGGTGCTTGCAGTATTGCTGTATGCCTTCAAACCCACAGATTTGTGCACAGTGAAAAGCGTTTCCTTTGTTAATCTGTATACATCATCAAAATTAAGTGATGCATGGAGAAGCAGGCTAGCTGAGTGAAACATCTGTGTCTATCTGTGAACACCCTCTGTGTTGTAGCCTCTGCTCACTGCTTTGCTTGCACAGATAAGCCCGTCTTATTTGAAAATGGCTACATACTTGAAGTTTATAAGCAGAGCAGATATACACACCTCCTCATAATATCAAGTAATATGTAAGGTTGGACTATCTGGTCTCATGTACTGGAAGCTGTCATCAACAATCTACTTTTTGAAGTTGATACATGGGTTAAATGTAGAATGGTATCTCCCTCTGAAGATAAGATCTGAGACTGGACCTTCTCTGCAGCTCTAGTTAAGTGTGACAGGCTAGGTTTTAAACTTTTTTTCCTCCTTTCTCTCACACAAACACATACACAGCTAAACAACTTATGAGAAAACAAATGGAAATAATTGGGATAAAACGATCTAATATAAAATCTTTATCCACAGCCTCAGCCTCTGCAAAACTTCAAAAGTGTTTCTGACAGACTTGGTTGACAGACCCCCATCACTCCAAAACTTGTCCCTGGTATTTTTACCTTAGTAATTAGTAAGATCTCTCCAAGAGAGACTGTTGCACTTGTTTTTCCTTACCAGTAGTGCACAAATTACATAGTCCTACAGAACGTTTGTTCCAAATCGTTGCCTGCAGTCAGAGACAGGACTTAATGTACAGTCCCAGGGAAAGCAGAAGGCAGCAGTGGGAAGCTCTTGAGATGTGTTGGGTTCCTGGGCAGTCTCAGCACAGATGTGGTGCTTGGGCCATGGCATGGGATGGTCAGCAAGGTTGTGCTCCCTGGGGGCTACAGGGTGGAACCCATGCCCAGCTGTGGGAATAAAGGACCCAAGTGGAGCAGCTGAGGCCAACATCCCTAGTCTGTCCTTGAGCCCCATCACAGAATCACAATGGAACAGCAAACCTTTCCCAGGAGCTGCTGTCATTTCCTGCATCCGTGCTGTTCTCAGGGTTTCCCAGGCTTGCTGAGGTGCTAAGAAGTGTGGCTTGTAGCTTTTCTTCCTTACAAGAGAAATGTGACATTTCTCTGACCTTTGGAGAAAATTATGGCTTCTCTACAGAGTGTGGCTGGTTGGAATATTCTTAGGCTCTGTCTTTTGGATTGATCTTCCCAAAATCAATGAAATCTCGTTTCTGGAATTCAGTCCTTTCAGTCTGCAAGATTCCATGCCAATTCATTCTTGAGCTTTATATTATTACACTCACCTGAGCTTGATAGTGATGGAAAATTCTCTTGATATTTTGGATAAATTTCAAACGCTTTTTCCTTACACTCTGTAATAAGCATGTATTATCACTAAACCCAGGTTTTCTTATATTTTCCCCAAATGCAAGTTTAATATTTATTGAAATTATCTGTTGATTAAATGCTCTGAATAGTGTATCCAGAAGACTGATCGATATTTTAAATGCACTCAGACATATTAGCTGCTTCCTGGTTACACAGAGAAATAATGAACTTGCTATATGAGAAAGTAAAATTCATGAATAATTCATAGCCATTAATTTATTCAGTTTTGCCTTTTGAATCGATTTGGCAATTATTCTTGTACTGCACATCATTTACAAATGCTTAGATATAAATATTTACAGTTGCAAATTTGTGGTGAAATAATTTCTATTCTCTGAGTGAACGGCTTCTGTAGCACACCAAGCTGTGCAAATTGTGAATTTTACTGTTAAATGTACAGTTTGGTAGAAGGTGAGTGCTTGAATGATCAAATAAAGTGGATACATACTGACTGCAAATATGGTCAAACTGAATGTATTTCATATATTAATATATATATATTTGTGGGCAGGTTTTTCTTCATCACTTATTGCAGCAAGAACATAGGAAAGATTCTGTGTCGTGCTGCCACAGCAACAAAGACCAATGTCCTTTGGCACTGGTATTTTTATTGTCTATTCAGATCTTCTCTCTTTTTCCTTTGTTTGCAAGTTGTTGTTTTTTCCTGTTGATTTTGTTCTACATTTTTCAAGGACGATTGCAACATTCAGGAAAATGAGAATTTGCTCTAGATGTGGATGACTGGCAGAAAGCACTCTGGTTTTTCTTAACCCTGTGTAGCTAGAGGGTCTGCAAGTAAAATATTATGCATCTGTGAGGGTGCTGATGGTCTGAGTGAAAGGTCTAATTCACAATGCTTACTTCAGCCAATGAAGACATGCATCCTAAACTCCCCTTGAAGTTATTGAAGAAAGAGAGACTTCTCTAGAGGATGATTCAGAACAAGAGCCTTATTTTAAGTGCTCTGAATCACTCAGCTACACTGCTTATTTTGAACAGTGCAGTTTATCTTCCCTCAATTTCCTACTTGCTGCCCTGATTGATGAGTCAAAATTTATGCAGAATGAATGAATTTCATCTTTTATGAATAAAGCATAGCATTGTAATAATTTAAAGCATTTGATCTGAGACTAAAGAACTAGTGAAAGCATTAAGGTGTATTATGTTATATATTTCTCTCTCTGAACACTTTCAAAGAAGAACTTTGAAAAAAGCCAGCTTCAAGCATTTAAGTTGTTTCATGCTTTCCAATAATTCAAAATTGCTTACTGTGATTTTCAGTTTTCTTGAAGCACTCCAGAAAATTATTTTTCCAAAGTTCCTTCACTTTGAACTGCTTCCACAGAAGCACTTAAGGCTGAAAGTAAAGTTAATCCATTTACACATGGCACATTCAGAAAATAACATAGCCCATGAAACTACAAACACTTTGTTCTAAAGGAAGAAAGATGAAAGCATTAGCATCCAAAACAATCCTCAAGTGAAACTAGGTATTTGGTGGTAAACATATTTGAGAATTGAGAGTGGATGTTCAGGTGGTCTTAAGGCTAGATCAGCATGGTAGCCTTAGCACTTCTGTGTAGGAGAATGATGGATGCTGCAAGGAAATTTGCTCCTTGTGTGCAGCTCATGATCAGGTATGAACACACATTCCAACTTTTTGTGGTCATTCCTCTCCTGGGATGAGATGTATTTCTCAGAACAGAGCTTCATGACCACAGCAAAACTGCTGAGGCTGCTGCTCTCAACTCTTCACTGCTGCTCTCAGGAACAGCAACACAGGGCTCTGTGAGCTCCTCACATCTGTCCAGATGCCTCTTAAAACACTGACAGGCTGGGGCATCAGCCACCCCTCTAGGGGGTGGCTTGTTCCAATGTTTGACCACTCTCTCAGTAAATAACTGTTTCCAGCCTGAACCTCACCTGGTACAGCTTTGAACCATTCCCTTGAGTCCTACCATTGGAAGTCAAGAAGAGGGGCTCAGCAACTCCTTCTCAGCACTTCCCATCCTCAGGAAGCTGTAGAGAGCAATGAGGTCACCCCTCAGCCTCTTGTTCTCCAAACTAGACAAGCCCAGAGTCCTCAGCCACTTCTCATAATACATTCCTTCTAGCCCTTTCACCAGCTTTGTTGCCCTCTTCTGGACATGTTCAAGGACGTTCATATCCTTGTTATGTGGCAGGGCCTAGAACTGCACAGAATGCTCCAGGTGAGGCTGTACCAAAGGTGAATACAGTGGGATAGTCACCTGTTTTGATCAGCTGGTCATAGTGTATGTGATGCACCCCAGGGTGCAGCTTGTCCTCTTGGCTGCCAGGGCACACGGCTGGCTCATGTTGAGCTGCTGTTGACCAGCACCTCAAGATCCCCTTCTGCAGGGCTGCTCACCAGCCACTTCTCTCCCCATTTATACTTTTGTCCAGCATTACTGCATCCTAGATGCAGAATGCAGCATTTGGACTTGTTAAATTTAATCCCATTAATCATAGCCCAGTGGTCCAATCTATATACCTCTGCAAGGTCTCCTGTCCCTCAAGAGTCAACAACACCCCCCAGGTTGGTATCATCAGCAAACTTGATGCATTCAACTCCTTTATCCAGGTCTTGGATAAATACATGGAACAGGACTTGCCCCAGAACTGAGCCCTGAGGAACACTACCGGTGACAAGTCACCAGCCACTGTAGCCCCACTCACCATAACCCTTTGAGCTCTGCCATCCAGCCAGTTCTTCACCCAAGCACACTGTGAACTCTCTCATCCCACAGCTGGACAACTTGTCCAGAAGGATGCTGTGAGGGACAGTATCAAAAACCTTACTAAAATCCAGAGAAACTAGAACTGAGGTTAGACTAACAGGTCTGCAATTCCCTGGATCTTCCCTCATGCTGTTTTTGTAGACTGGAATAACAGTGGCCAGCTTCCAGTCAGCAGGGACACGCCCCTCCCCCACACTTCCTGGGGTGATAGAGGGAGTTCATGACACAAGATCCACTAGCTCCTTCAGTAGGGATCAGGCCCCATGGACTTGTGAACATTCATCTGATACAGCTGGTGCCTTACAATTTCAGTGTCTAGGACACCTTCTTCTAGCCCATCAATGTCTTGGAACAACCACTGCTAATGCCTTGCAGTTGAAATTAGATGACTAACAAATGCTTCTATAGGTGTTGTATAGTGCATATGGTGGCCCCCATACAGGATATTCAGGATGGAAGTCCCACTCAGGACATCCACCTGCCTGGGGCTGTTCTGCAGAGACCTCCTGCCCTAGGCACCTGCAGGTGGTCCCACTGCCTACGCTAGTTGCCTGCTGCCATCTGCTGGCTTTTTTCCAATGCCTTTGTCACCCCTGAACTCTCTGGGGGCTTGATTGGACCTCCAAGCACTCTTCTGAATGGCTTATCATAAAATGACTGATTTAAATACAATTTCCATCGTGGGCACGCAGGGTTTGCTCCAGTTCAGAAATGTCACAGCAGGAGGATCAATAGGTCAGCTCCTTAAAGCTGTGTCAGGTACGGGTAGTGTGTATGTTCTCCCTTTTGGTCACAAACATGATTGAAAAGAGGGCAGGCCAAAGGGCCATTGCACTGAGGTGAGAAATTCTGTGCTGGTGGGTACTGTGGCAGTATGAAGGATGTTTGAACTTGGCTTCCTGCTCATGATGTGGTACATTGTGGGGCAGTGTGCCTGTGATTAACTCTTCCTCCCCTGGGGGAACAGCCAGAAATTATATTTGCTTCTTAGTGTAGTGCTAAAACTCTTTTGTAGTCTCTTCGCATTTTTATCAGAAAAGTAGGAACAAAATTCTGCTGTCAGTACAAAAAAAAATTGTCAGAACAACTGCATGTACTGAGTTTAATTTCATTTAATATTTAATGACTAGCTAGCTTTTCCTGGGATAATGATTTCACAAGAAGAGAAAGATCAGAGCAGACCTCCTGCTAGTGTAGCACAGCTACTGCAGGAACTGGAGAAATGCAGGGTCAATCCAGCAGAATGAGATTCTGCCATCTGTACTCCTCGTGGGTAGCACTTCACTCCTGGAGGGTCTGCACCTGTGTCTGTGGGACTGCTGCAGAGGAAGGACACATACAATGTGCATTGAGGCACATAGTTTGACCCTAACTGCTAAATACTTTGGCCTTTGATAAGACTAACTGAACACAGTTTAAAGCAATCCTCTGTATCTTGCTTTTTATGAGGGCGGGGTAGAATGTCTCCTCCCAGATCTCACATGTCACAAAGCTGTGCTGTCCAGCCCTTTCCACAGTCTCATTAATTACTTGCTCAACCATGTAATAGTAATGCTGTTTTATATAAAGAAGACTTTTACACAGTGATTTCCACAGCATTTTTGGAACAGTAATCTGCCTACATTTGCCATACATTTCTGTATGGCAAACAATGCTTAGAAACACTTGACAACCAAACAATATCCACATGGATAATGTCAAAAGTACTGTCTCTACACTCAGCAGGTTGGCAGATGTAGGTGGTGCTGGTCCACATAGCAAAGTAGGTGCTGATTTGTTTTCTTTCAGTTGTATCGGCTCTGCAGTGTTAACAGTCTTGTTAGTTCTTGTCTTTGGCATCCTCAAATGCATTCCTCTGAATTCAGAGAGCTGGAAGAACCATTAGATACAAGGAAGGAACAAGAATACCCATGGCATATGTTCAGTCTGCAGGCAAACAGTACTGCCTGTGCTAACCCTAATCCATGTGTATGAAGATGGTCTGGGAAGCTTATTATGACAGGCAGGAAAAAAAAAAAAAAAAAAGAAAAAGAAGAAGAAGAAGATGAAAGGACTGTAGGAATTTGCTCTACATGGCAGAAAATGCAGTTGGCAGAATGACTGAAACTCGGTCCCTGAAGAATCCTTTCAGGATATGTAGCTTTCCTTACACAAAGTGAGTGGGCTTATTAGGTAGATTCAATGACTTCAGAGTAATTTTCTACCTTTAGCCAGAGTAACACCTGTAATTCTTCCTCTTCCCATGTTTTTTCCCTTGTCATTGGATAGGAATCAGCTACATAGATCAGTTTGTTTATTTGTGGGGCTTTTTTTGACAGCAGACAAGTTGACTGCTGGTGTCATCAGTGCCTTGTGAAGCCAAGGGTAAACGCACAGGCTGTTAGCAAAAGTACTGCCTGATGCCTGTTGTCTCTACTGAGCAGACATTACGCCCTCCTCCCCAAATTCTCACTATGGCTTGAGGCTTCTTTTCATTTAATGTTTTATTTTCCACTGAACAGCACCCTGTTGTTAATTTTCCTTCTTTCTTTGCAGCTTCTCCTCACCAGCCTGCACTGTGATGTGGGTACATTCCACTTCCAGATCTCACAGTTTGTCAAGCACAAGGTGCAGTGGGAGACGGTGGCACAGATTTGAGAGAATCCAGATACTTTCTCTCTCCTGGCTGGCATTAAGGAGCAAATAGCTGAAGATTTGTACCTGCTCATTTTAAAGAAACCCCCAGAGATTTCTGACGATTTCAGATAATTGCCTTTGCTTGCCTACCAGATGCCAACAGGGGGAGTTTCAGCTCTGTCTCAGATTTACGCGTCTGACTTTACCCTTGCCTTTGGTGATATTGATCACAAGGGATTAAAGTTATTTATTTTCCCACATTTCAATAACATTTCTTAACGCCTCTTTCCTTTGAAGAAGCACTTCTGTAGCTCTTCTATAGATTTAAAATGATGGCACAGTTCATATATATGGCTGAAATCCTTTCTAAAAGAGTCTAGTGATGGAATGGTTCTACACCTTGCTTTGCTAGGGTGAAAGAAAACTAATTTGCCTCTGACACGAATCAAAACCAGATTTTAGAAAACTATTTCAATTTCTCCCTTCCCCCGAAAGTGATGGCTGAGGCATAGTTGACTTCTCTTGCTCATTTTGTATAAACTGAGATTTGAATGATAAGATCTTAGAAAACTAAAAATCTGCCTCTGGCCTATCAGTGTAAATTAATTAATTCGTAGCCGGATAGAAAACAAATGTAGAAAAATATCTCCCTTTGATTTGTTTGTTTATTTGTTTAAGGAGGAAAAAATGCGGAAAAACGTCACTTGTGAGGAGGCCAGACAGTTATCTTAGGGAAAAAAGGGTCTGTTCTCAGAAGAGAGATGTAAGCCATGCTCATGTAGAAATGAGTGGAGGAAGACTTTTTTTGGGGAGACATGTTGTCTCTTTATAAATAGGGCAGAAAATGTCCATGCAGCACTGCAGCCAGTTCTGCCAGGTCCCAGCAAATTGCAGTTTCTTTTCACATTTCTCTTGCATTTCTTACGTGAAAAATTGTTTTAGAAATTGCCTTCAAAAAACAAGGACTGCATCTTTTCTGTGACATAAACACGGTATTTTCAGTTACTGCTGAAGAAGGCACCTTCTGTATATTGAGCCTCTAGGGTTCACTCAAGTTGCATGTCAAGCATTTTTTTTGCTGCCATGCAGACCAGACCTCAACTTCTGAATCTGCTTCATTTTTGTATGTGAAAACATGAACAGATTAAATCCAAAGCTCTTCAGGAGAAAAGTGAAATGTCCTGAGTCATCCTGTGAGAGCTGGCACTAACTCCTCTTTTCACAGTCTTAGCACCTCTGAGCTTCAAAACTGTAGCTGCTTTCAACTATGATGTCTCAACTGACACAGTCCAGAGCCATGATCTTGTCAACAGAGGCCAGGGTGGAAGGAATCTCCCTTAGGCAATCTGTCTTCTTTGGGGAAATACAGCAACATTTACTTCTTCCTAGTTTGTGGAAGGAGCATTTTTAAGGGATTAAAAATTCTTCAGCTTCCATTTGGCATCTGAAGTTTGATTTCACAAGCTGTGTCATTCTCTCCATGCTCACACACAGGAGGACCATAGTCTGTGTAATATACAAAAATATGTCAGTAAAGATGTGTATATATATAGATATCTATATAAATTGTGGTTGCCTACTTCAGAAATCCAAATCCAAATTCATGCCTATAGCAGTGATGCTCATCATTTCACTTAGCCCAGTTTCACCATCAGTTAAAAATCTTTTTATTTAGTAGCTTTTAGCGATTTGGTGAGTAGGTTGCTGGAATGGAGAAGGTTAATTCTGTATCTGGGAGGGAAGGGAGTCAACTTACTGCTGTAGGAAGTAGAACATTTTTCTTCATTTGATGCAATTATGTTGGAGAGAAATGCACTGTGTCTTGATATTGACATAATTGCGTTGCATATGCTGAAATGGCCCTCTGTAATGGGCTGATCCTGCACATGTACCAAAGGGCAAGGATGGCCCAGTGCGGCTTGCTGAGATGCTCTGTCTATTCCCATGCCAGCAGCCCAGCCAGAAAGGGTGAATGGTTCCAGGGGTATTAGGAGGGATGCCAAGAGCTGGCAGAGCTGGCAGGTTTTACTGGGACAGTTGCGATATTGCGGTAATACATCTGTCTGGGTTTGGCTCTTGAGTAAGGAATGGAGAGTAAGAGTAATTCCCAAAGCAGGTCATCTCCATCGCTGGCTGTGACCCCAATATCTTCCCTGAAAATGAAGCCTCATTTCACACACTAGACAAACAGTGTGGAGACAGGGCTGGAAACCCTTCCATTTCTCTCGAGTGTGCTCTTCTGGCTAAAGCCCAAGCTGGCTGTTCAGACCACTGGCAGAGAGTGAAAGCAAGGAAAGGTGTGTGGATGTAAGGAGAGTGCTTAGATCAAGAACTAAGAGAGACTGTGTCACGGGATTAAGGAAGCTGTGTAAGCTTGCATGGGTGTTTCTTGTGCTGTCCTCAACACCTTCTCTGAGGCAAGATTTTTGTTCCAAAACACAAGGACTGTGTGTACATGGCAGGATACATTGCAGTGCAACACACAGGTGTGGCTTCTGGCTGTGCATCTGCTTGTGGGGACACGCCAGTGTGCACCATGCCAGCACCTGCCCTGAGTTCCTTGAGAAGGAAACCCAGGTGCACGGAGACAGGGAAGGAGCTGAGGTGCAGCCAGTACTCTGGTTGGGATGGCTATGGGAGCAGCAAGCTGTGCTGGAGAGTTCACTATCCTGTAGGCAGAGGGCAGCCAGAGGTCATGCCGGGGGATCAGGGCTGCGAGTACATTAGTGCCCAGTGAGCACACATTTGAGGCAGCGTGCTTATGGTTGCACAGATGGGGCTCCCAAAGCTATAATCTCTAATGATAGGATCTGGGCAGTGTTTGTGAAGTGTACAAAATGCTGTGGCTGCAAGAGGACATGGGATGCATTTTCTGTGCCTTTGACAAAGAAGACAAAACTGATGGTGTTGCACTAATAAATACCATATAAAAGCCCTGAGAATCATGATGGTGCTTTAAACAAGATAACTAAGTCAATGGGTATGCTGCTGGGTGCTCCATAGGCAGGACTAGCTTTGTATATAACAAAATGAAAAGCCTTGTGAAAGAGTAAGTAGGAAAACTTAGGTTAACTTACAGTATGGAGGTAACTACATTAAAAACTTTATACTGGTAAATGAAGTATCAATGGAAAATGCCTTATGTCTCTATCTATGACTTCCAGACAGGCTTACAAGGACATCAAATAAAATGGCATGGTTTTGTGGAGTAAGGCAAAGGCGATGCCAAGGCTCGTACAACTTTTAGTGAAAAGCGGTAAAAGATCTCACTATCTCTAAAGAGAAAAGGGATGTCTAAGGAGGGAAGTAGAAGTATCTGTATATGACCTGTTGGTTCAAAGAGCTGCGTGTTTAAAAAACACAATCTCATTAAACATTGCCAGGAATGGCAGAGGAATGAGAGGCAATTAGAGGGTGGTGAGACACTGAAACAGGTTGCCCAGGGAAGTTGTGGAAGCCCCTGCAAGTGTTCGAGGCCAGGTTGGATGGGGCCCTGAGCAACCTGATCTAGTGGGAGGTGTCCTTGACTGTGCAGAGGGTTTGGAACTAGATGATCTTCAAGGTCCCTTCCAACTCAAAACATTTTAGGATTCTATGGAAGCAAAATGACAAATAAGCAAGTAAGAGTTGTGTCTACCATGTGCTTAAGAACAATAGCTATGAGTCAAAACCTGCTGGACCCAGCTGGAAATGCTGTGGTTTAGCTAGACCAACTGAGCTGAACTGGAATGGTTTTTGTCTTTCAACAAGCC
>NW_009951950.1:1983881-2001081 GCF_000747805.2 Chaetura pelagica | reverse complement strand
TTTCATCTGATTAGGGGCCCAGAAAAAAAATTTAGGGTCAAACAGGTTGTAGGCTTAGCTAGTGGTTCTGTTTGAGAGCTGTACAGAATAAGGTGTTTTTTCCTGCATGGAAGAAAAATGTACGTTGCTTCAGAAAGATGTGTCCTCATGTACTCTTCTAACTGAAGTAGAAGCATGCTGTGTAACTGGAAATGTTAGCAAATGTAAGCAGCAGCTTAGGAATATTTTCATGCTTGTGATGTTACACAGACTAGTTTAGCTCTTTGTCTAGGGGTGCATGTCCAAGACCATTCAGGTCAAAGCTATCACTGTTTGGCGTTGCACCTTGCTCCCTCTCTCCTTACCAAATCTCCTTATTTTTCTGATGATGTCAAGAGCCAGTTCTGGGAGCAAAACAGATTGAAGACTGTGTTTTCCTGCGGAGTTACTTTTTACCTGGTTTTAACTCTCTGAACCAGCTCACAGCAGGGTCATAGCAAGGCCTAATATTGGCACACAAGAGCTAGCTGGAATTTGTGGATAAGGTGAGAAGGAATAGCAGGACTTGGATTAGTCAGACTCCTGGGGAACCTCAACCTACAGCAGTTCACCCTTCCTCCTGCTCTACTGCATCTACTTACAGATCTCTAGTCCCCTTATGTTTTTATATCCAAGTTTATCCTACTATGGACTCCTTAACTGAAGCTATTTTGCAGTGCATCTGCATACTGGTGGACCTGCTTTCTCCTTCGTGCTGAGACTGTGCTTAGAGAGACTGGACTTTGCTCCCAGCGCTCACATAATGTGTCCACCTGGATTTGGGAAATGCCGTGGGTCCCATCTTGGAAGGCTTAAATCCCACCGCCTGAATGACTCCTGCTTAGGTCCTGGCAATGAAGGCATATAGAGAGATGCAAAGACACACTTCAGTGCAGTTGAGGAGATCCTAACTTAATTTCAGCTTATCTTGGGAAGGCAAGCAGGTTGATGTCAATGTCTCAGCCTCAACCTATGCTGGCTCAATGGGAGAAGCTCTCACAGTCTCTAACCCCATAGACCTTCTTCTGTGCTCTCCCTCAGCTGTTTTGTAGCCAGACATGTGCTACACATTCAGAGTCAGTGGAGGCAAGGCCAAGGGTTTGCATACTCTAAAAACGCCTGTGATGGATCTTAATAACATCACTCATCCCCCGGGCATAGATAGACTATGAAGTCACTTCCATTTTATGTTAAGAAGATGGACATGTGGAAAACACAATAGAGCTCAGTGTGGCAATGATTTGGTCCCAACTTCTCCTTTAAGGGGTCCAAAAGTATCAATAAAAATATGCACTTTGGAATTACTAATAGGAAGCAGGGCTCAGAGAATGGTGTCAAATGGTGTCCCCTGGGAACTTGCCTTACCAAATGCTGTTGATTCCTTCAGTTCAAGGAAAGTCAAAGTATTTTCAAAATTTGGCACATAAGTAATAGTTATAATTGCTGAAGAGATACTGAGCGGTTGTAGCTGAGAGTGGGAAGTGGCCTGTGAAATCAAGAAAGGTGGGGAGATGTCCAAGGGCTGAGAACCTGCCTGTGATTTCAACTTTCCTGACAGTTTGACTTCTATTTCCACTTGCTGGCCTTTGTCATTATTTTAAGCCTCTGTCTCTCATCTGTTTGCCTTAGCAATTTCTGTTAACTCCAGCCCAGATGACCTGTTTTAGCTACTAAGGGTTTCAGATGGAGGGACGTGACCGTCCTTCCTTAATGTTTTCTCAGTGTTCCTTTGTTGCTGGGTATGGGATGCAAGAAATATTTTTCTTTTCCTCAGAATGAGGCTGTAGTTACCTGAGGGTTGAAAAAATGAACATTGTAATTCAAGGCAATAGCACACAGCAGTGAAGAATGTAAATGGTGCTTTTCACTTAGCCTGGTTCCTTGCAATCCCTTTTTCACCAGCAGCAGACAAATGACTGTTCCAATAATTAAAAGGAATACACCTGGAGAATTAGACATATAATGAATGCCTCGGAATTCGAAACTTCAGCCCTCTGATTGTTCATTCAGACCCTGTAGGCCTAAAATGCAGGAGCCAAATTCCAGTTTAGAGGTCCTGCTTTCAGATGGCAGCATGAGCTCTTCTACTAGCATAATTTAAAGAACAGATTCTTCTTATATTAATTATTGTTTTCCAGAGCATACCTTAAAGTGACATTTAATGGGAATGAGAATAGGGCAGAAATGAATGCTGAAATGTGATAGCATACATTTTATGTGGATTGTCATTGGTCAGAGAAAGAAGTAAGGATCTGATAGGGGTTTCAAGTTCTATTGTACTTGAAAAAAGTGAGGGAGTAACTCCCACAATGGAGTTGCCTATGGCTACTCTTGATCATGTGGAAAATACGTAGCTTCCAAGCCCAAGGGCCATAAGACAAAAAATCTAGAGTAGCTATACTCCTTGATGTATGACTAAACTGGCTGCATTTCTGTCATATTCAGAAATTATTACTCTTGCTTTTTAATCTTAGAATATAACCAGTGCTGAATTTCAGAAAAGAGAGTTGAAAACCACAAAGTTTATTTTTTATGTTATACAGCTTTGGATACTCTTTTATGAATAAAATGACACTGCAAAGTGTGAGGTAACAAAGGAATTGTAAGCAGTGGCCAACATGTAACTATCTACAAATAATGTTCTTGTCAGAAATGAAAGGCTAACAGGAGCATAACTGAGTATTGCCTCTCTATGTGGCTTCAGAGATCACATAATCCAAAGTAAAAAAAATGGTATGTGTTTCCCAAGAAATTCTTCAGAATGGAGGAGCTATATATCAAAACCTTATTTCCTGGTAATGAATTTTAAATAAGTGCCCAGGGCGTCAGGTCACTGATGTTTCCACTTTGCAAGCTGGGTGGGCTATGAAAGCCCCTAGAGCCCTTCAAAGATGCCTTAAAAAAGATTCCAAGCTTTAACTGACCAAACTTTTCAAGAAAAATACCTGAAACAATTAGGAGAATGAAAAACAGAAGGTCAGATTACTTGGCCCATGGCTGAGGATTTACATAAATAGGCCTAACCTTTGACTTGAAAATAAAAGGTAAGTACAGAGCCCTGACATAACAGCAGGTCATTGGTATTTACTCTGTAAAGTACTGCCTCTGATGCTATGACAAAAATGCCAGGAATTCCACTGATCACTGTGTGCTGATAGGGCTCAAAGGTATGCAGCCAGTTAACAGAAACCCAGCCTACCTGACTGATCGAAACTGCATTACTCCCACGCATTTATAACCTGCAATCTGTGAGCGTGGGAAAGTGTGCAATACCTTAGACTAATTCCTGAGGAAAAAAAGAAAAAGAAAATAATAATAAAACAACAACAACAAAAAGGGGGACAAAGTTACTGTCTTCAACAGGTTTTTGAGTTTTTTTGTGGTTTGGGCAACATACAACAAATTGAACAAAAAAGTCTCTGAGTGAGCATCTTCAGACATTTTCTTCAGTGTGCATACTGCTCTTCAAGAGACTCCAGAAGTGGTGTTGCATGTGCAGGCTGAGATTGGTACCATGTTTAGCAATGTAGGGCTTTGTCAAAGATAATCTGTACTTACAAGCAGTCTTCAACTGTCAGAATGGTAATAAGCTGTAAGAAGCCAGTTACTGGCTCAGTTTTTAACCGATGAAACTCTAGACAGTGAGCATACAGGAGAAACTGTATGTTGTAAAGAGAGGGAAAGAAGAATAAGAATTTTTTTTGCTTTTTTACATCTAACATGGTAACAAACGTGTTAGATAATTTTTTATTTTCTATGCGGAAAACAGAGAAGAGAGTATCCCTGTGAAAGTGGAAACATGAAGTGCACATTTTTATGTTCATATTTTACAGAGAGAGATTTGGTTTCCTGTTCCACTTTGAGACACAAGCACACACCAAGTATCCTGAAGGCTGTTTCAAACTTGTTTCTCTAATTAATCAAAAATGATCCATTACAGAAAACCTGCAGGAATGTCAGAGATGGATGCTTCTGTCTGCACTGTTTTTGACTTGCTTGTTGCAACAGAGGGGGAAGCTGTTAGTGCCTGTCTAGTAAATTATTGAAGGATGGTGTAAGAAGGCCTGCTGCTTTCCTCTTGAAGGGCCAGGAAGCCTGGGGCTAGCCAGCCCTGTGCTGCTCTCCCTGTCTGCTAGACCTCTGTGAGATTTTTGAGGAAGATGAAGGAACTCCTCCATCAGAGGAGAGGATGGGCTGGTCCCATGCACTGAGTGCAGCCTGGTTGAGTCCTGTGGTGGAGAAACCAATCAGCTGGTGATGAAGAAGGAGGAGCCAGTAGCCACTGCAGGATGGTCAAGCAGGTTGTGCTGGTGAGTAGTGAGTTGTTGGTCACCCTGTGCTCGGGGAGTTTGAGCACTGAGTTCAGCTGTGTTCTCCTATGGCCCCTGCCTGCTCTAGGTCTTCCTGGGCAGAGCAGTGGCCAAGTGCCACGTCCTCTGAGCCAATTGTGCGATCCCCCATGGCAAGTGTAGGCCAGTCTGCTTTTGCCTCCATGTGCGGTGGAACTCTGTCATGCTTGCACTGTCTCTGATTCACTGGATGTAGGTGCACTGGGGCTGAGTTGTTACCTACCAAATCCTAGATGGTACTATATGAACTGCTTGGTGTTCTGCATGCTGAGCTGTGGCTGCCTGCCCTGCTCTGTCAGGCTGACTGCACCTGGCAGAAGTGGATGTGCTGTGTAGAGCTATAAGACTAGCAGTAGCAAGGCCATCTCAGGTAATTAAAGGCAAGAGTTCAGAAACAAGCCATTTCCAGGAGGTGTGCAGGCCAGGACAGGGAGCTGCCACTGGTGATAACACTGCCTTGCAAAATGGTGTGAATAAATCTCTGATTCAGGGTAAATAAAGCAGTACTTCTCTCCTGCTGGGGATTGAGGAGAGTTGGAGGCCCAGACAATTTTCCATGATCTCTTTTGCTCCTCTTGATCAGCGTTTTGGTATCTGCTTTTAACCTTAAGAGCAGCTGCAGTGTTGATCTTCACATGAGCCTGCTCTAAAACACCTCTGGGCCTTCTTGATTTTTTCAATCCCTAACCATTGGAGCTGCTATTTAACCAATTCTCTCCCTAATCACCACCCCATGTCTTTGAACACAGCCTTGTCTAGTACTGAGTGCTCTCCCTTCCCTGGGTTGCAATGCCAAGAACATGTTGCTATAGCCTCTGTGCTGACAGCCTCGACTCGAAGATTTTGTGCATGGACTTGTCCTCAGCTGGCTCTGTGATAAATGTTGTCCATGTTTCATTCTGAGGCTGAAGAACCTTTTTTCTTCTTCCCTTTTAAATTGGCATGTATATAGTTTGGGTTGCTTTGCTTTTGACAAGGTAGTTTTCCAAGTGTAGTTTGCTTAAAGACTTCCTCCATAACCAAAGAATTATGTTCATCCCATCAACACGGTGATGCAGATCCAGGCCCATTCATAAACAAAAGAGGAACAGTGCCTGTAGCTGCTTTGCCTCCAGAGGAATCATATCCGGGCAGATTATTATATGATTTTGAGACAGTTTCAAAATTGTGCACTTGGGAACTCTGCGATTTAAAAAAGAGATGAGACTTTCCTGAGCTCCGATTCTCTTTCTGGTTCCTCTATTGTAGCTATAGAAGAATACAATTTAAGAGGAAGGTGATTTGCTGGAGTCATTTCAGCAACAGCAATAAATTGCATATAGCAGTCTACAGACTTGGGCCAATGCCCCTTCTTCATCTTGACCATGCTGTTTCATAGGTTTTTTTAGTGTGCGTGATACAGATGATATCACCTAACTTGATCTGCAAAATTATGGCAGGACAGGATCAATCTTTGGGGGTTGTCTCTGGACAGAATAATTTTGTCCATATTGTCGTCTCACTCCTGATCCTCAGGTTCACAACAACTACTTCTGTTTCTCAGACAGTCCGCTAAGACCTGCATCCTTTGTGGACTGGCTATCCCTGCACAGTTTGCTCAAAGGCTCCTTTTCAGTACTCAAGACTGAAGTTTTGGCTAGTGAGATAGATTTTGTAGAATGATGAACTTTGTACACTTGCCTTGACTGATAAGGCAGCAGGCATTGTCTATACTCCTCTTCTGCTTCTTTTTTATTAAAAGGTTCTGTATGTAAATCCTCTTACACATAATACTGCCAAAAACATCTGGCCTCCTCTGAGATGCGCAAGGGCAGTATTGAATTCATCCTTACATGCTCTCTGATGGCAGGAGGTTTTTTTATTAATGGCACTTGTGCCATTCTGTTCTTGCAGTTCCTTCAGTCTCCTCCAGCCAGTAAGTTCTGTGCCACACTCCCCAGAAAAAAACAAGAATTTAACACAATTTTGAAGGTATTTGCTTTCCCAGTTTTATTTATCCAACATGTTATTTATTCTTCCATACCATCCATTTCCTGTAGTGTCTCATGAGGGTAAGACTGCCCCTGTAAATCCCAGATCAGTCCAGCTTTCCTTCTTTTGCCTATAGATTTTCCCTCAGACCTAGCAAGTGAGCAGTGTAAACCACAGGTACCTACATCCAGCTGAAAATGAAGGTGCCACTTTTGCTCAGGTCAGTTGTCTGCTTCTCTCCAGGTGCAGTGCTGTCCCTGGCTTCAACAGAGGATTCCCTTGAGTGGTACCATCCACCTGAGTTGCTCTTGTGCATGCTCTCCAAGCACTTGTAAACTCTCCCCCGGCCTTGTGGAGATCAGGCCTGTTAGGTCCCTTAATATTCATTGATAGTTG
Source organism: Chaetura pelagica (assembly GCF_000747805.2). Taxonomy (NCBI): domain Eukaryota; kingdom Metazoa; phylum Chordata; class Aves; order Apodiformes; family Apodidae; genus Chaetura; species Chaetura pelagica. The sequence continues at coordinate 1,994,347 of NW_009951950.1, read as the reverse complement.
GGAAACGTAAACATTCAGAAACACAACATTACTCACAATCACATGCAACGAAGGTTGTATTTGTAAAATCTTGTGCAGAGAAGCCCATTTTTACTTGTGAAGAGCTCTCAGGCACTGCATCAGGCTTGTGTTTTGCTAGAGGAGGCATCAGCTGAAACAGCAGCAGCCAAAAGGCTTTGCTTCGTTTCATTGATTTTTAACTTTCCCATTGAAATGCCTGAGGAAAAAAAAATAAAAATCACTTCCTTGAAGAGCCCTTCAGCTCTGAGAAAGATCCCTGCTGCAGTCTAGAAATGGGCTTGTTCTGGGAACAGCCAGGCTGAGCACTGCCCAGAAGGTTGTGGTTGTTTTTTTCTTTATTAATTTTGACTCTGAGCACAGCCATCTCTTTCAAAGGCTGCTGTTGTGGGTTGGGTCTTTTTGTTTTGTTTTGTTTTTTCTTCAGTGAAGAGTTGAGCAGGCTCCAGCTCACAGGAGTGGAGCACAGCAAGAGCCAGGAGAGCCCAGCTGACAGAAGCCTGGGCTGCGTCAGTCAGCCGGTCACAAGGGTGCCTGTCATATGCTGCTGCTCAGACAAAGATCTCTTTCTTTCCATGCCTAGTGGGTTCTCCATCAATGAGAGGACCTTGTTCTACAAACAGAAATCAAACCTCCGTAATTGCGGTGTCACTGATAGAACATAACTTCTTTACCAATTTGTACAAGCACTTTGACCTCTTGCCTTGGCGCAACCGCCTTAGAAGGGTTTTTGCCTCTAGCTCTTTTTATGCTCTTGATTGAAATACTGTAGGAAAGTTTATTTTGGGAGTGGTTTTGATCTATCTCAAGCCAGAAGTTAAGCTTGTGAACTTCCAGTCAAAACTGCTATGAATTGTCTGGGGTGATTGTTAGTGCTAAACAAAAATTATTTCAGGTTATGAATTACTTTTCATTTAAATTTAGAACTACTTTCAGATAAAAAATTCCTGTTATGTGGTGCAATAAAAGATGAGAACAAAATTTCTGCTTTCCACAACTTCCACTCCTAAAGAAAAAGTGAAAAATTTTAGTAAGAAGGCTGAATATAAAAAAAAATAATAAAAAAATACTGCTGAATAGCATGGCTAAGCAGCTGTGTTATATATATATATATTTTTAATTATTTGAAAAATTTTAGTAAGAAGGCTGAATATAAAAAAAAAATAATAAAAAAATACTGCTGAATAGCATGGCTGTGCAGCTGTGTTATATATATATATATATTTAATTTATTATTTTTTTTTTTCCCCAGTTGAATTATTGCTATAACTATTCTTTCTAAGTTAAGATCTCACTGGGGGAAGGAAGAAAGTTTCTAGGTTTCACAGCAGGAAAGTCTTTAACAAGAAGTTAACGTAGAATAATGAAGGGGTCAGGAAAATGGTAAGCACAAAGGGATTGTCCAGAAGACTGTAGAGATAGGAGTGTGAATAAAGATACTAAATAAGAGAAGGAACATGCAGCAACCATTTGAATTGCAACCTAGCTGTTCAGTGACAAATTCCTACTGTATTCACCATGGTATATTACCCTGGGCACAGTAATTGGCAGCAGTCATGGTCACCATCCAAAGTTATTAGAGAAAATGAAAAACTCTTGTTTGTTCACATGTTCTTCCCTAAAGGGAAATATCTAACATCTGATAGGGCTTAAAGACTACCAGATACATGGGAAGACAACACTTTTTAAGAACACAACCAAACTGAAAATTGAGAGAAGAAGGTATTTGTGGGATCCTGGGAATGTACTTGAAGTTCCTAATCTTTAACTCCTGCAAAAGGGAAGTATATAAGAGAAATTAACTGGAGTAGCAGACCAGTTAGCTTTGCTGTTGTTTTTCAGTCAATAGGTCATTTCCCTGGGTTAAGGGTTGTGCTCTGCCAAACAGCAGGATTTTTTAGCTAGTCCTATATCAATGAGAAAATAAATCTCTGTTTCTATGGTGCCACAGGTCATCAATAAAGCAAGACATTATTATATTCTTCAATATTGCAAAACCTTTACTGTTCTTAGAATATTAGCTTATTTTTTAAATAATCTAGATACTTAAAAAAATATATTGAAAAGCCACCTCAGCAACATATTTTTGCAAGGGATTTTATAGACATTAGCTTCTGAATTGCATGTAAGATGCTGTGCACTAACTGTGCCGGTAGGTAATTCAGATTTAGTAACTAGAGTGTGATTTTGCCAGTTAGTTCCTTTTAAGGTCAGGCTGGGACACTGAAGTATTATGGCGTTGGAGAATATTTCATCATACAGAGGTAGGCAACTCTCTGATCTATGTAGTTGTGTTTGCATTTATATCCTTAACAGTGAAATAACTTGTCAGCTTTAAACACTGCATATGATGGACAAAAGTAGTACAGTAGAACAGCAGTAGTAGCATTGAGTTCCATGAATAAATCTGTATTACTGCAATGATTTAAATGAATGATTAGCAACAGAAAAATGCTTTTTCTTCTGCCAATTTCTGGATATGTTGTTATTCCCTCTTAGGATAAGATGATACGGTGTTCTTTTTCTGAGAGAGAAAAGAAACGTTTTTATGTGTGAAATAAATTAGATATCATAGGCTAAAATACCTAAACACTAAGGAAAATGACAGCTCTCCCCTTTCCTTTTGCCCTCAGCAGAAGTGAATTTTTTGGCTAGCTGCTGGTATTTTGTAGGAATTATGCCTGCTCAATTATTTATTTTTATATTGCTGCAACTTTTTAACCTGATTCCAGCAGAAATGAGGCTTATGCAATCATGCTGCATACGCTTGTATCTCCGTCACTTCCACACCCCCAAAATCTTTTGAACCTATTGACAAATTTCAACCAACTGATCTCTCAAAGAAAATCAAGCTCCTACAAGCTTTGCAAAAATAACCTGCTGGGTAGTGCTCTCACAGAGTGGTAGGCTGCAGTGCACCGTTTCAGACAGCTAAGAAACCCCTTGTAAGAGAGTGTTTATTTATAAACTCCTGTCCACGGGGACATTTCAGGGAATACTTGTTCCTTCTTTGATCTGAAGTCAACTGAGTCTGAGGCTCAGGTCTTTCACAAGCCAGGCATCATACCACTGATCTCCACAGCACATAGGGATACTACTTTGCAATAATGGTTTATCACCTTAACTGCATTTAAAGCAAATGTTTTTTAAAACCCCACAGGTTTTCAATTTCTTTTCATTTTAATTTTTTTTTAAGGACCAAAACCTGCCCAATAGCCTGTCTCTTAAGACTCAGACTATGCTGTCCATCACCCTAGATGTCAACTCTTGACCTTTATCACTGTCACTTTTCGCCATGAATTCTCTGAGTTTAAAGTTACAGGACTGTTGAAACAGATAACAGAGTGCAGAAGGCTGAAAAGTGGCTAGGACGAACCTCCAGGGACAAAGTTTATCTGTTGGAGCATTTCCTGTGTGCACTTTGAAACCTTGCAATTTAACTCGATCAAAGCACGAGCCGACACGTTTCAGCTCCTTACTGAACAAACAAATTTACTGCTTATCATCGTTGCCACCTCAGTCTTTAATTTACTTTACTTAGTAAGCCAGTACATGTTAAATGAACAACCTGGTCATTACAAATGCAAGGTTCTGGTGTCAAAAATAGGCTACAGTTCATCTGATATTAAATTACATGGCACATCACAGACCCCCACCTTCCCCACAATCCCTATGTTAAAGGAAGCTACAGCCCTATATAGTCGGTGTGGACAACAGTGGCCTCTTTGGGACCACTATATCCATCAGCATCTGTTGAATTTTTTTTTAATATCATGGGCTTCCCCCTTTCTTTTTCATTAACTCCTTTAGGATATATGTGGACTGAGAAAATAAATGGTGATGTTTTCAAAATGAATCTCACATTAACACATTTCAAAGCACATTTTAGCACATATGGATTAACAGATCATTTGAAACATCACCTTTTTTTTGGTCAACACTTGTAACTACTACTTTATTTTTAATGTTCTGGTAGGTGGGAATTGTTCTTTCCTTCCATGAAAAAAAAAAAATATTACTTAAGTTAATAATAACAATATTGAAGATTATTGTGAGGTGTTGCAGGAAGGGAGCATGGCCAGACAGCCTGGCCTGTAGAAGAAAAAGAGGTACAGTGACAGAATTTCTGTTTTTAAACCAAAACAATTCGGTGAGTGTTTTTAAACAGTGTCTAAAATGTTTTAAATGTTTTCCACTTACTTCAAACTACTGGCCCATATTTTCCAGCTCATGTGCCCTTCATTATTGACAGGGAAATTGAGTCAAAAAGCTTTGATTTCCTTGGTAGTTGTTGTTCATCAATAGCACTGAAATACGCTGAGTCAGGGAAAATCAACAGTCAACCAGCCAGCCTCCCAAGCAAGCTTTGTTCCCAGAACAACACTGAAAGGGATCTTTACTTGAAGCAGGTAGATACAGTTATAAACTATTCTTCAGCAATTCAAAACGTGGTTGCCTTTGTTAACTTCTGTCAACAGCTTCAACAGAAGCTTCTGTCCTTTGGAGAAAAAAATTACTTCTTCAAACATTCTGCAAGCTCAGATATTAAACATAATCAGTTGTTATTCTACCTCTGTGTCATCACTCATTGAAAATGCAAAATTCTCAGACAATAGAAGTTGTGATGGAAATTTTCAAAAGAAGTGCAGCAACACGTCTTCTTAGAATTAATGGCACATGCATGATGCTTTTCTGCACAGCTTGGTAAATGTCAGAGACTTCAGAGCACCTATGTAAGAAATGACAGGAAAGCAAGCCACATATGGCAGTGTCTGCTGACACAGAACACCACATGCAATTCATCTAATATGCTGACACAGAACACCACATGCAATTCATCTGTATGTAATGTATCATGTCTTTTCCCATCACAGCCAGAGATCAGGGATAGTTGCGTTCAGGGTTTTGTGAAGCTTGCAGATGATGTTTTGTTTTTGATGGCATGCAAAACTGTTTCAAAGACACAAAATTCCTTCACAATTTGAACTTGAATTGATTGTTTTCTTCCTCAGATGTTATTAACTTTAACCAAGTTAGGTGACTTATTTTGCCACTTAAATGAAGCCTATGCCAGACACAGAAAGCTCCTTGCTTGAAAGATGAGTTAACACAAAAGGATGTCCTGCATTTTTAAATTCACTGTAAAGGCAGTAATTATTTAAGTAATCCAGAATTTAACATTTTGCAACCCTACTTATACATTTGTTAAGGAAAGCTTTAGTGTAACAGGTTCTGCCATTTTTGAGAACAAATTTAGACAACAGAGCGAGGTGAGAAATGTTTGCATGCTGTTCTAGGATGAAGCAGACTTCTAGAAGTATTCTCCAGATAGAGAAAAGAGCAAGTTTGTTCTGAACTAGATGGTAGCCTGGTGCTTGTTCCTCACACTGGGACTATGGGAGAATTTGGTTTAAACATTTATTTTGTTTGAGATGGATATCTCGCATTCTAGGAGGGATTCTCCTGACACCAGTCCATGAGCTGCTCTGTGATGGGTCTCCCTAAACAGAACTGGCCATGTAAGTTGCTCATGCTTCTCTAAGACATGTTGGCTGGGTGGGAATGGGTTCGACCACTCCTCTGTGATGAGGGAGACTAAGATGCATGCTCCTGCTCCAAGTGTATTTTTATTTATAAAAAGTGGAAACCATGCTAGTGGATGTGCTTGAAGATGTCTTCTTCCTGTCAAAAGATGCTGGTCCTGAAACTGAAACTTTTTGGCAGAGTAGATATGTCAGCTCCTGGAACAACAAAAGCTGTTATTTTTACTGAAAGTTTCACTTTAACAGTTACTTGTCCTTTAGAACCTCTGTTTTTAAAAAGTCAGCATTTTGTAACAAAAAAATATATTTTGTAAAAATTTCCATACCAGCTCTAGAGAATACGAGGTAGAAGGACCTGTTTCTTGGGCTGCTCTCTGGACTTGGACCTTCTTACTTGGTCTTCAATAAAGCTTCATCCCTGTGGCTCCTCTTCTCAGCCCAGCTGCTCTTCCACAGACAATCCCAGAAAACCACATCTGATGCTGTCTGGAGCCTGCTGTTGATTGCTGCAAATGTGCTTGCAGGTATTCCTGACTGTGGTGAAGCAGCCAAATTATTTAGCTTCCCAAAATGAGTAGGACTGCATGGAGGGCAAAAGTCCAGAGGTGGTGTATCCTATGTGAGGAGCCTTTACACTGTTTGTGGGGAATTTGGAAAGCAGAATGAAAAAAAAAAAAGCAGCTTTAAATCCCCCATAAAGGAGTCACCATTGGCTGCTCAGCTGTACTGGAAGCTCTGCCTCAGTGTCAGCCTGGTTGAATGGCTGGGAAGTAGAGAAACCCTGTGTACCCCTGGCTGCTAAAGGAGTGGGAACCAGGATTTGGGTGCCTCCCATGCTCCTTGTCTTTCTTTTATGGATGGATATTATACTTTTCTAGACAGTTCTATGGGTGAGTTCAGGCAAAAGAGAAAATAGAAGGAGAAAAAAAATCTAGCTATTTCTGAGATTTGACCACCTGCTAGTCTCTTCTCAGGATGATGACCTGATTGTTTGTATGGCTCTTTTCCTCCACAGACAGCCAGTGCTTCTGATGTCTGCAATTTTCCAAAGAGGAGTTATATTAAATTCAGACATCTATTCTTATTTTCAAGAATTAATCTTTGCAAAGCATCTATGTCAGGAAAACTGCTGTCCATTAGTAGGAAATTATTCAGAAAAGGAAGATGACTTGCTTATTTATGTAACAAACTGCTGTACAATTAAGTACAGATATAGGTCAGTAAAATAAGTTCTTTGATCTATTGCTACAAGGAATCAGTGTAAATACGTTTCCTGATAAGAGCTGCTACTGCATAATTGCATTTTACAAACTGTGTAGTGTGCTATTACTCAGGAAATGTGTTTACTGATCTGCATGTCTCCACTCAGCCTCATGGCTGAAAGGTTTGCTTTTTCTGATATTTATAGTTCTTGTGCATTTTTAAATGATGCGATTAAACTTGTGAAGGGATGGAAGAGAGTACAAATAGGGAAAATTGAATCTAGAGCATGCAAAACTACTATTGAAATAGAGACCAGTTGATGGTTTTTAAACAAACGTAGGTTAGTGGTATTGGAGATTAATCTGCTAGGCAAATATTAAGAAGGATTAATTTATACTGTCAACTCTGACTTTTCTGGGCTTCATTCTTTTGTTAGAATATATGAGAGTGTGACTTCATCACAGCTGTGAAAAGGCTTGTTTTTTATCAAGTTGTGTCCTATTTCAGGTGGACTAATAGTGCAGAAATTGAGCCCTTCCAGAGCTTGCACAAGAGCCGCTAACTGAATGCCAGTGGTACTGAATGCCCAATACTTGCTCACCCAAAGGTAGGCCTGTCCTGGGCTTTAGTGGGATTGCTGATATGGGAAGGTGGGAATAAACAAAATGTTGTTAGCACTTCAACCATGATTCCCTGTTTACTAGGATTGCTGCCATAATAATGAAGGGTATCTTTTCAGGTTTGGGTTTTAATCACTGGGAACCTACTTAAGCAATACCTGTCAGATAGAAATTGTTCAGTTAGGCAGGACTGAGCTCATTCAACATTGCCTCAGCATGAAAATATGTATATTAGCATACAGGTTTAAGCAAAGCCATCTCATCATGTTTTAATCTGGAGGATATGAAAAGACCATTGTCTAGTTAAAAACAAGAGGAGCAGAAAAGTGGTTGCACTTGTATTTCTTTGTTTTGAAGAGCCCATTGTTGAACTATCAGAAGCAGAAATCTGCTGCAGGATGGAAAGGGAGCCCTTGTAGAGCAGGAGTGCATCTCTTTACTCTGGTTACAGAAGCTGTGATTTGACTAGTTGTGGGCTGCTGAAAAATCCCACTTTGCCGAGGCATGATATTCATAGCAGGGTAAACAATCCCTTTCAGGTTGGAGTGGGACATCCACCATCCTCATGGTCTGTAATAGGCAATAGAGGAAAAAAACAGTGGGTCATTCCTGAGAGAGAGGATGTGGTTCTGGGTTTGTGGCCAGGTTGGAAAGCAGTTCCCGCATCCTGCCTTATCTTTATGTTCTAGGAGCCAAGCCTGTTGCTCTGCAAGCTGTGTTTTCATTAACAGAAAAATTATTTGTAGAGCTCTCTTCTCTGCAACAATTTCAGGGCAAGGCCTTCCCTGGGCAAGCCTAGAGAAAGCTCTTGCCTTTTCTTTTGGGAGGTACAGAATGCCTGGCTGCTTTGGAGGAACAGTGGGAGCCAACACCATGTCTTTCTTGCTCGATGCAGGGGAAAGGGGTGCTGCAGTGTGGTTAGAGCCTTGCTTGGGGTATCCATCAGAGGTCTCAGAGCTGCCTTAGACAGCAGTCATGGTCTAAAGGTTCAGTGGGCTTGAGCCAAGACAGAGCTATGATGCTCAGTGCAAGTGGCTTTACATTACATTATTTAGTAATGTTTGGTGCAGAAGTAGGTTTTGTTTTACATGGAAGTCAGCTACAGAGAAAAAAAAATAAAATATTAAATTATCAGGAATGAGAAGGGCCTCCATTTTATTCTTCTTGCTTTTACTGGAATGGAATTGAGTGGGGTGCTTTAACAGGGTGATAGGGTGTCCTCTGATGACAGAAAGCTCCATAGGAGGCAGCATACTCCAGGAGATGGTCATGCTCTGGTCTGGGGTTTAGGTGAGCCTTTTAATGCTCCTGACCTCTCTCCTCAAGATACCTTCCTTAATTTCTCTGGAAACCATTACCCTTGTGTGAGTATGAAATGGGGACAATAACACTTGCCTTTCTTCTTAACTCACTTAGGGATCTTGTGGTGGAAAGCATTTGGTGGGCCAGTCTAACTTTGTGATGGTGGTTCAGGTTACGAACAGGATTTGCAAAACTAGAAATGGTTGTTGCTGGTGGTGTCTTTGGTGTGCTCATAGCTCTCCGAGTGTGAAGAAGACATTTTCTCCTGCCAATATTTAGAGGTATGTAGGATTGGCACTGCTAAGGTTGTTGGGATAATACTTCTCTTTTTTTCCTTCTGCACCTTTTTATACTTTTAAAATACCTTAGAATATTGAATAGGAGAGGAGGAAAGAAACCTATAAAAGAGTGCAGTGAGAATAAATTTTAAGCAGATGCCAGGAAACTACAATGTTCAGGTTGCACATAGAGTCTGGATTTGACTCCCTGGTGTCAGTACAGTCTCTAATGACATGAGCAAATATCATTTTCAAAGTCATATGATACAAAAATATGGACTATTTTAAACCTTAGACAGAAATTCCCGCCAATTATGTTTTCTTACACTGCTTTATTGTCAAAGTGGTCCACTTTATTTTTATTGTCTTGTGGGTATGATGCTCAGTTTCTACAAGAATTCATTGGCAGTACAAAGGGTCTGCAAGTGAGTACAAATGTTCCTGATTAAACTGCTTTCCTGAATGCAGATAGGTTTAAAAAAATGTGGATATGCTTTTCTGATTCAGGCCCATGAAGATTGCTGTCAGGGGCCACAGTGAGAGAGCAGAGACCTTTGGTGCCTGCTTAGCTGTTAGAAGAGCAGGGCGTATCTTCTGCAGATTTCTGAAGAGAAATCTGAAGGGATTTCTGAAGAGATATGTGAAAAAGTGGAGTAATCTGTCCCAGACAGAAAATTGTTTTCCTGATCTGTGTGAGGCATCTAACCCGAGCCATTCTACTTAGGGAAGAGAAACTGGAAGAAAGGCTACAGATACTACAAGATAAGAGAACCATCTCAGCTATTGATAAAAACCTGAAAAGCACAAAAAGAAATTAAGTATGTACTATGTACAGCTGCATTAGGCTTCTCCTGATTCTCCTCCCTATCAATATTACATGAAGGAATTCTTATTTACCTGTAAGACAGCCTTCTATGTTAGATACCTCACACAGCTTTGTGAGGATGGACTTAATGTAAAGCTGACGAGGATCTGCTGGGAAAAAACCATAGTGTAATCATGACATATAATAGTTATTACCATTAAAAGCATTGCACTTTTGCATGTGAGAACGGGAAGAAGGAAAGATGCTCATTAGCAGCTTCTTTCCTCAGGGGATCAGCTTCCCTGAGCTCCTCTCTGATAACCATGTGTCCAGCTGCAGCCCCACAGCAGCCTAAGCTGATGTAATGGCTCTGCTGCAGCCTGGTCCCACCGTCTGCCCCTCTCCCACAGTCCCAGCCCTTCCCCTCTGTGCTGGCTCAGGTGTTCCCCACTCCTTTGCACAGCTCTTTTGAGGGGTTAACCTGGAAGAAAACTACCTGTTCCTTTTTATTTATTTTTTTTTATCCCCCCACTGGGTTAGTTTCTTCTGGGGGAGTGCTCTGAAGGGTGGCAGGTCATGGATGAGGGACACTGGAGGTGCTGCAGGAGAGGGGCAGGACTGTGGGGCAGAGGGCAGAGCAGCAGAGGTGGCTGCAGTGGCCAACCGCCCAGGCAACCGAGGCTGCCCAGGGCCATCC
>NW_009951950.1:1907099-1983766 GCF_000747805.2 Chaetura pelagica | reverse complement strand
AACTGAAGGTGCCAAGGACCTGCAGCTTTCCCCTCTAAGAGGTTTTTCTGGTGTGGTGATAACTGCTGCTGAGGCTGTCTGGCTTACCATACAGCCCCACAAACACCAGCATTACCTGAACTGGTGAAGAAGTGCAAGGGTGAAGAGGAGTCATGGGTTGAGGAGTGAGTATGCTGTAAGATGGGACTGCAGTCATGACCAAGAGAGAGAAATAGGAGTCATTGCAGAGAAAATGTTGACTTATTGCTCAGTGTCTCTCAGAAAGTTGACCAGACTGGGATTATCAGAACAAGTCTAGCTAGCTTGCTCACATCCTGAACTGCAGGGAGTTTTTGTCCCTCCTTCCTGTCTCTGAAGGGGTGATGTAGAATTTAAACAGTTCAGAGAATGACTAGAAGTGAGCAAAAGTATGGGGCATGTCCCCTACAGGGAGGAGCTATATAGCATAATCCCCTTTAAGTTCAGAAAAGAGAGACCTGGCCAGGGCAGAGAGGGTTTGTTCGTTTGTGGTGCTTCATGGGATCATAAAAGACATGATGAGTGGATAACGGGAAAGTGAAAAGAAAGCAGTGTTTCACTAATTAATGTTAAAAAAGGTGGTGGACACCCTGAGAAGTTATAAAGACAGAACTATTTAGGCTGAAAGCAATCCCTGGAGGTAATGTGGTCCAATCCTGTCTCTAAGAAGGGCCAACTTGGGTCAGGGCTTTGTCTTGCCTGGTTTTGAATACTTCCAAGGATGCAGATCTTACAGCCTCTTTGGTCAACCTGTTCCAGTGTTATCAGAAGATATGAAGCATATTAATAATGTGTTTTATGCATTGTATGACCTTTGGATATGTTGAACTCATTACTTAGGATGCTGTGGGATGGAAAGTCTGAAGTGCTTCACAAAATGACCAAAATCCTAGAAAGAAACCACTTCCAAAGCTATTAAAACTGTGAGCACATCTGGCTTGAAAATTCAGTAAGCAGCAGATTGAAAAAGGTGGGAACATACTGTGGTTGTGGGATTAATCACCACAGTTTACTTGTCCTCTTCTCTTCTTCTCCCACAAGGCACCTACTATTGACCACTGTCAGAGGTGAAGTACTGGCTTTGACAGGCCTGTGGTCCACTCAGCATGATGGTCTTTGATAAGTGGGTACCTCTGCATCGCAACACAACAAGTAGGAGTCCAACGCATTCGAGCTCTTACTGCTGCCTCCAGTTTCACAGGAGGACAGCTGCCCAGGCAGGTTTGGACCTATTTCCAACAGGCATTAAAAGCTGGTTTCGTAACATATATTTTTCTGTCAAACTTTGTGAATAAAATAGTGCAGGAAGACGTCGTGACTAACACGAAGCTTTTTATTCAGGCAGCAGATGAAGTGGGTTAGTTTTAGAAAGGAGTAGGAGTCAGAAGAACATTCAGCTTAAGCAGACAGACCAACCCTGGTTAAATTGAAGGGAAAAGCAGTGACACTGGGTCTTGCATTTCTGATGTGAAAGACTAGGAATACAATACTGGATTTATTGTTTGGGTTATACATTATCCCAGAACACTGCAGATTTATAGTGGTGACATCTGACCACTTGCTATCAAGAGATAACTTGAAAGTGCCGCACGATAGGAAAGCTGTTCCTTTCTTTTTGCAGTTATTTTTATTGACGAGCTTTCAGACACCATGAGAGAGTCCACTCATACACAGCAACAGAATAACGTACACAACCAGACAGAGTAAAATTGAAGGTATGAACAATAAAGCAAATGAACACCCTGCTGCCTCTCTGCACACTTAGCTGCTTATTCAGCCTCCAAAAATAAGTAAATAAAACGCAGAGATGTTTGGATTCAGAGATAAGATGATCCCATCTTGCAGGAACCTCTCCCATTCTTTGGATCCAATGTGCCACGTCTTGTAGAAGAGGTGGATGTGGGTAATGCTTCTTTCTGCAGGATGTCATCTGCAGCACAACCTGCTCAAGCTCACATCAGACCCCTCCTTTCCCACTCATGAGTTGATAACCCCTGTGTTGCAGAAACATTAGTGGATTGCTTGGGGGAAGAAAAATTACATGGAGAAGGAGTGCAATGCTTTATTTAGAGGTTAGTTGTTGCTTTTCTTCCTGTAAAATGCTTTCATTTCTGGTACTTGATTATTAAGGAGAGCAATGGTATGATCATGGACTATGGGCCAAGTCTTTCTGGTGTCTCTGTCTTCCTGCTTTAATTTGTGTTGCTCCCCATGCAGAGCTCAGTTGCAAAGGGAAGCTCTGCACCAGCTGGGTTGGAGGGCCAGGCTTGGGATGGCACAGACTTGGGGCTCTGCAGGGCAGAGGGGTTCAGCAAATGGGTCTCAGCCAGGGGATGAGCCCAGGGACCTGTGATGGGCAATGGTGCCTGGGTCTCCAGCTCTGACTTGAGGGGCTTGGCGTACTCTGGGACCTGGTGGATGGCCAGGTCTGCTGAGCTCATCTAGGTGCCAACACAGCCACCAGCAACACCAGCCCACACAGTGTCTAAGCCTACTTAGAAGCAAAAGGACACCCTCATTTCTCCACCCCATGGACGAGGGAGGAAGCACATTGTGCCTCCAGTGGGACTCTGGGGCCAGTGCCTACTAGCTTGGTGATGACTAAGAAAGAGCCCACTACCCAAGCCAGCACATGGCAGGGATCAGGAGACAGTGAACATGTACATTATTTTGTTTTCAGCATATATATTACCGAAGCCTTTTTTTATTTAGTGATCTCAGTAAGAACAAAAGAAATGGCAAAGCCTTAGTAAGATCAGTTTCTGTAATGACTCACCAAGTGCTACAAAGTCAAAACAGGTTGCTTGTGCTTGAAAGGTATAAAACAACCATGTCATTTTTATGGTTACTGTATAAAACACTGCATATATGCATGCAAGGGAATATTTTAAAACCTCATATAGCTTTTTTTTTTTTTTTTTTTTTTTTTTTCCCACACAAAAAGACCATTCTCCTGGTTTTTATTCATGTGTCATGTTTTGTATTAAGCTCTACTGCTTTAGCAATTAAGGCAAAGGAATATTTTAAAACCTCTATTTGTTTTTTTTTTTTTTTTTTTTTTTTTTTTTCCCAGCTAGAAGCTCCATTCTCCTGGTTTTTATTCATGTGTCATGTTTTGTATTAAGCTCTACTGCTTTAGCAATTAAGGTTATTTCCTCACTGCACTCTGCTAGTCAGAGTGTTGCTCTTTTGTATTCCTAAAAGAAAAGAAGAATTAAGTTGAGGTACTGGTGGCCCAAACCGGTTCCCTCAGCAGTCCCCCAACATTCTCCCATTGGCATTAACAGGGGCAGCTGGTTCTGTGAGCACTGGGAAATGAGTAACAACTACATCTCACATCCAAAAAAGACTTACAAATCCATCAACTTTCTGTTACATAAAATTATTTTCAACGATAACAATACACCTACATTTCTGTAACGTCTTTCATTCCAAACAAAATTTCACCACCATAGTGTGTCAGGAAAATGTGTCTTTTTTTTTTTTTGGTAGTTCCACGAGATTGACAAGAAAAATATCCCTTTTGGTGAAGTCTGACAGAAAAATGAAATTCCACAGAAATACAAGATCTTGTAATGTAATTAGAGATTTTTACAAAAAGCTTTTGAGAGAGATAAATCCTCTAATTTCTTCAGAACAAGACAGCCATCTTAGGATTTTCCAGGAGTTTCTCAATCTTTCCCCCTATATATATATTTTTATTTATATTTTTTTAAGGAACAGGAAGCATCCAGAAGTATTCAATCCCCTAGAGGATATAAAAGAATATAAATAGTAGCATGTGATATTACCTTGGGTGGAGAACAATTCTTCTACATCACATTCCTTTTGCAAGTTAGGGTATGCCTCTGCTACCGCACCTGGGTAGGTCCTGGGGTAGTTAATCCAGGCCCAGCTCCCACTTCCACAGCAGCACTTCTACCAGGCCCCCACAGGTGGCGTGGAGCTTGCCCGGGCACGCTGGTGAGAGCTGCAGACAGAGGGTGCTCTAGAAATTCCCAGATTGTTTCCTGAGCTGCCCAAAATGGACTCTGAAGGGAGCTTATTCATTAAAACAGCAATGCATACAAGAAAAAGCTCCCATCCTTGGTTTGTCATTGCACAGGGGTATGTTACAAAATTCCCATTAGGACTTAGTGAGGGGTAGGATACAATCAGTAGCTGAAATGGTCTTTTTTCTTCTTTTGCTGGACAACCCTTTGCCTGTGGGACTTCTTACAGTGCTGGCTATAGTATGAGGAAGGTTGTCCTGGGAATGAAGTCCTGGTTTTAACCACACTCTTCTCTTGGACCATTGCCCTCACGAAGGCTCCTTCCCTCCCTGTGCTGTGACATGGGTAGGTGGTATAAGGACAAGTAAAGCTGCATCATTCCTGTATGCATCTGTGGAGAAAGCCAGCTCCTCTGGCTTTTCTTCTACGGTGTTGCTCAGTGACCTGCACAAACTGCCTGGAAAATGGAGGAAAAGAGTTAAATGCAGTGGCTTATGGAGTGCCTTCCCAGCCTGATGCAGGTATTTCCTGCCCAGCAGCTCAAAAACGGTAATTCACAGAACAGGATGAATGTTTCTTTCTGCTTTCTGCTCACTAAAAAGTCAGTGATGGCAGATGCAATCTCCAGGACAGCTACTCTGTCCCTTACCATGGGCCTCCAAGCTAGAGTGCCTGGTGGGGTGAGTACCAGGGCACATCTCTGGGGCCCAGCCCCACACAGGGTTAGGACGAAAGGCATCTGTATGTTTTTTTGACCTTCCAGTCCCTTTTCTTGTTCACATCCTTACATGGTCATAGAAGCCCTCAGATAAAGCAGCCCTCAAGGTAGAGGCGAAACCCTGCTGATCTTGTGCAATGCCAGACAATGGGGGAGGTCCCCAGCAGGGAGGAGTTGGAAAGGTGAGCTCAATGCCCATGGATGACTGACCTGCTCCTCAAACTGTTCTAGAACTGTCCCAGTAACTGCTCTAGGCTCTTGCAAAAGCGACTTGCGTGTCCTCCTCTGGAACTACTGAGCTGCTATACTTCTCCAAGCTTTATAAATATGGGTTTCCCCACAGCCAGACCTCTCTCAAGGGGCTTAGCTTTTTTTCCTAGTACACCCACATAATTACTCCAGCACAAAGAGTGGGCTTGTGAAGCAGCAGCATTTAAAAAAACCGCAAACTCTGATCTCAAGGCAATCTTTCCCTCCCACTTCCTCCCCCTTCAAGCAGGGGTGTCAGCCGTGCTGTTTCTTTCAAACTTTCTCTGAATCATCTCATCAGGCAGCTTGTAAACACTTGAATGCATCTATCAATGTCACGTCAAAGTAAGTAAGTAGCAGCATATGCTGTGCAATGGAGTTCCCCTTGCTCACATTTTTGAGGTGCAGAGAATTTAGGGGTAGCTCTATCTCCCCCTATCATCAATGTGCAGACATAGATGTCGTCAAAGATGTTGTCTCATCTTGAGAACAAGACACAAGATGTAAGATGAGCTTCTCACATTAGAGGAGACTTACACTGTTCTGAAACTCCCACTGCTGTATGATCCAGAGTGGAAAGCCTTCTTGCAAGATGCTACATTCTGTTCAAGCCTAAAAACTGGGAATTAGAGATTCTGAGGAGCTGCAGTACCAGCAGCCTTTTGAGAGCCTACCATTGCTAACCATTTTGGACCAGCTGGTCACAGCCATACGAACTGTTGCTAGAAAAATATTATCCTTTCGTATTCCAAGGGTGTAATTTGCTGTGTCATTATTGCATAGCAAAATCTAAAAGGCAGAATGTGATTCAGAGGTGTATGGAACACATAACACCTCCTCAGAAGGAAAAAATCTCTGCTGAAGAGCAGTAGTGCTCTCAGCTATGACTGATAGACATGTGAGTTTCATTTTAAGCTAAATGGCAAAATATGGACCTTGCACCAAGGCTTTGATCAGCATGGGGCAAAATTTACTGGTTGGTCTGCTAGCAGGCTGGTTTATGGTAATCAAATCATTACAGGGGGAAAAAAGGAAAAGTCTTTCAAAATTTCCGAGTTAATCACTTCAGATAGCTTGGAAGGAAGGTCTGGTGTCATCAAGATATTTGCCTAATACATATGAAAAGGCAAATTCAGATGGAGAAGCATACTCTCAAATATGAATATGTGTGCAAATAGGCTCCCACTCAACCCTCCACCCCAAAAAGATAGGTTAAGTGTGAAAATTACATTGGGAGCCAAGAACTTGAGCTTAGTGCTGCTTTATGTAGTAGTCTGGGGGGGAGCAAGCTGAGTGAGAAGAATGGCCTTCTGCAAAATAGCAGAAAAAAATACCCTGAAAACTCTTCCTCCCCTCAACTACAGCCCGCAGTGAGAGCTTAGCAGAAGTGGTGCTGTAAGGGGCATCTCACTTGTATCTGTTATGTTTCTGAAATGTTAGGCATTGGGATCTCTCTCTGGATTCTGTGGCCTATCAGAGTAAGATACTGGTCAAGATGATCTGTAGGCAGTTTTTCCGTACCATGATGAAGGGACATTTCAAGCATTGCTCTTTGCTTTGTTTCTCAGGGAGTTGAGAATCAGGAAAATCTCACAGCAAAAATGCTTTCCATCTCACTCCTTTATTTACTTTTTTTTTGTGATTTCCTTCCACTCCCAGGTGAAGGAATGTAGGCTGTTTGAAGAGCTGATCTGCTGGGGTGGGGCATTAAGTTAATTTGAAGCATTGCTGAATATTTAGTCATGTTCTGTAGGAGTATTAGAATCATGAAATTCTTGGATTCCTCACAAACTGTGCACGTGTACACAAGCTCCAGAAAGAGAACAAGTGTTTAAAAACAAGGCTTTATACACAATTCTGAAATAATTTAAATATAAGTTATATATATAATTCAAGTTGAAAGCATCTTGCAGTGCTACATAACTGACAGCTTAAAGTCAGACACCAACTGGGATGGCATAGATCTGTAAGCTGCTTCAGGGAAGAATTTCTAACTGGTATAAATCTGGTTTTAAAATAAAGATAGCACAGAGGGAAGTTTTAGTTAATCTAAATAGAAACATGTTCTTTATAAACATAAGTCTCTTTCCAGTGGTCAAACTGGTCAACCAACAGTGGTTTTGGTAGGTAGGTCTATTATTTTGAAATCCATTAGCTTGTGCTGTAACCCATGGGACCTTGCTTTTGGGACAAACATCTTCACATTAGGATGCTTCCCTAAGTCTGCTAATGGCTATAGCTGGGTCAGAAACCACTTTCTCTTCTTTCAAAGTTTTGTGATTTCAAAAACATTTTTCCAGTTTGGACAAGGATGACATGCTTACAGAAATGTTTCCAGAATGGAATCACTTCATCTCCCATTTTCATCTACCATGCAACTACCATGCAAAGTCTTTCCACTGTCCAGGTGTGGAGTGCCTGTTGTTGCAGTGCAGACGAGACACTCATGGACAAACTCCTGGAGGCTTGTGAAGGCTGGTGTTACCAGTCCACGTACTCACAGATGGAGATTGCCAAGGGGAAATTAACTTCATTTTTCTCAGAATAATAGATGTACATGTTTTTTTAGAAAAGCATGACTAGCTTATTAGGTGATGACTTTGTAAATGGTTCCATTTCTGATCCTGCAGACTAAGACTAGGAATCAAAGTCACAGGATGTGGAGTGATGTGCAGTCAGAACTGGACCTATTGTTTCCAAGGCAGGTCCACTAATGGTTCACAAATACTAGCTTCTGGCTCTTTCTGTTCCAGAATTCAGAGGAAGGCAGAAATTGTTTGTAAGGCACAAATATTTTTATGGTGAATACAGCGTCATTGTGTGAAAAGTAAGCTCAAAGCCAGTGCTGGAAAACAAATCTGGAATTGACTGGTTTATCCAACTTCTATGTATGGTTTTCCATCTGCAGCTCCAGAGCTGAAGTCAATGATATTTAGTCATCTAACTACTTCCTTGATAGGCATAATGAAGTTATTAGCTGTCCAAGTGCTATCAGATATACTTACCTCTGTGTGCCCACAAAACTGCTGCTTTGAAAATCTAAATGCAAACCTGGAGGTGACTTCAGGCCTGTGTTCACAGAGTGAGGCAAAGACAGCTGCTGTGTCAAAACTTTTCCTGACTTCCATTGTCAAAGGCAAATTGCCTTGCAGGTCTTAATGATTGTTTCCCCATTCCTAGTCATTCACAGTGGTTGAGATGCAGCTCTCCCACAAAGCCTCACGAACATCATTCACCCTTAAACACCATGTTGGCTTCAATACCAAGGTACATCTCATGCCCTGACTTATCTTTGTACATGTTGTCTATGAATAATTCAGGACGTCTCCAGACAAGTTTACTGTTTCATTCCAAGAGAATAAGCACCAGTAACAAATCTGATGTGAAAGTGTAACAACAGACTGCATAGCTAGTGTAAAGCAAGAAAGGTTTCCATGGACACCCTTTGGCTCTGATAGATGGTTTTAAGAGAGGGATACAGTATTAGTGCAGCAGGTTAAGAACATAAGACAGACTGTTCCAGAAAGCAGCATGCATCAATCCTGTTTGACTGGTCAGTCGGGCAGGTGTGTTTAATGAGTGTCAGAGGCAGCTGGCTCTGTAAAAGATGCTCAGTCTGCTGGTCCCTACAGTCCAGGGCTGACCTGAGCTTCGGTGATGTGCTGTGCCAATTAATCGCTACCCGTGTGGTGACTCGTGAAGCTCCTCCTGTGGCACACGCTGCACTCTTGACATCGCAGGTGTGCCAGTTCCTCGGAGCTCAGGTGCCAACTCACACCGGCAGGATGTGGGCACACACAGATAAACCCACGTGCACACGTCCTTTGGGAGTGTAGAGGATTCATGATGATTTTACATTAATGGTGGGTATTGATAGTTTGCACATTCTATTTATTTATTTATTTATTTAGACAGAAGTTTCACCAACCAGTTCAGTTGCTTTTGTTAGAAACACACAGAAGTTTTGTGACAACGTGTTTGGCAAGGATAACACTCAGCAGATTTCAAGGACATTTTGACAGGAAACTTGAATATATGATGTCAATGCTATAAGGAGAAAGAATATCCTTCTGTTAACATGTAACAAGATTTGGTCCTCAGTTGTTCAGTTACCAATGATCCCAAACTTGTCTGCTGCTATCACAGAAAATCCAGCAGCTGGAGATCTGAAATGAAGACGCTGAAGAGCCATGGGTTTCTAAATTAGAAAAGTTCAAAGGTAGAATCAGGTAATAAGGAAATGAAAAGAAAAAAATTTTTGTGATCATCATCCAAACTGTAGGGGAAAATAAAGAAATCTGATGTGGAGAGGAGGTGCTCTCCATTCAGCCTTTCAGGTCAAAGGGTTTACTGAAGTTTCCTTCTTTCAAGAGAAAAAATAAAATGAGCATGGGTTTAGGAATATGGCTGCAAGCCCGAAATGTGGAATAGAAATAGGATGAATTGGAAAGGTTGTGGTATTTGTGTCCTTGTTGGCCTTTATCAGCAGGGAGGAGAATGCAGTCCTCTGGACAGCATGACTTTACCCTGTCAAAACTTGTCATGCCTAGATTACTTGACTATTCCTGTTATGCTTGTCCCTTGTAATGTCTGAGTAGCAAAAAGCTGGGCCAGCTTTATAGATGGATTTGTATATTTGTCAGGGTTCGGTGTTTGAGCTTTTAAAATCTTTTATACTTGTGCTTTTCAGCACAGCTTCTTTCTTCTCTTGACTGATTTCTGCAAGTTCCCTGGGCAGAGATTGTCTCCTGCTATATGAATATATCCTCCCTGCTACTATGGGACCTGCTCTGGGGCAGGGGTGCATCTCTTGCAAATCACAGAATTTAAGAATTTTTTGAGTTGGAAGGGACCTTAAAGATCATTGAGTTCCAATTCCCCTGCAATGGCAGGGACACCTCCCACTATAACAGGCTGCTCAGAGCCTCATCCAACCTGCCCTTGAACACCTCCAGGGATGGAGCCCCTACAACACCTCTGGGCAGCCTGTTCCAGTGTTTCACCAAGTTAAACTGAAGAAATTATGCCTGATCTCTAACCTAAATCTCTTTACTTTCAGCTTAAAACCATTACCTTTGTCCTCTCACTGCAAGCCCCTCTAAGAAGACCCTCCCCAGGTTTCCTCTAGGCCCCCTCAGGTACTGGAAGGCCACTATGAGGTCCCCCCGGAACCTTCTCTTCTTCAGGATGAACAACACCAACTCCCTCAGCCTGTCGTCATAAGAGAGCTGCTCCAGCCCTCAGATCATTTTTTGGTCCTTCTATGGACACATTCCAACAGGTCCACATCTTTCGTGTGCTGGGGGCACCAGAACTGGATGTAGTATTCTATGTGAGGTCTCAAAGATCATATCTAATTTTTTATTTTTACAACCAGCTTCTAAAGGTCTTGATTGTCTCATCTGTTATTTAGGTAAAGAATCTACAGCAAAGAAGCCTATAAGTCTTTCCAGTTATTTGCCAAACTAACAGAAAAAAGACTCATTAATTTCTTGTGGGCAATTACTACATAGTGAATAATGCAGTAAGTCACTACAAGCTCCTGTATAATGTTTTCTTGCTTTATGGATTGTTTCCTAGCATGCCTGCAGCAAAGATGTTTATGTTGTTTTCACTTTGTAATTTTGTGCATGAGGAACTACAATAAACATAATTAAAACCAAATATCCCTATCTCTCCTCCTATTTTTATTCTTGTGGGTCGTCTCTTAATCTTCCTCATTCTCCTGTTTACTTTATCTCGATTTTCTTTTTTTCTTTCTTTACTTTTCCTTCTTTGTCTTCTGCTTCCTCTCCCTTCTCAGTTCTTTTCTGCCTGTTAAAAAATTATTATTCTGGTGCTTCAGACCTCAAAGGGCCTACACTTAGCACAAGATGGAGTTTCCAGAGACGACAAGTCTGTGGGCAGAAGCCAATAAGATTTGAAGCTGAAACACAATCATAAAAAAGATCTACAAGCCCTTGCAAAACTGGCTTGTATAGACTCATACCTGTGAATGACATGTGAGCAGACCATCTACATTGCTTTTTTTTTCATTTTAAGGTGATTGAATGTCATATTTCTACCATTCATTCACCTATCTTATTTTGTATTGATCAATACTTCTCTTTCTAAGGAGGTATTTGTTATGAGACAGAAAACAGAGCTGGAATTTGTTCCCGAAATGTTCGTTCTGAGCCATTTTGACTTCTTTGTAAATTACCTGGAGATCTACAGATTACAGATGTCTGTACCGTACAAATGCTTTCTCCTTTTATTTACACCGAGAAAACACCAAACAGTTCTTGATGAATGTTCAGTCCTTGCATGTGGAGTAGATGAAGGCCAACCACTGTAGTGAGAGAGGCAAAGAGTTTTACATAATGGTTAGCAGTTCATCTGAACAATATGCAGAAGCTGATGAGCATTGCCAAGTGGGTTTTTTAATTACTTCTGCCACTGCATCTCAGGAAACTCCACCATATCTTGTTACACAGTTTTCTGCTCACTAAGTGGGAATAATTGGCTGTTGGAATGACACTGCCTTAGATAGAAACTGTCCATGGCATTATGACAGAAAGGGTATCCCTTGCTAGAAAGAGTTGAAATCCTGACTGTGCTAACACCAATATCAGTCTGCATTTTGCTGTCTTTCTAAAGTGTCCCTGTAGAACTAGCTTGGAAATTTTGTTTGTCCATTGGTAAAGAGTATAGGATTTGGCTTTTAATGAGGATGATAAAAATTTCACCTTGCTGTCTTTCAGGAATCTAATTTTTGCCATTTCAGGAGGATGTTTCTTCTCAGGATGGATTTTATCCTCATGAATCCAATTCTGACTCATGTAATGAAACATATATTAATACTGTCATGATAAAATGCTCTCTTATGCACCTTCAATCATTTTACACTAAAAAAAAATACATTCTAAGGTGATAATTCTATGGGATAATACTTTGTTCTTAAAACTGCATAGCTTCCAAGTTGCTTTTAATATTATTTACCAAAGGAAGAAAGAAAGATTGGTCCCCCTACCTGTGTTTGCTACGATTTAAAAATATCCCAAATGAAAAAATAAATCTAACATCCAAAAATTTTCAACAGCCATCTAGGCACTTTGCAGCTACAGAAAAGGTTAGCCTGTCATAAGCTTAGAGGAAGAAAAGGTGCATGCTTTTCCAATAGGCTGTATGTGACCATGTGTAGATGAGGACAGCCAGAGAAAGCAATAGGCATCCCAGTGAGACATATCTCTCCTTCTTCATGGTGGTTTCTAGTGGAATACAACCTTGGAAAGGAACTTTTGAGTCCAGTGGTCCACTTAAATAGCATTTTTCTGGATATTTTACCTAATGATTAATTTGATCAAAAAGACAGTCAGTCTCTTTTCTCCTCGTGGATACAGTAAATTTTATATACCAAATCATCACTAGATTCAGCTTGGCCTGATTGACTATCAGAGAGGAATGATGAAGATCAATTAACAATGGCTGCTTTCAAACACAGCTGTGAAGAGGATTTGGAAAGTGTCTAGACAGTTGGGAAAATTAAATCCTATATTTGACAACATCTGAAATGGGCCTCCTTACAGGAATTACTACCAAAAGATATCTTGCTTTTTTGAGTCCAGAATATATGTAAATTACATAATGCAGCTGGCTCAGTGTTAATCCAGATGCTACTATCTTTTTAATGCTATAGGCATTTAAAGACTCTCATAGCAGCAAATACAGCAGCAATCTTCACCTGACGATTTTTTCTATCCACTTAGTTGGAAAGATCCTTGCTCACTAGACAGGAAGATACAGGTCTCAATCCAGACTTTGTGGAATTTGGCAGACAGACTTCCCTTGACTTTGCTGGCTCAGGCCCCCAGAGACCACATCCATGTGAGTTTTAACATGGACATTTCTTGTCTGTCTCCAGGCCAACTGGGGGGTCTTGGCAGTGGGGTAGCCTACAGGGGTGACCCAGGTTTGATCTCACACCACACCAAGGGCAAGGCTCTCTGTTTCCATTTTATTTGTGTCACTGTTGAGCCAGGGCTCATGTCTGCTTCCTCTCTCACCCCACAAAGGGAAAATGTGTGCCAAAATGCTTCCTGTTTTTCACTGCCAGCTGAGTCTTGCACTCGGGGTGAAGCTCAATAAAGCAGCGTGTGGCACTAAAAAACTGGCAGCCTCTATTAGTGGAAACAATCACGTTTCAGCATCCTATTCCTGAGCAGACTTAAGTGGAAATCAGGCTGCAGAGCACAATCAGTCCAGAAACAAAAAAATGAAGGAGGGAAGGCAGTCACATTTAGCAATCTAAGCAAATCAGGGAAAGTGGGCTTATATACCACATCAACAGTGTAATTGTTCTTTGCTTCAGACAAGGTATGAAAAAGTGCCTGATAGTAACACCTGATGGTTCAAAATTGCTTATAGTCAGAGATATTTGTCTTCTTTTCTATAGGATGAAGGGGTTGTCCATTTTGGCAACCTTTTCTCACTGATAGTGCCAATGTGTATTACAAAAACTTTATCCTTTTAATTAACCTTCTAAGAAAGAAACCATTTATTGACAAAGGATCACATCTGTGTTCTTACCACACTTTCCTGTACTTTCTGTTCCTCAGTTGTGATGTTTCTCCCTCTCCCTTTCTCAGCTATCTTTTCTGAAGGCATTTCAGTCTAAATTGTTTGAATAATTGCTGTTGGTTTTGTCCTATAAGGGCTTATCTTTCTCCCAGAGCAAGTTACAGGGCTGTTATGTCTAACTCCGATTTCACACGTGGAATACAAGACAAAGAAAAGGTGTCTAGTGTTTCAATCTCTTACTTTTCCTGGTGGCTAAAACAAGATTTCATAATAATGTTTATGTTTAGAATTTCTGCAGCAATAAGCAGATTAGTATCAGTGTGTATGCAGTAGGTTTAAAAAGCTTTTAATAGACAGTTGGATGTCTCAGGAATTTAAAACCTTCATTACTATGTCATCAGTTCAAAGTCAACTCAGTTTACCAGGGATCCATGATAGCATCTGTCTATCCTTCCCAGATGAAGCAGGTAGGCTTGTCCAAACTTGGAATTGCAATTCCACAGAAAATAGCAAATTTTTCATTCCATATTTTCCTACAAAACAGCATTTTCCACAAATGGTCTTTGGTCTACAAGCACTGCTGTGTTTTAAAGGCAATATCTAAAAATGCCTATCTATGTGAAAGTTTGAAAAATAATAAATGTGGTTAATGTCTTATGAATGTCCTTCTGGTTTTGCTTGTAGGCAAATTCCTTAGAATGATGGTGAAGAGTTGGTTACCCAAATTATTCCATTTAGGATATCCTGACAATTTGCTAGTGATCTTGTGGTCATTTTCCATAGCCACCAGTTGTGGTCTTGAAAAAAGGACTGTAACAATGGAGGGAGAGAAGCAAGAAGGAGAAAAAAAAAAGAGAAAAAGAAAGTAGAGAGAGAAGGAAAGAAGAAGAAAAATACAATACAGTATTCCTTTAATGATGTGAATACAACATGTTGACAGTGTTACAGATTGCTTTTCCCCACAAATGCACCATGACACGACAGTGGGTCTGTCAAAATATGTAGTTGTAAGTTTTAGATATTTTCCTGACTGGTCCCACCAAGCAAGGACAGAGGGCTGAAATGTAACTTACTGTTTCCCTTTCTATTTCCACCATCATTGAGCGAAGACAAAAATTACCTACAAGTGATCAGCTACTGCCTTCCAAATCCAAGCAAGGAGTCCAGAAATGCTGATTATTTACTTGTCTGTGAAAAGTAATTTTGTCTTTATCTCTGTTGCTCTCCTAAGGGAGGATTTTTCTTAATGAATTGGATTCTGGTTGTGAAAATGGATAAGGGTGAAGTAAGTCCAGTTTTAAGATGGTGAGATGATCAAGGTAGTGCCTGTATTTACTCCTATGTTAAACACGAAGGAAAATTCATAATCTCTTTGACTCTGCCAACGTCAATTGGAATGCAGGTGCTAATCTAATGTAAATAGTAATAAAGGAGGTGATTTTCTTAAACCGCAGAACTTGAATATGGAAAGTTCTCCACTTTCATTCCTGAAAAATCTCTGGTTTTATAGGTTTTTTGTTTGATTGTTTGGTTGGTTTTCACATTATTATGTATTTATTTATTCATTTTTAAATTTAAGGTTTCCTAAGCTATGACTCTTTCCTCTAGTATCATGGTTTTCAGCTCTTTGTCTAAGAACTCTTCATGGTCCAGAAAGTATTTAAAGGGTTCACAAAAAGGTCAGTAAGTAAAGAAACTTCATAGATGCTCTACAGTGACCTATACACATGAATAATTGTGGAAAATTGAAAAGTGATGGAGATCTATAGAGCAAAAAATTGCACATGCAATCCCTGAGATGTAGAGGAATCTTGGACATGGATATCTGGGTATGATATGTTCAGTGTAAAAGACTTTCCCATAAACTGCTTTACAAATAAATCAAGATTATTTAGGATTATTTCATTCTAATTTTTAAAACATGCAGTGAGGCTGATAGAAAGGTATTCGCTTCAAAGAGTGTACATAGGAAAGCTCAGCAAGTCTGGGATTTCATAAATACAAAAAGTAGGTCTTGCTTCCCTAACATGAGAAGTTCTTACTTCCATAATTTTTGAGTAAGCAGGGACAGAAAGATTTTTTTCTCACATAAATACTCATTACAAAAGAAAATACCCACTGGATGAAGTAACTTTTAAATATTCTTTCCAGCCATCAAACTGTAGCTTCCTATTTTTCCTTTTATATTTTTCAGAACTACAATAATGGTGTATTTCTCCTGATACGGTATCTGACATAAGACTTAGCCACATGCTCTGAATATCAGGGAAAACTGATGGGTTTTGATCATCTTTTGGCATTCTTCTGTATCCTGAGGCTGGAATCCACAGGGTATCCTGCCAGCTGTATCCAGAGCCGCATCAAAAGAATCATTACAAGTAGGTAAAGGGAGGTGATTCTCCCCCTCTACTTCACTCTCGTGAGACCCTACCTGGAGTACTGTGTCCAATTCCGGAGTCCCCAGAGTAAGAAGAACATGGAACTGTTGCAGTGAATCAGAGGAGGGCCACAAGGATGATCAGAGGGCTGGAACACTTATCCTACAAAGACAGGCTGAGACAGTTGGGGTTGTTCAGCTTGGAGAAGAGAAGACTCCAAGGAGACCTCATAGCAGACTTCCAGTACCTGAAAGGGCTACAGGAAAGCTGGAGAGGGACTTTTTACAAGGACATGTAGTGATAGGACAAGGAGTAATTGTTTCAAGCTGGAAGAGGGTAGATTTAGGTTAGACATTAGGAAAAAATGCTATACTGTGAGGGTGGTGAGACACTGGAACAAGCTGACCAGAGAAGCTGTGGATGCCCCATCCTTGAAAGTGTTCAAGGCCAGGTTGAATGGGGCCTGGAGCAACCTGGTCTAGTGGGAGGTGCCCCAGACCATGGCAGGGGGTTTGGAATGAAATGATCCTCAAGGTCCCTTCCAACCCAAACCATTCTAGGGTACCATGATTCTATGCATCAGACCTTGACTCTTCCCTGGTAATGTACCTTGTAGAAACAGGCACCAGCTGATCTGCATGCTTCTGTATGTAAACTGCCTCTTCTTTGGAAAGCTTTGTCCCATTGGTGAAAGAGACTTTTTTGGCAACTATTATTACTATTATTTTCTTAGAAATCGAAAAACTCTCCTCATTTTCCTGCAAGTCTGCAGTTGCATTGTGTCCAACACAGCAATCATGTTTTATATTATCTGAAGGCCTGAATGAAAACATCCTTGTACTGATGGTTATGTAGTTTACACCCATATGTGCACACATAAGTGCACACACATGCTTACGCACAGGATATGTTATCATATTCATATTCAAGTTAAATCATGATATATATGAGTAGGAATGTCCCTTTCCCAGGAAAGAAATAATTGGGGTTTTTGCTGTATCAAGACAGTGGTGAATGAAGAGCAGTTGTAATAAATTCTTTGTGTTACGCTTCTGTATCTCAAATGATATAGTGCATCTGACTGAGGGGAATAATCTAGGGAATGACTGCTTGTCTTCTTTGGAAAAGCCAGCAGTCAGTTGTTGCTGAACTCTGAGTTCACTGACAACAGGAAGCAGCTCCCAAGTGAGAGATAATGATGAGGTGGGAGGTAATTCCCTATCGCTAATTTTTAATTTTTATTAAACAATGATGTAGAGCAAGGGGTTGTATTTCCTTCCACAGTACAGAATGCTACCTTTCTGGTCAGTGTAGCAACATATTGGGGTATAGCTTTAATACAAAATCCCAGCTTTAATTTAAGATTTGCCAAACTTTTTTGGTCAAGACTTTCAAATTTTCACCTGCACAAGTAGCCCAATGGCTAGACATTCAAAGAGACAGAGGTGCTGGAGTCAGTCAGAGTTACAGGTGTTGAACATATTTTGAAATGAAATTCAGAATCATGGAATCATTTTGGTTGGAAAAAGACTTTAAGATCATCAACTTCACCTATTAATCTAGCACTGCCAAGTCCACCACTAAACCATGCCCCTAAGTGCCACATCCACTTGTGCTTCTCTATCCTACAAAAACATGCATGTGTTTTTGATGTATGATGCATGTGCAGTCATGTTGATGTCAGTTTGGCAGCCTCCATGCATACAATGAAATACATAAATCTTTGCAGCTTCAACACAGTTATTTTGTGATTCACCTTGAAACCAGTGAGGATTGAGAACATTGTCTTTGTTTCTTGTAAGAGGTGAGGCTAAAAAATTCTTATTGAAGTTAGTGTTCATACCAGAGAAATGTATGACTAATCTCAGGACAGGGTAAAATAGTTAAAGCATGTGTTATCTGAAAGCAACCAAATATCACAGCCAAACTATGAATCATAATTTTCAAGTTCAACATCACAGAACTTACAAGTTGCTGTAACTTTATAGGATGAAAAGCTGAAGCTGGAGATGGTGGCATCTTGGAGAATTCTTCTGTAACTAGGAGGTGGAATTTTACCAGCAGCATCATTTTACTTACTTGTTATTTATATATGTCCAGAGTTGAGGCAGTCTGAGTCAGTAAGATACAGGAGTATCACTGAGAAGTATGTCTTTTCAGAGGAACTGAGCAGTATTTGCAAACAATTGTGATTGTGCAAGTCTGTCTGAATTACTTCTCACAACTTTATAAGCGCAAACTGAAAGGTCACAGGAACGTATAAACTGGAAACCAGTTATGATGTCACTTGACACGCATTTAGAGAAAGTGGCACTATGTCATCAATTCAAAGTCAACTCAGTTTACCAGTTTCTTAGCCTGATTTTTAGCTACACACAACCAGGAGATTCATTAACATCTGTACCTTACATATATCTTACAGAATCTCAGCTCTGAGCATCAGGAGTTTCCTGTATTGCAGACCTGTGCACAGAGTTTTCATGAACTTTTGCTATGAAGTAACTGTTCCTTAAATTCCTGCTATGAAGATAGAGAGCATGAGGGAAGAATACCCTGTGTGTTAAAATTACTTGTCTTCACAAAGTGAGAACTTGGCTTTGATGGCCAAAGGAATGTGGTTTTTTTAAAGGCAATCCAGAGAAAGATAGAATGAAATTTAGAGTTCCCTGTGGCTAAGTCTCTAGGGCCTCAAGGACATCCTTAAGTGGTAATTACAGAAAGAGCTGGCAGTGATTGCTTCAATACCTGTACAACAGAAAGTATGTATTACAACATGTTGTATGAAATGCTCCCTAGGTAATACTTGGTAGTTGTCTTTGCAATATGAAGGTAAAAGTTCTCCTCTTATTTGGAGGGTTTAATGAAAAAATGGATCTCCCACTGACAATTTCAAAGACCAATTCAAACAATATCATGCTTTTGTTTGTTTATAGTAAGGCTCTTGTCTAAACTTGAAGATTCAGAGTTGTTTTGCCCTGGAGTAGTTTTCTTGGCACTGTTCATAATCTTTTAAATTCCAAGCTAGATTTTGGAGTAGAGTCAATGTATTACTTCATGTGAGAGCTATTATTCCATATGAATAATTAGCACTCCATCCTGCAGGACAGTGAATGTGAGGCTTAGTGCTGAGCTGCTGCTGGGAATGCTGACTGTGGTTTTCATAATTCGCAGTCCAAAGTGGAATGAACTATGGGCTTGGGCTCGCCAAAACATTGTACCCAGGTATATGGGCTGCTTGCTGAATGAGTGCTCTTTGGAAGAAAGCCAATGGAAGCCTTTTTGTGCATATGGATGGCTGTCCCCCCAGCAGCAGCTACATCTGCAGGAAGAGCACCTTGCAAAAGGGAAAATGGCTGTAGTGTAATTCCTTGCCATGTGGAGGACTACAGCCTCTAATGCAACTGGACTGCAAGCACTCACCCAAAGTCCTCTTGTTGATACCAGTACCACTTCAAATTTTATCCATTCCCAAAGAGGTCAGATCCCAAAATGGCAAAAAGGCTGGTGGAGAAGAGAAGAGCAGGGCAAGGCAGATTTGATTTATATGTCATGCTTCCCAGGTTGTTAACTCCAGGTCACCAAATCTCATGTGAGATAATTTCTGGTCATGCTTACAGCACCTTCCTCTTATCCTGACTAACACTCTATTACATCTGTTTTTTGAAGCAATCTGTCACAATGATGGAGAAATTTCAGTTGCTTTCTGTAATCTATCTTTAGATAGCCCAGCTATCTTTACAGATTAGTAATTCTGGCATAAATAATTTACCCCAACATGCATGTAGCTCATATTTGAGATGCTGATAATGCTGGCCTCTCCTAGAGCATGGGAATATAAAGCACCCAGTACAATCAAACTTAAAATATGGAAAAGGGTGGTGTGTTGTTGGTTAAGGATGTGCAAGCAGTCATAACAACCTGGAGAAAAATTAAACCACATTCTGCACCAGATCTCTGACATTAAGAAAACGTGGCTATTTCTAACTGCATCCTGTGAAAACAGTTTTAATTCCAGGACTTTTCAGAGTGCTCACAGGAGTTGGAAATATCTCAGGAATGACATTTCCACATGAATTGTGGAACTCATTTATGAGCATCTGAGGTTCAGACCACAGGTATTTGCACATGACCTCCAAAATCAGTGAGTTTGCTTGTGAGAGGACAGGTAAAATGAACACTTCACTATTGACCTGAGCTATTTTTACCCAGCATAAGATGTTTTAATTAAGTTTGTTTAATTGGTCTTCTAATATTGTTTTTTTCCTCTGACTCGAATATTCTGGTAGAAGTGAAGGGTCTCAACAATATCTAACTGTTCTGGAGAACATAGCGAATGCTAATCCTTTGCATGAACACTGTGGCCATATCACATTTCTGCCTGAACAGGCATGTTTTGAGAAAAAAGAAAGTAAAAGAGAGACACTTCATTGAAGGATTTCCAAATTAAATACCCCTCCCTTTATGCCACTGAACTGAATGCTCAGCATACAGTTTTAATGCCAGAAAGAACTATTTTTTATCATATTGACTTACAAAAGCCATAGATTTTTATCAACTGGTTTCTTGGTTGAGCCTCTACCTTCTGTTAGTAGAATAGACAGGTTCAATTTCAAGGCTTCACCTGAGAAAGAATCCAGCATACCCTTGAGCAAGTAATTTGGTTGGTGAGCCTGACTGTCAGGAATGCACGCCTTTGCTCCCAAATGTAGTTAGCGTAGTTGCCAGATGTTGGATCTTGCTCTACCCCTTTTCCATTAGTTTAAAAAGCCCTCTGCTCTCAGAGGTATTTACAGACCATTTTCAGATCACTTTTAACCTTTGTGAGGATAAACTAAACAGACTGAAGTCCAGGAGTCAGAAAATGCCCCTTCACAAAAAGCTTTAACTTTAGATTGTTGCTCCCTCTGAAAGGTGACTGTAAAAACAGTACAGTGGAGTTTCATGCTTATGACTTTAATGGTTTCTATATAGAGAGCTTTGGTTTACCAGTTAAAACACAGCATGACTGGCTGCCAGACCTTTCAGTTTTATCATAGTCTCCAAGGGAAGCTGAGATTTTTGCATCCTGTCCATCATCACAAGCAGTAAATGCAGATTAAATCAGAGCAGGGCTTGAAGACTGGTGTCAAGGTCCGTGGCCTACGTACCTCTCCCTTTTGAGGAAAGGGATCACATGCCTGGTGAGATCTCTCCATCTTGTGTCATGCAATGCCACTTGGATGTTGCTCAGTCCCTGGGTCCCTCCTCGCCCCTGCCAGAAGGAGCTGTGCCCACTTCAGCATCTTTTCTGGGTCATGCTATGCCCTCAACTGCCCCATGTCATGGTGGCACCATCAAGACCCTTTGCTGGGTCGGCAGTGAACATCACCCTGTGAAGCCAGGCCCTGTTAATGAGTCACAAGACAGAGCAGAGGTCTGAGCAAACACCTTCAGCCATGCTAGCTCTTCCCTAGCTAGCAGATAACATATATATCCCATATATACCATATATCCCTTGACACAGAAATTCTGTTCAGTGAGAGGATTTCACTTTTACACAGTAATTTTTTCACAACAATGCTGCCCTTTGAAGCAAAGGAAAACTTTTTCTTTTCCTCTTGTTGCAGGTGGTGGGTGTAAGTAGAAAGAAAATTCCATACTTTAAAGACAGGAGTTAATAAAATAGTGGATTAGATTGTTGACTATAGCGAGGAAACCTAAATACAGAAGGAAGGAAAGAAAAAGGGAAGATGTGAAGGAAAGCAAAAAATATTTGAGGAAAGAATACACAGCGTTTCTTCCTCTATTATTCTCTCTTTCCATCACTCCTTCCAATTTAAACCTTTTCTGCAGTTGTAGGAGCCACTCCAGCAACTACCTGAAGCAAGTAATTAATGCTATGGATGGAAACAGTGTTATTAACTTAAGTGACCACAGCCAAAATCAGATTTCTGTTCCTTTATTTCTGTAATGTACATATAGAATTATATTTCCTATGATGGAATATTCATTTTGCAGTTTGTTAATTGCCTTTTTTATTATGAAGAGAATTTGTACTCATAGAGCTACAGAAGAGCATAAGGTTCTAAGAGCACTTAAAAACACAGTCAGATCTGCAACGGGAAATAAAGAGATGAATGAAATGACCCCAAAATGCTTTCCGAGCCTGGAACACAAGCTATAGATGTTTCATTTTACAAGGTAACTTCTCTATAAATAAATCTCCACTGTCAAACAGGGAAACCTCAGACTACACCCAGAGCTGAGGACACCCAGGCTCTCATGTGTTAGAGGTGCATATACCAGCCTCAGAAGTGCAGCAACAAACACCTCCAGTTGTCTTTTAACAGTTAGGGAGCTGGATGCTAGGTCTGGGGAAAATCTGTGTAGTTCCTGGATTTGCCTCAGTTGCAGGGTAACAGGTGCAAGACCACTCCTGCTGGCTTCTAAAAAACTACCTAGAGACAATAATGCTGTTAAATTTCTTCCTTACATGCTGGGGATTCAGGCTGCAGTGTTCTAGGCTGAGTATAATCATCATTGTTTTTCTATCTGGTGTTACTAATATATGGAGATTTCCAAATGCATTTCACAAGACGTGTCCTTTCCATTACCTTTAATTATACTTAATTCCTGAAGATATATGTCTGCTTATATATTTATTATAAATAAACCTGTGTTACAGAGTTATAGTCCATTAAAAATGCAGATAAATTCTAGAAAATAGCTTTAATAGATAACTTATGCAATATTTATCAATTAAATTAGTTTCAGGGGTTCATAGTTGCATAATGATTTATAACTAAAAAATAATACTGGAGGATATGTTTCATTTAAACTGTTTTTTGTTTGTTTGTGTTTGGTTTTGGTTTTGCTTTTAAATTCAGCTATATCTAATATTTTGGTAGCTAAACTGAAATCCTGTTACATAATTTAATCTGAGAACATAAACTAACATCTAATTTAATTTCATTTTCTTTAGTATAGATATATGCTATATTTTGCAGATTTATAGGAACATTTTATTTGTGGGATTCAATATAATTAATCTGACAGGCATGGCAGTCATTAGTAATCCTCCACCATGGCTAAAGTCTTCTTGGAAAGAGATCAAGAATCATATGGATTCCTTAAGAAGACCAAAGAGACAGGTCTTCAGTATTTTATCTTGCAGAGGCCTCTCTTTGCTCTAGCCAGTGCAATGCCACCTCTGACATTTATGTACACTATTTCACTATTTTCTGAAGGCCATGTTGCAGGTGCTGCCCACACCTGGTTAAACCTAGACGGCAAGATCCAACACAATTCTGGTGTTAGCCTGCATTGGTTCAAAAGAAAACAGCAGTTCTTTTTATTTTAGTTGATATAGCCAGCCTGGACTGAAAGAAAGACTTAATAGGATTTACCAGATTTACCTTGCTGTATGTATTAATTGGAAAGTTATTGTGTAACAGTTTTGCTTTGTGTCAACTCTTTTTTCCCTTTCTCCTCTCCTCTCCTCTCCTCTCCTCTCCTCTCCTCTCCTCTCCTCTCCTCTCCTCTCCTCTCCTCTCCTCTCCTCTCCTCTCCTCTCCTCTCCTCTCCTCTCCTCTCCTCTCCTCTCCTCTCCTCTCCTCTCCTCTCCTCTCCTCTCCTCTCCTCTCCTCTCCTCTCCTCTCCTCTCCTCCCCTCTCCTCTTCTCCTCTTCTCCTCTTCTCCTCTCCTGTCTGTGTTCTCCTCTTTTTCCCAGAAAGAAAATATTAAGAAGTTGACACTGATACAATGTATTCAGATAATATTTGAAACTTACTGAGCCTTCAGAGGATCACAGTGTCTTAAATGTGTTTACAGATTCAGAAACTGTCCTGGCATTGTTGCATAGTTCAGATTGCTGTATTTTCCCGTATCTCTCTGTTGCTTCTTTTCTCAGTCTTACACTGAAAACCCTTAAAGCACAAACATATAGAATCACAGAATCACAGAATCTTAGGGGTTGGAAGGGACCTCGAAAGATCATCCATTCCAACCCCCCTGCCAAAGCAAGGTCACCTAGAGTAGGTTACAGAGGAACACATCCAGGCAGGTTTTGAATGTCTCCAGAGGAGAGTCTACAACCTCTCTGGGCAGCCTTTCCAGTGCTTTGTCACCCTCATATTGGAAAAGGTTTTCCTCATGTTTCTGTGGAACCTTGTGGAACCAACATTTGCTTTGACGTTGTGCCCAGGGTAGGGTAGTCTTGCCCTGTGAAGCCTTGGTAATCATAGCAAAAGGTCATTGTGATCATTGTTTAGGTTTCCTGTATAGGTCTCAAGACTTCTTTGAACTCATGTTTTAATTACAATAAATCTTTTGGGAAAAAACATACTCAATCTCCTCTTCTCTCCTCCCCTCTCCTCTTCTCCTCTTCTCCTCTTCTCCTCTCCTGTCTGTGTTCTCCTCTTTTTCCCAGAAAGAAAATATTAAGAAGTTGACACTGATACAATGTATTCAGATAATATTTGAAACTTACTGAGCCTTCAGAGGATCACAGTGTCTTAAATGTGTTTACAGATTCAGAAACTGTCCTGGCATTGTTGCATAGTTCAGATTGCTGTATTTTCCCGTATCTCTCTGTTGCTTCTTTTCTCAGTCTTACACTGAAAACCCTTAAAGCACAAACATATAGAATCACAGAATCACAGAATCTTAGGGGTTGGAAGGGACCTCGAAAGATCATCCATTCCAACCCCCCTGCCAAAGCAAGGTCACCTAGAGTAGGTTACAGAGGAACACATCCAGGCAGGTTTTGAATGTCTCCAGAGGAGAGTCTACAACCTCTCTGGGCAGCCTTTCCAGTGCTTTGTCACCCTCATATTGGAAAAGGTTTTCCTCATGTTTCTGTGGAACCTTGTGGAACCAACATTTGCTTTGACGTTGTGCCCAGGGTAGGGTAGTCTTGCCCTGTGAAGCCTTGGTAATCATAGCAAAAGGTCATTGTGATCATTGTTTAGGTTTCCTGTATAGGTCTCAAGACTTCTTTGAACTCATGTTTTAATTACAATAAATCTTTTGGGAAAAAACATACTCAATTTTGATCTAAGTATTTCCAGTGATGAAGAATCCATCACAATACTCTAAAACTGATACATGCTAATTATCAGCACTTCTATCAACCACTACCAGTTATTTTGAAATATCCACAACAAAAGCTACCTGTATGTTTACTCAGAATTTCAAGTCTGTTTAGGAGTCTGCAAGGATGAAGGTGTCTTCATGCTATACCCCTTTGTCCCAGAGGATACCATATTTCTCCTTATTTAACCACAGATGCACCAATTTACTTCTCTAAACCAGATAGAAAACAGTAAGACTTAACAAACAACTCACAGTGAATTGTGTAACACTGTAGATTTTGCTTTTTCCTACTGCAAGATGTCCATGAGCAGCTCATACATTATTTAATGTGGCTCTTCAGAATTACTCCATGGAACTGTACATTTGTATGCGTGCGTGAGAGAGACTATTATTCCTTCCCAGCCAGTGGCTAGAAAGGTTCCCTGTAACCATTTGGGTCTTCAGGAATATGAACTAAGATGGCTCACATCAGTATCTCAGTATTGTTTCTGGGCTTGACAGGCACTATCAGCAGGTTGAATGTATTTGGACTTCAGCTCTGCCATGCAGAGACACAGTTACAAAATGATAAAAAAACCCTGAAACAAAACAAGTCAAATCTTCCCTTCCTGGGCCAGTCAGGGCTTATCTGAGACATCTTTATTACAAAACTTGTGTTTACTGCTTAAACCCATGGACAAATCATGAAATAGATGCACCTTACTGGAGGCAGGCCAGACTTGAGAACATGCAGCATATCCCTCCAGAGGTCTGAGACTGCTCTGCCAAAAACTGCCTTGGTAAGAAGTGGGTGACAGGTTCATGTTTCACCTCTCCTCTAATCCTCCACGTACACATGCACATGCCAGGGCTTCACAGACTTCAGGAGCTGGTAAAACCTCAGGTAGGCAGCTTAGGGCAGCAACCCCCGTAGAGATCCTGGTCCACCCACTGCCTCCAGCTAGCTGGGAAGGGACTGCTCCCCAGTAACAAGAATGTGGACTGGGTGCCTGCCAGGCACAGCAGCTTCTTAGATGTGAGGGCACGAAATAAAGATTGCTTTTTACTAACAATCTTCAGTGAAATTAGAACTGACTTTTTCTGATTGATTGTTTGTTTGTTTTTAAGTACCTGGGACTGAAATGCAGCTAGCAGCCGTTCTTTATATGGCTTGTATTATGAAACAAGAAATTATTTTAATTGCTCTTGCAATTCCCTTCCCATTTCTGTAAACAAAATTATTTCCTTTAGCAGCAGTCTGACTCACATGATCCTCAACAAAAGAGCTCTTTGCTCTGATCAGGGCTGGTGCAAAGGCTGCGTGGGGGCTGCAGCCTTTCCCCTCACATGGACCACAGAGCCCAGGCTGGGTCTGCAGCCAGCCAGGGGATGCTGCTGGGGCAGGGACTGACCTCTTGGCCTTTTGCTTCACCCCATCCTCATCTAGCTCAGTTTATACAGGCTCGGCTTCTTTCCCCCACAACAGCACTTATTTACAAGGCATATCTATGTTTCATATTTGGAAAAAATAAAAATAAAAATAGCATAGAGAATGGCAAAGGCACTGAGCTGAAGAAGCTCTGAGAGCCCTACTCAGTCTGAATTATTTCTAGATCGAAGTACCTGTGTGAGGTTTGGAGATTTTTCCTTGAGCAAGCTCATCCCCTGTAAGGAATTAAGGTCAACATAGAAAAGCTGATTGAGTCCAAAGGTGTAGGAAAGGGTTATGTTTTTCATGGGAAAATGTGTTGGATTTTTACTTCAGATATATTGATCTATAGATTGATGCACACAAAGTAAGATACAACTGCTATGAAAATGCAGCTCTGCCACTACACAGCCTGCAGACCCTCTTCCATTGGTGTCAGCTTTGAGCTTACAACTTCAAAATTATTGATTTAAACACTTTACTATTGGTTGCACAATTAAAGCATGAGTGGAGGAAGGAACATGCAGCCAGTTGTAGTATTCAGCTTCACTTTATATGACTCAGAGAAACATTATTCATTTGTGTGTTGCTGTTGGATGAGGTTGGAGTGTGTCTTTAGTAATGATTTTGGCCCTTGGTAAGTAAAATATCTTGGATGAATACCCAGTAGCACTATTATATGAAGACTGCACTTACGCTTTCTTCTTCTGAGTGCTTATTCATAATGCTGTAGTTACCTAAATGCCTGTAACTTTCTCCATCAGTCTAAGAAGACTATTATTAATAAACGAGTTCTTTGTTTGGCCTTTGAAAACTCCTCTATATATTCCATGCTAAAGTAAATAGGGGAGATGGGAAGAGAGATTTTCCCAGATATTTCAAGGTGCAGAAAAGACATAATTATTTTTTTTCTTAATTTCATAACAATTTTCTGCAGGACACACTCTGACATTTACAGTTTAAATGTATTTAAATGTTTTTAAAAGCCAGATACTATTTAAGAGGCACAGTTAGGTTTCTACATACCTGGAGAAGGATATTTTTGAACTTCATAGATCTCTGCTTGATCATGGTGTTCATGGAACTGCAGAACTGTAGAGATGCCCCAGTTAGAATTTGCTCATGGACCTAAGAAATCCTTTGACAGTGATACATACATATTTTAATTAAGTAAAGAAGAAATGCCTCAGAATCGATGTATGTAGGGGTATAGAAAAATTAAGCAAGGTACTTCTCAAAAGTGTGTAGTGAGTATCTTTGAACCCAATGGCAGCAAAAATAAAATCTTCCTGATTCAGTGGAGAGTGATACAGAGAACATTTGGGAAAGAAAGGAATGCAGATTCAAATACAATTATTCTCTATTAAATTAAGATATGAGAGTGAATGATAAATTTTTGTGTGCGTGAAATTGTATTGTCAATGCCAAATAAGCTGGAACTGCACGAATTAGGAATTCTGTAAAAGGTACCTCAAGTAGCTCTTATTTACGTAGGCATAACTTAGCAGCATTTTCAGTTGGAACAAAATACTAGTTTACTGTGGTGGGTGCACTTTTTCAGCCTGAGATAAAGCAGAAGAGATGCTGTTTAAAATAAGTCCTTCCATTAAACTTACGGTGCTCTG
This sequence comes from Chaetura pelagica, assembly GCF_000747805.2. Taxonomy (NCBI): domain Eukaryota; kingdom Metazoa; phylum Chordata; class Aves; order Apodiformes; family Apodidae; genus Chaetura; species Chaetura pelagica. Next base: position 1,955,747 of record NW_009951950.1, on the reverse strand, counting down.
TACCACAGATGAGCGTCCAGTAGTCTACATAGTTCAGATTACAAACTGTTCAGACACCAGTCTGGGCTTCATCCCATAATCAATAATCATCCATCCCTCATTTTTATTGCTACCTAAGCATAACTACTAAGTAGATATGGTGAAAGATGTATACCACTATCACCACTAAAACATCCTTGTTCAACATCCTGTCCATGACACAGCAACACTCTCTTTTTTCTTAACCTTTGAAAATGCTTTTGAAAATAGTTGTGATATTGATGAAGTGGATATGCCCTTAAAAGCCTGCAAACTGTGTTGGGAAAGCTCATACAGCTAGCTCACGGCACATTTTTTCACTTACTGATTTTCTAATTGCATATAAATCACAGCTGAAAACTTGACCTGTAGGTCTGAACACCTACAGCTTCCGGCAGATGTGATCTGAATTCAAGATTGTATCAAATCGTGAATTTTGCAAAGGTTTCTTGTTTTTATATCATAAAACTCATGCCAAACATGCTCATCGTGAGAACAGTCTAAATTATGAGGAACAAACACACCACTAATCAAAACATAGAATTTACAGCTTATTACAAAGAGAGCATGGTACTGGTATTGTCGGCATCAAGGTTAATTATTCAATAATTAATTACACTCGGTTCAAAACATTAGCTTTTGCTTTCTGTTCATTTGTTTGCATACCTTGGGTTATATAACTCATCATACAGATTGCAGAGAATTTAGGGTTTTTTCTTTCAGGTTGCCTGATGCTTTTAAAACAGGAAAATTATAAGCAAAACACTTAAGGGTTTGAATTCTGCAATACACAGTCCTTTGAACTAAAATTTGTAATACTCTAGGGCTTCTGTGAATCCTTAAAAAACACTGCACTTTTGAATAACTGGTACAGTAAATAACACAAACCTGTCATTAGCCTCAATCCAAATTTAATGGAAACATTTTTCCAGCTATACAAATCTTTCATGGAAAACCAAATAGCATTTTGACAGTGTTGCTAATTTCTAGTTAGTGACCAATAATTGTAAACCCTAATTAGTCAAGATTGCTTTTTTTCTGTATTCAGGTTGTTTATTATTAGTTCACTGCTTAAGAAGTGTGCAGGAATGTTTTCTTGGCTTTAATGTGAGTAGTCTCTTAGCTCTCTGATTCTAGTCAGATTTCTGAAACCACTTTCTCCTCCCAGGTGAATTCATTTAGAAACACGGAGTTGATTGCATGTGAATAAGGTTGAGGGCAAAACTCAACCTCAAATTTTGATTTTGTTCAAACCCAAAACTCATTTGAGGAGGTTTTCTCAAATAGATTTTCTAGCTCTCTGTCAAAAATGAGCAGTATTGACCAACTTCAGTTACTCAGGTGCATTTCAGAAGTTCACAACATGGACAAGGAAGATAATGAAGGTTTCAGGTCTCTAAGTTTAAACCCAGGCAATTTTAAGGAATATTGATTAAACTGTTCCTCTTCTAAGGAAATATGCTCAGTAGCTTCTCCAAAATGAAGAATCAGTTGGCTAACTGGCTTTTCTAGTAGGTATCTATCTACAGACCAGGAAGTAAAGTTCTTTTCTTAGCCTACAATTTAAGCAAATAGGACATGTTTGTAGTAGGGAAGAGCTGAAAGGCTTATGCTTTGGTTGAACCACAGATGGTCACCTTGGTGGTGTTCTCAACAGGCTTGGATAAAGTAGTTCCTACGTTACTAAAAAATGTAGTCACAGTTGGCTGCACTGCAGATATTCAAAGTATCAAGGAGTTTATGTCACTAAATCTCATACCATAACTACTTCTTGGTAGAATTTGACATTTTCAAACCCTGGACCTTAAATGTAATAGGTAAACTGAAATAATTAAAACATGCTAGGAAAATCAGGATTCAAAAGAACTCATTCTATTAGGATGAAACCTGCCTGACACTATACAGATTGGGCAACGTGTATTTTTTGAACGTGTTCTGAACGTGATCTCAATTTCTGCAGTAAACTCTGAGTTAGGAATTATATTCTCTTTGTTCAAACAAATTAAAATCACATGTATACACTGATATTTTGACTTGGTGTATTAAGCATTCAGTTTTCAGATAATCATGTACATCTGAGCATTTAGAGATCATATCAGAGATGATGGGAAAAACATCAGCTTCTGGGTAACCAAAACCTGTTCCAGTCAGGCATCTCTTCCTTCCAGGCTTACCATATCATGTTTCTATGTAAAGAGCAACATCCTTCCTGGAATGCTCCCCCTTAGGGGGAGCAGCAACGAAAAAGAAACCAACAAAACACAACAGGGAACTTGCTTGTGAGACAGTGGTATGTCTTTGATTCATTGATCCTAAGGACAGTGCTGAGACAGCCTCAAGAATTCAGTGGCTTTGGAACCTGGGTTCCAGCTTGCAGGTGGTTTTGCTTTCCCAAAAACATGAAAAGTTGAAGAGGTTTGGTTTTTTTCTTTGGTTGGTTGGTTTTTGTTGTTTTTGGGGGGGAGTGTTTTGTTTTGGTTTGCTTTTATTTTTCTGATTTAATGTTCTCATTTGGTTGGTAAGAGCAAGAGTTAAACCACTTCTTCATAGTCTTATGTTTACCTATACTATGTTAGCATGAAGTCAGTAAATTATGTTGGTATTTAAAATAGGAATCCTTTTCCTTTCCTTTATTTAGATCATCTGTGAATTGTATCCCTGCAGCTGCACTGAGCCCCCAAAAGCCCATAAAGCTGCACTTAATGTTTTGACATGTAGTCTGATTGAAGGGTCATATTAAATGTAAATATATTAAAAAGAAGGTTTCAAGAGGATGGCCTGTCACTCTTCCCTGTAAGTTTAGAAGATAATATTTTTCTTTTTCTGTCATTCTTGTTGTACCGATGTAACTTAGATTTCTTGTGAGTATAAAGACTATCTTCAAAAACTTCATTTATTTATGAGTAATGTTATAAAACAAATACTATTTTAGCCTGGAGTGTCCTTAAGCACATTGAAACTGTAAAATCCTATTCAAACCCTCTTCTTTACTTTGGTCCATTCAAAACACAGTGTCTGAGACTTCCAAATACTGACTAAAGTGCTTGTTAACTTCATAGAAAACATCCAAACTGTTCATGGAATTTTTGCCGTGGGGAAGCATTTGTTTTTCTTCTTTGGTCAATTAAACACTGTTTTTCCTAAAAATGGGTGGATTGTAACATCAGGCATGAAAATAAGCAGAAACTCCAGTGAGTTGTTACCAAAAGTTTGGGTTGATGTCTGTGTTCCAGTTACATGTTTGGAGAGCTCAGGCACTCAAGGGAGGACAAATGCAAACTAAGAAGTCCTCTACGTAGCGGTTCTTGAGATTATTCATACTGAAAAGCTCCAAGCAGACAAAAAGCTTTCTTTCTTCTGAAGATGATGGTGCACTAATGGCAAGGAGCAAAAAATGAAGCTACATAATTATTTTTTCAATGTAAGTAAAGAGAATTTCAAATGGAAATGCTCTAAAGAAGTTATTGTGGTGCCACCAAAAGCATTAGAAAAGCTTTTTTGCTGAAAGTGAATAAATGTAAAGAGTATACGAAGTCCTGAGCCAAATGAACACTTAGAAAGTGCTGATTCAACACAAATTGATAAATTTGACAGAACACACTGATTTCACCAACACCTCCACCAAAAAAAAATTGTTTTATTCCAACATAATTAACATGCATGATGCTCACATCATGTTTTATTTTTCTGCTTACATTTCAGATTTATTTTTTAAGCATTAAAATAGAAAGGTGAAAATTATATGAAGTTGTAGTGAAGCATTTTTGTAAGTCTGAATGAACCATTGATTTTAAATTACTTCAATCTCACACAAAAGCAAGGATTTCAGATTTCAAAGCCTTGGACTTTCCCACGAGGTTGGTCTCATATGGGAAATAATCTCCATCCTGGAAAGCTTTATTCCTTGACCAGGAGCAAGATAGTTTGAGCATGCACTTAAGCGTTATGGTCATCTAAAGGCTTACACAGCTGTGTAAAGGAGTTGTGAAGTAAGCTCAGGTCCTGAGAAAAGTGGGACAGATCCATCTCAAGCTGCTGTGGGCACCTGCAGTGCAGTTGCCCGGGGTTCCTGTGGGCCTACTTGGTGAGGAGAGAACAATTCCCTCGGCTGAAACCTCTGTGATAGAATGAGATTAATTGTGCCCACAAAATTCCCAGTAATTTTCTAAATTTCACACAAAGATGTCCACCCCAGAGCGAAATCTGTCAAGTAGTACATAATCTATTTAGAACAACCGGTCTTCAAAGATCCAATAAAACTACCAATGAGCTTCCTCTTTTGATTTGTACCTAACTTCTCACCCTGAACCGATATGCTAAGGAGGATCCTGGAGTTTGAGATGGCTAGAAGGATAGCTACATCTGTACTCCCTCCCCCTCTCCACTGGGTTGGTGATCACATAGAGTAACCCTGGACTGCAGTCCCTCGCAGGCTTGTGGTATATCGTAAGTAAGACATGCTAGGAGTGACTGTCTCACAAAGTCCTTTCTAGGTTTATCCAACAGATTTTACTCTTCTTCTTTCTCCAGGTTGCTGTGGGAGTGTAACCGATGTGCCTCATGAGAGTTTGAGATTGTGTGAGTAATCCTATTGTTTCTATCATTCTGTGTGAAGTGTGTATAATCACCCTGCTTCCTCATGATGGTTATGAGTAACCTCCCTTTGTGACAGGCTTTTTCCATATTCCCTATTTTTTGCTCTTTAACTGAAGACTTTTTCTGTAATTTTGGATTGATTCAGGAGAGGTAGGCTGGAAGGTGGGAAGAAGGGATGCAAAGGGAGAACAAAAGCACTTTTCTTTCCCTCACCTGTAACCATTATGGTTCAGTTTGACCGTGAGCTAGAGATCAGATAAGCTAGAGGAAATCACACAGACATAATTTACATGGGTCAGACTCCGTTGCTGCAGAAAGCAGTGCCTCAGTGCTGCTGCCACTTCAGCATTTGGGTGTGTCTTCTGCTGGGGGCCTGAGCTGCACATGCCTCAGAGGAGACCAGGCAAGAGAGTTTGCACACTTTTTTATGGTCAAGTCTGACACAGCTCCACTTTGGAGATCAGAGAGGGTGCATAGAGCTTGTACATGGGCTTTGCAGACTATGCCCTCTGGCAGAGTGTCTGTGGGAGTGCAAAGGGATTGGCAGGGAGAGCCCTACACCTGGCAGCCATCCCTTTCCTCCTGTACTTGGCACCGGTGAGGCTGCACCTTGAATACTCTGCTCACGTTTGGGCTTCTCACCACATGAAGGACATTGAGGGGCTGAAGCATTTCCAGAGAAGGGCAATGAAGCTGGTGAAGGGTCTGGAGCTCAAGTTTTAATGAGGAGTGTCTGAGGGAACTGGGGTTGTTTAGTCTGGAGTACAGGAGGCTGATGGGAGAGCTTATAGCTCTACAACTACCTGAAAGGAGGTTGTAGCAAAGGGGGGGGGTTCATTCTCCTCCCCCTGGCAACAAGTGACAGAGCAAGAGGAAATGGCCTCAAGTTTGCCAGGGGAGGTTTAGATTGGATATTAGGAGAAATGTCTTTACTGAAAGGTTTGTCAGGGACTGGATCAGGCTGCCTAGGGAAGTGGTAGAGTCACTATCCCTAGAGGTACTTAAAAGGTGTGTAGATGTGGTGCTTAGGGACATGGTTTAGTGGTGGACCTGGCAATGCTGGGTTAATGGTTGGACATGATGACCTCAAAGGTCTTTTCCAACCAAAATAATTCTCTGATGACTTTCCTGCAAGGAAGTGAGAAACTAGCCTCTAGCTGCTGCTCCCTAGGCTGGGAGTGGCATGGGAGGTGATCTGAACCACTGTTACACAGCTTGATCCTCCTTTTCATGCTTCATGTTAGAGCCAGTAAAAAGGCAGCGTGACAGAAATGTTGTTTAGGGCTTCTGCTAAATACACCTGTAGCACCCTGCAGCACCACCTAGTTAGCAGGCTGTGACTGCTAAGGGGGGTCCCCGTGGATGTTACAATGGAGGTGCCTTGTCCTCTTCTCAGCAGGCAGAAGAAGCAGCTTGGTGAAGGTGTCACTACCCTCGTGGCCTTATCCATGTTCACTCTGCCAGTGCTGCTTCTGCAGGTGGATCCCAACCACAGAGGTGGGAAACCTGGGGTCAGGAAATCAAGGTTTGGCAACACCTAGAGTGCGTTTATCAATGAATTTGCTACCTAGATGTATCATACTGTAAAAAGTTACCCTCTTAAGAGTGTATACAAATCCTGCTACCAGCTGAGCATTATTGCTGTGTCCTGGCTAATTCCAATTTAAGTGTTTGTATTCTGTCTATCTGAGTCCTTTCCTTGTCCTAAGCAACTGGGCAAAGCTGTTCTGTTCAGTCCAGCATCTTCTACCATTCACCATACAGATCCTGTTTTTCCTTTGAAGTTCTTTTGAGATTTCTGTGAGGGTATAAAAAATAAATAAAAATAAATTTAAAAAAATAATTTAAAAATTGACTGGTTTTGGGGACAAGGATAGTATTCCTCTTTACTCATGTCTAGCAGTCACCCAAAAGATTGAATATGTAACTTAGCTTCATTATTTTAGATTATACGTTTGTTCTTCTCTTGCTTCCCATGCCCTATTCTTGCTGCTACTCAGTATTCAGTAACGTGGGCACATCCAGCACATGGTAGTGCTTTTCTCACTGTGTTCCTGTGTTCAGCTCCTCTGGTCAGAGAAACAGTCACACTAGGTTCTACATTTGTATGTAGTCTGCAACATCCCTCTGGCAGTCGTTTCCACCAATACTGCGCCCGTCTCTGCTGCAGCGTTTTGCCACAGGAGACAGGCAGTGGCTGTTCAGAACATCTCCCAAATGCTCAATAAGGCTTTTTGTTTCTGCAGCTTTGTTGTGTTTCCTGGGGATGAGACAGTTTCTTGGAAGTGCAGGAGAAGCAGAGATACGCAAGTCTAATAGAGAAAGGAGGTTGCATGTCAGCTACTGAATTAGTGGATGACTTTGGCTTACTTCCTTCAGAACAGATGGACATAAACCAAAATCTTACATCTTGCACTTTGACATTTTTGGCAAACATACAATACAGACCAGCATCAAAACAACAGGACCACATAACAGGACTCAGTCCCACAAAATCAACCTTTTTTACCTTGCTGCCATGAAACCCCAATCCCCATATTGTTAAGATACTTGCCTCTGTTCTTCACTCCAGACAAGCCAACTTGATAGTCCATTTCTTTTTTGTGTCTACTGTCTTTTTAGTAACATTTTTATTTGCAGGATGAGAGATGAGGAAGTCCACTGGTGACTATCCTGCTGCTACTCATTTATGCAGATGCTACAGCAGTGGCTATCTGGCCAACTTTTCTTCTGTGCTATCCAGAACGGAAGGGTCTTGATCCTTGTTACCCATAGATGCTCACCATTAGCAACATATAATGGGTTAGTTATCTTAAATGATAGTTGTTGCTTAGCTGGTGCCACTGCCTGGATAATAGAAGAAATGGTAGGGAATGTATACCCCAGGCAAGTATTTCTTATTTATTGCTGTTTCAGATATTGGCAGAAATGAGATCCACAGTAACTAAAATATTACAGTACAAGTTGGTGAGACACCATGTCCTGAATGGTTTTGAACTTTGTGAAGAACATTATTGATAATCTATATCCAAAGGGACTTGGGTTCCTCAGTGTTCTTGTTACAGCTTGTGCCTCACCTGCAAGCACACAAAACAGAGTATATTTTGTCCGGGGTACTAAGTGATTTGTGGTCTGTCTTGGTCTTGAATTGAAACCTCCTTCTAAGGGACTTCCTCAGTCCTAATGTTGTCAGTAGAGAACAGAGCTGTGTTGGAACATGAGGGAAATATTAGATCATGGAAATTAACTAAGTGGAAAGACAATCTAATTCCTTCATTCCTAGATTGTTTTATTTTGGGTGGTTTTTTTTAAGTAATAAAAAATTAGGAGGACTATCTAGTGCAGAGAAAAAACCCAATACCATACCCAAACCAAAGCACTGGGGAAAAAACGTAGTTCCAGGCTCATCATGTCTTTACCTTAAGTTTTGATGTGTCCTTATGGCTGTGATTTTAATATACACCATGTATGTTTCAGCATATGCTCTCCACCGTCTTTCATGGAGCCGTGTGTTACTGATGCCACTGGAATGTGGTAGAAAACAGTTCCTGGTTAAAAAAGCTTGCACTGGATATGATCATAGGCTGATAAGATCATCCAGATGTGGTGCTGATGATCTGTGATTTCACTGTTTTGGGAACATACATCCTAGGAGCAGGGCTGACTGAAACAGCTGTAAAAAACAGAGCTTTTATTTTAATTGTTAATGAGAGATGATATAAGGCATTCATTTCAAACTGAGGCTTATGAACACATGGGTTGTGTAACAGTTCTCGTACACTGGCACCGGCTGAAGCATTAGAGCATCCCTGAGTCTGAAGACTGATTGGGGCAGTTTCCCAGCTGCCTTCAGACAGATGGAGGAATGGATGGATGCCAGACTTCTCTGCATTTTCTCTACAGGTTTTATGTGACCCAGCAGAGCATTACTGAAACAGCAGGTCCTGTACCACTCATGTAGTAAAGGCTAATGGGTTTGTTGCTGAAATTTTTAGGTTTTCTGTGTGCAGTGGTAAGCATCCCATTTATCTAACAGCTGTCCTATTGTTCTTTATGACCACTGACTTGAATAAGTTACCAGGAGCTGTTTTCAGAAGGGGCTCTTTGCTGCCTGTGGCTGTTTTTATCTATGCACTCGTGTCCCTCAAAAAGAGCTGAGCTTTAAAAAAGTGTGACTCAGCACAGTTCTGTCATGTCACTTATTATTTCTTGTGAGAGCCTTGGGCACTACCTCAACATGATTATGAAACAGGGCCTTATTGTGGCTAGCCCTGTACACAAATAAGCTGAAGTGTAGTCCTGTTACAATTGAACGGTACAATGAGAAACACCGGATAGAAACCATTAATTGAGTGCAAAAGAACAAGATAATATTGTAGCCATCAGTGGCTGGGGTAGTCTGGAGCTGCCACAGCAGAAAACACAGGATTTCTAGTTCACAAACAGCTCCTTATAAAAAAGCCCAAACATAAACTTTACACCATATTTATAAGTCAAACACAAACAACAGTTTTGAATTTGCGAACCAATTGAAAAATGGTTGCAGAATGATTGAAATAGGGAATAGCAAACTAGGAATTTCATCTCACAATCCTTGATGCCGAAGAACAGATCTGATTCTGTGGCTGGTGGTTGTTCCAAGTCTTATCTTTCCCTGACAGCATACTGCTGCAGACTGCTTCATGGTGTGACTGAGAGGGTGCTGAGCCTCAGACTAGCTGGCTCAGCCAACGTGTCCACTACTCTGGAGAGGACTTCCCAGAATCCTGCCCTGCTCCCATTGGAAAGCACATGCCCAGCCAAAAAGCCAATAAAGATTTCAGAAAATTCCAAGTTCTCTGCTGCAGAGTTTGAGCTCAGTTAGATCAAGAGATCCAGGACCTTAGGTTCAGTTCCATGGATGACTATTTCCAAGCAGTCTTGAAAGCACTAGAGATGTACATTGAATCCTGTGAGCATAGTAGTCCCTGGAGACATGCCGTGGGTACAGGCAGAGTTCATGTGAGTCATGTCTTCAGTCTCCTTAATATTCACTAAGTATATATACTATCTGGGGGTTCCAGTCATCTCTTGCTGTTGACAAAGTTTTCCTCCAGAAAAACTCGTGAACTGTGGTGGGTTGACTCTGACTGGATGCTTTGTTACTCCCCTCCTCAGCTGGACAGGGGAGAGAAAATATAACAAAAAGCTCACAGGTCCAGATAAGGACAAGGAGAAATCACTGCCAATTACCATCACAGGCAAAACAGACTTGACTTGGGGAAAATTCATTTAATTTATTACCAGTCAAAATCAGAACAAGATAATGAGAAAATAAAAAATAAACCTTAAAACATCTTTGTCCCACCCCTTCCTTCTTCCCAGACTTAACTAATCTCCTGAACTGCCTGTTCCTCCCCCCCTCAGCAGTGCAGGGGGTTGGGGAATGGGGATTGTGGTCAAGTCTTCAAATGTTGTCTCTGCTGCTCCTACCTCCTCACACTCTTCCACTGCTTCAGCCTGGGGTTCCTCCCACTGGAGAGAGTCTGCCACAAACTTCTCCAGCATGAATCCTTCCCATGGGCTGCAGTTCTTCATGGCCTGCTCCAGTCTGGGTCCCTTCCGCTGGATGTAGTCCTTCAGGAGCAGACTGGTCCCCCACAAGGTCACAAGTCCTGCCAGGAATCTGTTCCAGCATGGTTTCTGCTCTCCAACGATCCACAGGTCCTGCAAGAAGCCTGCTCCAGTATGGGCTTCCCATGGGGTCACAGGCTCCTTCAGGTGCATCCACCTGGTCCCCCATGGACCTTCATGGCTGCAGGTAGACAGCCTGCCTCACTATGGTCTTCATCACAGGCTGAAGGAGTATCTATGCTTCAGCACCTGGTGCACCTCCTCCACCTCCTTCTTTGCTGACTTTGTTATCTACAGAGTTGTTCCTTTCACATATTCTCACTCAACTCTTCAGCCACAGTTGCTGTTGTGTAGTTTTTTTCCTCTTCTTAAATATGTTATCACAGAGGTGCTAACACCACTGCTGATGGGCTTGGCCTTGGCCAGCAGTGTGTCTGTGATCCTGCTTTGCATAGTTTCATGAGAGCTCCATTGAGACTTGACTTAAGGGTCATCTTTGATGGGAGAGTGATGGTGACTGAGGTAAAATTCCATTGTTGGGTGGAGAAGATGTGTTGATGTGAGCATCAGCAGCTAGGTACCAAAGAGATTGTGAGAACCCTTTCAAGATCCTGCAATTCACCTAACAATCTGTGATCTGCTATGTAGATTGTAGATTTTGTTATTTTTGTCTTAGATTGAAAGAAAATGATTAAGGGTCTTAGTATTAATATCACCTGACAGGTGATACTACCATGGTCTTTGAGTCCACTTATATTTGAAATATCATTGGAAGGAAGGGAGAGAAGCTGGAGGGAGGAAGACTCTCCAGTGAGCAGTGAGGATTGGGTTAGAGATTACTTAGATAAACCGAAAATGCACAAATCCATGGGCTCCAGTGGGGTACAATCCATGTGTGTTGAGAGAGCTGGCTGATGTTGTTGCTGAGCCACTCTCCATCATTTTTAAAAAATCATGGAGAATAGGAGAGGTGCCTGAGGACTGGAAGAAAGCCGGTGTCACTCCAGACTTCAAAAAGGGCAAGAAGGAAGACACAGGCAACTGCAGAGTAGTCAGCCTCACCTCCATCCCTGGAAAAGTAATGGAGGAGCTCATTCTGGAGGCCATCTCTAACCACATGGAGGAAAAGAGGGTTATCAGGAGTAGCCAACATTACTAAGGGGTAATCTTGTTTGACTAATCTGATATTCTTCTATGAAGGCATGAACAAATGGGTAGATGAAGGGAGAGCAGTGGATGTCATATACCTTGACTCCAGCAAGGCTTCTGATACAGTCTCCTATAACATCCTTGTAGGAAAACTCAAGAAATATGGGATAGATGATTGGACTGTGAGGTGGATTGAAAACTGGCTCGATAGAATTCAGAGGGTTGTGATCAGCAGCACAGAGTCAAGTTGGAGGCCTGTGGCCTGTGGTGTTCCCCAGGGATCAGTACTGGGTTCAGTTTTGTTCAATATCTTCATCAACAACCTGAATGAGGGGATAGAGTGTACCCTCAGCAGGTTTGCTCATGGTACAAAGCTGGGAGGGGTGGCTGGCACACCAGTCTGTACTGCCATCCAACACGAGCTAGGCAGGCTAAAGGGCTGGGTGAAGGTGAACCTCATGAAGTTCAATAAGGACAAGTGTAGAGTCCTGCATTTGGGGAGGAATAACACCAGGCACCAGTACAGATTAGGGGTTGTCCTGCTGGAAAGCAACTCCATGGAGAAAGACTCCATGGAGTCCTAGGGGACAGTCAGTTATCCATAGAACAGCAATGATGTGCCCTGGTGGCCAAGAGGGCCAATGGTATCTTAGGGTGCATTAAGAAAAGTGTGTCCAGCAGGTCTAGACCCCCTCTATTCTACCCTTGAGAGACTATACCTGGAAATACTGTATCCAGTTTTGGGCTCCCCAATTCAAGAGAGACAAGGATCTACTAGAGAGAGTCCAATGGAGAGCTACGAGGATGATTAAGGAACTTCAACATCTCTCCTATGAAGAAAGGCTGAGAGAACTGGGGCTGTTTAGTTTTGAGAAGAGAAGGCTTAGGGGGGATCTTATTAATGTCTATAAATATCCGAGGGGTGGGTGTCAAGAGGAAGGGACCAATCCTTTTTTTGGCGGTGCCCAGTAATAGGACAAGGAATAATGGGTATAAGCTGGAACATATGAAGTCCCACCTCAATATGAGAAGAAACTTATTCACTGTGATGGTGACAGAGCACTAGAACAGGCTTCTCAGAGAGGTTGTGGAATCTCTTTCTCTCCTTCTCAAGACCCACCTGAGTGCGTTCCTATGTGGCCTGCCCTAGAGGATCCTGCTTTGGCAGAGGGGTTGGATAAGATGATCTCTAGAGATCCCTTCCAACCCCTAACATTCTGTTATTATATCTCTGTAAGAAGTTATCCAGGAGAGATAGTATTGTCCCTCTTGTCACTGGTTTTATTTGCCGAAGTCTAGCAAGGTAAAAGGTTTTAATGCCCAAGTAAGCACTGAGAGGGGAAAAAAAAATTATTAAAAGAAATCAATTTCTGCCCTGCTGCAGAAAGCTATACCTGCTGCAGGGATACTGACTTTCTTTAATTTCATTTTTTGTAGCTATTAGTGTTTACATTGTGAGATCGCTGATAATTATGGAGATGTAGAAATTGCATAGCAACGCATAATGATTTTTGAATCTTCAGATTAAGATATATTGGAAATTTACTTTGCAAATAAATATCACATAGTGCAGAAAATATATGTGTAGAGGATGATATTTCACCAAGACTGAGAAATTGTATAGTCTTCCTTAGAGCCAAAGAAAGGAAAAGAAATGCACACAGTGGAAAAGGCAAACCAAAATAGCAACTCCCCAAATCCTTGTTGAGAAGGTTGGGTGTGAACAGGAAAGGTGTAACTACTCAGAAGAGCTCAGAAAGAGAAGGGGACATGAAATGGACATTACAAAAATAGCTGGGATGGAGGGAATAGAGGAAACAAACAAGCACAGTAGAGTGGGCTGATTGGTTGCACAATGGCTTTTGAACACCTAAGAACATCCATGAGCTCCCAAAAACATCCCAACAAAGTCTACTTCCTCTAGAAGTGGATTAGTCCCATTTCTTACTATCTGCATTGGAGATTCTGTGCGAAAGACAGTTCTAGGAGCTGCTAATGTCAGTGGCACCTGTAACTGGGTGAAGTGAGGCATAGCAGCATCAGCCATTCAGGAGTAGCAGAAATCACATATTAGGGTTTTGGTTGGTAGGCAAAAGGAGGTTCTCCAGTATGTAATGTTTACAACTCCATATAATGCAACACCCTTTCACATTGAGCCAAGAACACAAAGAGTTTTCCCGTAAACAGCTTTTTCCCTGGGATAATGACTTTCTCCCTTACAGTCCTCCTCCCATCTCTGTTCAGGATTTCAAAAGACCGGGTCCTGCTGCTGCTGCTGCCTCAAGCCGTTCAGCTAAAGTCTGTGAGGCCAGGACAAGTCACCATAACTGAGTATCTGTCCCAACTGAGTATGTCCCCTGTGACTCAGTCAGGGCCACACACAGCTCCTCAGAGACATCTGGCCCATTGGCCCTCTGGTTGCCTTCACTTCCAGACCCTACATGGGTTTTGTGCCACTTCTGTCACTCTTCTTTTGCTATTTATGGCATGACCTAATGGGTAAGGCCTGATTAGTCAAGGGCATTGTACTTTTCCAATTCTTGACTGTATTCTTCAGAAGAATGAGTTTAACCTGGTGCTCACAAGGACACATATTGCTTGCTTACTTTCTGGCCTGTATTTCGGTTTGTTCCCTCTGTGTTCCAGCTGCAAAAACTGTAGAAACAGAATATCCCTCCTCATCAGGACAAGTTCACACATTTATTTGGGAATTGATTCAGTGATATTGTAGGAGTCAATTCCCCAGAGTCCCATATCAAGTCCAGGTACCAACACACCAGTTCCTCGTGAGTAATTTGAAGCAACACAGAACCACTTTATAGTACATTCAACTGCAGATGTTGCGAAATGAATATGTAATTTACCAGCTCTTTCTAATGTGCCACAGGTCTCTTTTGAAAATAGATACTAAAGTTTTGCTATCACTCAACAAAATATGAGATGGTGCCTGCTGAAGACAGTTTCTGAGGCACAGCAGGTTGGTGGTTTCTAGACAAAGGGAAGGTTGCAGCAGAGGGGTAGCCTCCATTGATCCATGTAGGAGCTCCAAGCAGAACATTACTGCTTATTTTCCATATAGGAAGCTGAACCAAGCACGCAACAAGTTTTGTATGTTCAGCTGTGCAGCCTCAGAATGACTATTCAACCTGGGGGAAAAAACGTTGTAAGAACATCATGTGTGTGTTTTGGGAGGGGAGGTAATTATTTTTACACCAATAAATACAGTGTTTGAAAATAACTTTGATTCACATGGTTTTCTTGATCTAGAGGAAGCATGTTCTTTGTTTAGGTCAAGAAAAGTCTAATTTTGGAGTGTAATTCTGAAAATAAAAAATTATATGATTGTCTAACTGCCTACTCATGAGACCGTAGCATACCTCTTTTCCTGCCTAGCCATGTATAGGTTTTTATGCTGAACAGCTGCTTTCAGGAGCCTGGTGATACCAAGGGTCAAAGCTAGCTGTCTTTTTCTCTTCAGTTCATACAGCTGGAGCAGTCTGGTCACTACCCTGTGAAAGTAATAACATTTTAAAATCAGACTAGTCACAAAGACCATATAATTAATATTATAACAAAAAAAATGGTTTCAGATAATTTAGAAAGTGCTGTCTGTGTTGTTGCAAGCTGCAACTGTACCTTGTTTATCTCTCAGCTGGGGACTTTCAATTTATACTGTCACTGAAGTAGCTAAGACTGAACTCCAGATACCTTAACTTTCTGTTTTCTACTTCTTTTAATGCTGACTGATTCTCTTGGATGCCCTACTCTCCTCATTAATTATACATTGAAAAGATAACAAAATATGAAGTACTGCCGTGTCTGTGGATTTTTTGTGTGCATGTGTCTGCATATTGGATTTTTTGCATGGAGTGTCAGGCAAGGTTAATTATTCTGATAATAGCAGGATTAACCCATTCATCATATGCAGTAAAAAGATAGTGCTAACATTGCCATATGTCATGCCATAGCATGACAGAGTTATTCTTTATCTTGAGAGGCACAAATGGCAGAACTGACATTTAGAGGCCATTTGTGCCTTTAAAAAGCCCCATTCCTCTCTTACCTTCTCCTCCTCCTTAGGCCAAATTCTTGCAGCAGGGCTGGCAGTTGCCATGGGGGCAAGAGTCAGCCCTGTAGAGAGCTGTGTAGGTGTAAATGCTTGGAAGAGCCCTCATATTTTAGGTAGATGGTATAATTACCCTGTCATTCAACACACACACACATACACACAAAATAAGGAACTTATTTTGTTTTTCTCTGATTGCCTTAGTTACTGCTTTCCTATGGTGAGATTGTGAAGAACTGTTGTGTGGCTTTTAAAAGCTAATTTGAGGTCAGACAGTGAGTCAAAATCGATTCTTGATTTTTATCAACTGTGAGCTGCAGTTGAAGGGTCTAATTTGGGAAAAGGGCAAGTGACCGTGCTGGCTTACTCCTCTTACTGGTGGTTCCAGCTGTCAGCATCTTCTGGAAGAGCCTCCAAACTTTGTACTTCCTCTGAACTGGAAAAACCTCAAGGGCCGAATCCTTTCAGCTTAAACCCCTCATGTTCCAAAATGTATTATATTTTGGTATAGGCAAAGGAAAAGGAAGTTAAATCTCTGGAATGTGCCCTCATTAAAAGGAGGCTGGTAACCAACTGGCTGTGCAGGCAGAGCTCATCTCAGCTCATGCATTTGCAACCAAAACACCTCAACTTTCCAGAAGTCTCCAAATTTATCGCTTTCAGTCAGAGCAGAACACAGACATTATAAAACCTGCAATTACTTTTACTGTAGGGCCATAAAATATAGATCTGTTGAAGTCTGGTTGCAGAACACATGGACATCTACAGTTCCAACCAGTGCAGAAGAGAGTCTATTATGGATGATGAAAACAAGGTACTAGAAAATCCATTAGAGCTATTTGTTCCCACTTACAAAGATAGTCCCTGTAACCACACTAAATCAAAGCATCTCTGAGACTTCATTACAAATTTCTTGTATCAATATCATATGCTGATATAAATAATGGCATAACAAAATCAGGGAGAAGAAGTTACACTTCATTGTATGATTTAGGGATTTGTGATCAATTATTTAGCATTTGTATCATAGAAGCTCTTAATGTTTACCATTGAGGTGGGACCCTGTAGTGCTAGGGAGTGTGTATATGCTGAGTGAAAGAAAATCGCTGGTCCAGAGAGCTTTAAACATCTAAATTGGGTTAAGGACGAGTGTAAAATGAGACACTAAAAGTTATTAAACTCCTCTCTGGATACCATCTCTTGGGGATTGAAACTATACTCATATCCAATAAGAGAACGGAAAGAAGCATTTGCTTTTGAACTCTAGGAAACAGTAAAAAGGAGACCAAGAGAAAACTGCGGTCACTGTTCATTACACAGCTCCTTCCTTTTTCATCTGCTGTCTACAAACAGAAACAAGACTGGCTGATATTTCTTCTGGAAATAACAAGAGCGGCTAAGACTGGTTTGCAAAGAGAAGCAAGAGCAAAGTTTTGGTTTGTTGGGTTTTTTGGTAGCGAGGAAGGGCCCCAGGGGTGACTCTGGTAAGAAGCTGAGAAGCTGCTGCTGCTCCAAACCCAGCCACGGAGCCATTAGAGGGACAACAGATGCGCCACTGCCATTAACACACTGAAGAACAGCTGTAACACCTGAGCAGAGGAGCGCTTAAGTGGGAGAAGAGCTGTGCTGGGGAGGCAGAGCAGTGCTGGGAAAGGAGAGTGGTTTTGGTTGGTGAGGAAGAAGGGGAAGAAGGTGCCCAAACAGAAGTTTCCCTGCAGCCCATGGTGAGATGGCAGCTGTGCCCCTGCACTCATGCAGGAACGTGGTGGGACATTCCCTGAAGGCACCAGGAGGGCTGAACTTGGCCAGTGGACTTGGATTTTGTGGCCAGAGGATTTGCTGCTAGTGGACTCTGATGGTTCCCGAAGCCCCCGTGACTCTGTGGGAAGCCCAGGCTGGAGCAGCTCCGGACCTCGTGGGAAGGACTCAGGAAGGAGAGGTTGGTGGAGGACTCTCTGCCATGGGAGGGACCCCGTGGGGAAGCAGGGCAGGACTGTAAGGAATCCTTCTTCCTGAGGAGGCAGGAGCAGCAGGAACCCCCAGCCTGTGAAGTGACTCCAAACCCCATCCCCTGTCCCCCTGTGCCGCTGGGGGGAAGGAGGGAGAGAAACCAGGAACAGAGGGATTTGGGCCCGGGAGGAAGGGAGGGGTGGGGTAACATATGCAAGCCCTGCTCTGGGTGTGTCTGTGTCCTGTGTGTGTGTGATTAGTGTGAAATTAGATTATTATTTTTTCCCCAAGTTGAGTCTGTTTTGCCTGGGACCTTAATCAGTGAAGAGCCCTCCTTGGCCTTTGTCTCAACCCAAGAGCTTTGTTCTCCTCATCCCAGTGTGTGTGGGGAGCTGAGCGAGTGGCCATGGGGCTGCTCCTTTGTTGTGTTGGGCCCAAACCACAACAAGCATAATGTTTTCATGGTAATAAATGGAACAAGATTGTTGTCATGCTTTAGAAGAGTCTGGAGGAAAATCTTGCCTTGTTCTTCCTGATCCATCAGGAGGCTTGTATTTGAGTTTGCAGGCTCTATCAGCTCAGAAAATAAAAAAGGATAATAGGAATCAATCATGCCAGTAAAGTTCAGTGAAAGTAATATAAACCCAAACCAATTATTTCCTCCCCCCCCCAAGCTGCTTGCAGCATGTAATAATCATGAGCAGGTTGGCAGTCCTGCAATAACTAGGCACAACAGCATGAGTTAGAAATGTACCATCAATCTTAGGTTACAATTTCTTCGCTTTTGTTGGTTTATGCTAACCTCACCATACTTAAATAGTGGTATAGCATTTTTGTGAAAAAATGTTTAAAACTAAAACGCCCACCTTGAAATGAACTATGGAGTATCCTTCAATTTCTAGCATAAATTTCATCTTAGAAATCCAAGATTTATACAACCCCAGATTATAAGAACTATGACTTTTTAACATAGATGGCCAGATAAATCTTTGTTGTAAGTTACTGGTTTCAAAATAATTTTAAACAATGAAAAACAAACTTGTGAGATGCTACAGTTGCAGGGATAAACAGGGCCTTTGGGATAGTTGCTATTCCTATTTTGATCCTTAATCAGTCCAATCCTACAGAGGGACTAATTACAGTGTGTGTACATTAGCAGCATACATATGGAAGGCAGGGGACCCTACAAGCAAGTGTTATAGTGGATGTTGCCTCATTTTCTCCCCTTCACTGTGGATTGGCACCAGGAAGGTGGGTTTAACAATTATTTACCAAAATGCTACGGATTAAAGAAACACACATACTCCTTGTTTCCATCCTGTGAATATGGGCTCTTTAAACAGCTTGTCTGAACACCATGTAGCAAAGTCAAAAGGCAGGAAAACTTACTGTCCTCACACTGTTGGCATGAAACAACCTGTGCCCATGTC
The DNA here is from genome assembly GCF_000747805.2 of Chaetura pelagica. Lineage (NCBI taxonomy): Eukaryota > Metazoa > Chordata > Aves > Apodiformes > Apodidae > Chaetura > Chaetura pelagica. The sequence goes on along the minus strand of NW_009951950.1, from coordinate 1,936,925 downwards.
CATATCCCTGAGAAGAAAACTTCTCAAGTTTAGCTGAAACTCCTGAAAATATCCTTGAACATAGTTTCTGAACAAAATCACATCTTCTATGTGTATATGTATGTCTGGGCACATATGTATGCACAGATAAAATAGTTTTTAAAAGTTAAAAGTCCCATTCAACGTCCATTCCTGGCAACTGGAGTATTTTCATTGTGTTATAGGAGATTAGAATAAAGTCCCAGCTCAGGAAAGTGCTTCAGTCAGGGCTTTGAGGAGGGGACTTGTCCCAGAGACTTCCATTAGGCATGTCAGCAAAAGCTTTGCTGACTAAGGACTTCCATAGCTCAGCTGGTGTGGAGGGCAGCATCCAAGCTGGATGTTATAGGATGTTGACCTCTCTTGAGAACCCCGTGCAGCAGCCAACCATCTGCAAAACATGCAGAGTAATCATAATAATTCCCTTGGCAGCCTCTTTCAGAGAGGAAAGGGAAAAGAAAGAGTAGAAAAAAAAGAAGGAAATTCATTTTAGTTAGCATTGAAATACTCCTGTGATTATTGCCTTCACATTTTTTAGTTTGGGGCTATATATTAGAACATTTCTACTCTCAACACCAAATGTTGTAACAAGGTCCTCAGGGCTAATGAGTGGTAAGAGGGGGAAAAGAAAACCTGTTATACTAGTTTTGTATTCTCCCCCATCAACAAAGGTAAATTTTGATTCTTAAGGGGAAGAATATTTTAGGGTTAGTTAGCATTGTTTACTAGTTGCTACAAATATCTTTCATATTTTGTGGTAGGGATAGCCAACCTCCATGACCACATGAGCAACATACCAAAATCTTCATCTGCCTGACAGCCTGTTGTCCCAGAATTTATATGAATCATAGAATCATCAAGGTTGGAAAAGACCTTCAAGATCATCAAGTCCAACAGTCTGCCCTATAACCCCTAAGGAGTAAACCATCTCCTGAACACCATGTCTACTCACTTTTTGAACACTTCCAGGGCTGGTGCCTCTGCCACCTCCCTGAGCAGGCTGTTCCAATGCCTCCCCACTCCTTCTAAGAGGAAATTTTTCCTAATATCAAATCTGAACCTCCCCTGGTAGAACTTGACCCCATTCCTTTTGCCCTATCACTGGTCACCAGGGAGAAGACGCAAACACCATCTCACCACAACCTCCCCCCAGGCAGTTGTAGAGAGCAATGAGGTCTCCCCTCAGCCTCCTCTTCTCCAGGCTGAACAGCCCCAGCTCCCTCAGCCTCTCCTCATCAGACCTGTTCTCCAGACCCCTCATCAGCCTGGTTGCCCTTCTCTGCCCCCTCTCCAGCACCTCCATGTCCTTCCTACACTGCAGTGCCCACACCTGCACACAGTGCTCGAGGTGCAGCCTCACCAAGGCCGAGTAGAGAGGCAGGATCACGTCCCTGGTCCTGCTGGTCACACTGTTCCTGATGCAGGCCAGGATGGGGTTGCCCTTCTTGGCCACCTGGGCACACTGCTGGTTCATGTTCAGCCAATTGTCAAACAGCACCCCCAGGCCCCTCCCTGCTGGGCAGCTCTCCCCTAACTGGGAAAGAGATCGTAGTTGTCTTCTTTCTGGTTGGCTTTACTAAAGATTTTTTTGGTTGTTTCCTATGGGGAGAAAAGAAAGGAAAGAATGTTAAGTTTTCTTTCTTTTCTTTCTGAAGCCCTGGGCCAGGCAATACTCCCATGCTGCTATACCTGATGCACTGAGCCCGTTCGCTCCTCTGGAAGCAGCACTGGTCATGGCAGCTGTCATCTTGCCTGACTGAAATGGCTGCCTCTAGTTAGTAACTCCTGGGTAGCGAGCAGCATGATCAGGCCAAAACTATTTTACATGGCAAGCCTGTTTACACAAGAGAGGTCAGAGGGTGTTGGTATCCCCATATGGAGATGAGCCTGTGAGAGTCCACGAAGCTGACTTTGAAGTAAAGACATGCTATGGCAGGTTCAGTTCTGAAACATGTTGCACGTAGAAATGGAGGAATAGAAAGTAAAATCAGAGTGGGTTTTTTTACACACCACCTGTCACAGCCCCTGCAACACTCCGTGAGCCCTCTAGTGGTGCTCTCCCGGCCCTGGGACCTGCCGGGAGCCCGCTGGAGCTGGGCAGCCCAGCCCTCATGCCCATCGTTTTAGTACCAGCACTGCTCTGCAGGGTTCAGCCCGCACATCTCCTTCAGATCCTTCAGATTACTGTTACAGCCACAGAGATGAGAGCTTCATTCTTCCTGCCCGCGATAAAACATTCTTCAAAGCATAAGGGAAATGTCGCTGAAACCTCTTTTTTTTTTTTTTTTCAAGTTCAGTTTGTATGTGGGCAAAGCCTGCCCCTCTGTGCTCTGAGCTCCTCCCTGGAGGTCCCTGGAGCCACCACCACGCTCCCACAGCATCATTCAAACCTGCAGGCACACAGGCTGCACCTCTGCAGAGATGACACGATAAGGAGCCTCTGCATTGCTGTCTCCCTGGGGTGGAAGCTGTACCTGTCTGCCTTGCGTGCAGGGCTGCTGCCAGCGGGGCTGCTGAGCAGGGGCTGTGCCAGAGCTCTGCTCTCACACACGTGTGGAGCTTCTTCATCCTTGGCAGCCATGGTGGGCAATTAAGGCAACATCGTGCCTACCATGGCAGCTACATGGTCTGGTTTTCAGCATGCCATGCTAGCTGGGGTTTGCTGATGCGTTAAGTACTGCACTTAATGCAGTGCACTAAGTATACAGCACTGCAAGCAAAAATTCACCAGAGAGGGATAATTTGGCTGGAAAATCCTAAACTCCTTTCTAAAAGAGCTCAGCTATGGGATTTCTGTGCAGTGAAAAGGATCACCCTGCTTTTATTCTAAACGCAGTTTGCAGTGCTCCTTTATTTTTTAGAATTGACTCATAAAGACTACAGGAGGGCACCAATTAGTGAAATAAACCTCTAATCCTCAGTGCAGTGCCTGCTATAGGACTGCTGTTTAACAGCCTTCTTGCTAATCAATTCTCTTCAGTCAGCTAAATGCCAGAGATGCTATGTAAATAAATGCAAGTTTAAGAGTGTTCTTCAGTGAGCAGTTAAAGCTACGTTCCCCCTACTCCACCATAAAATCAGCATGCGTGTTAACAGATATCTACTCCACCTTGTACAAATGACTTTTCTTGTTCATTTGATTGCTGCAGCTTGGGAAAAAAACAGAAGCAGGGAATAGCAATAAACTGCTTGTTTTTCTTGGGCAACAATTTAAAAATCTGATACCTCAATAGCAACCAAAATGTAGAACAAAGATGCACATTTTAGAGTAAAAATAATGTCTGCAGTTTAGGTTGCCATTTTACTTCTAAATAGCAACCAAAATGTAGAACAAAGATGCACCTTTTAGAGTAAAAATAATGTCTACAGTTTAGGTTGCCATTTTACTTCTGTTGTAAATTTTAAGGCAGACTGCCATCCTTCAGCTTTCTGGAAAAAAAGGCTGTTTCTCAGAGCCTTCTTCGTGTGCAACATTAATCCAAAGGACATTTTTATCCCCCTTATACGTTGATACATTAGTGAAATACATTATAAGTGTAGTTTGAAATGACGGATTATACAGAATCCTACCAAAGACAAACGAAACCCAACTCCATCAAGGATGGTGGCAAAAACCACACTCTTTGATGGAACCAGAATTTCGCCCCTAGTGTTTGGTGATAGTGAACAACACATTTTAACTAACAAAACTTTTTATCCTAGGTAGGGTGAAAGTAAGCTGGACAACAGTGTGTATTTGTCATTTCTCTTCTGTGCTGTCCTGAGGTGAGAGCAGTGATGCTCAGGAAGGGATAATCAAGCACTTAATACTGTTTCAGTAGCATATCCCAGAATTGTTTAACACACGGATCAGTGTATTATTGCCAGGAGAAAATGAAGACATGAGGAGATTAAATTACTTGCCCTGAATTATTCAGCAAAACTTTAAATAAAGCAGAGGTCTTGTGTGTTCATAGTAGTGAGCAGACATTTAAAACAAATAAGTAAGATGGTGCTGTGTCCTGTAAGTTTTACTGAGTTCCTCCCTTAACATTCTTGGTCTGTCTCAATAGAGATGTTGGACAATAAATCTTGAATAAATAAAATATTGTGTTTTAATATGTAAGAACATTTAACATTTAAGAACTTTCAAAAGCTCCAAAGTTCCATTATCCTGTCTCTGTAGGGAACTGTGTCCTTCCCTCTTTTTTATTGTGTTTTTTAATGGGTTTTGGTTATAATTTCTTTTGATGTTGTATGATGCATATAATGGGTGACTTCAAACACTCTTTTCTTTAAAGATAAATTGTCTTAATTATACGAATTCCTTCTGTATAATCAGACCTTAATAATATAACAATATCTTATACATGAATAGTAACTGTTTTCCATATATATTATTTACAATATTTTAGCACATAGCACAGGTGGTGGGCTTTTCACTGGTTAAAAATGGTGAGCCAGCTGAGGTAAATTATACTGACAGACTATACACATCTGAGCTAGGACTGTTGAAACCTAAGAATTTCATAAAGCAGAACCAAACATATCACATTTTTTACTCTCCAAATATTACCCAATTAAGAGCCACTGCTCATTTCCTCCTATGCACCCATGCAAACAAAATTTTCAAAATTTCATTAAGTAGAGAAAATGCAACCTCTTGACATACTGCATAGGCAAAGCAATCCTGAAGTCTTTAGTTTAATTAATAGGCAGCTAAATTACTTCAGAATATGTTTATAACAGGCAAGATTGCTTAAAGAGGAATCTTTCTGAGTTCAGTAGCAGGAAAAGGTGGCAACTGACCCTTCAAATTAAGCTCAGTGCAAACTAGAGGACAAAAGACTGAGTATGTGAAAAACTAGAGTTGAAGAAAACTCAGTGAGCTGTGGTGAAATTCTATGATAGCAAAATGTAATCATTTCTCTGGGTAATATTTAAGAAGGTTTGAGGGTTTTAAAAATTTTTATTTCATTTTAATTTTTAATATGAAAAGCTCAGAAGTTTGTTGTTTGTTTTTTTTTCTTAACTTATCAAGGTTCTATCCATTTAGAAAAACTTTGAGATCTTTCTACCTCACATTGGACTGAAAATACACATATTTATTATAAAGGAGCTTTAAAATATGTAACAGCTTTCCCTGCCAAAGATCTGTGTCTGCTGTTACCAGGGCTAGTGGTTTGTCATAATAAATCATACAAGTTGTCATGGGGGAAGTGCAAGGCAAACATCATGATCCTGTAGTAAAAAGCATGAATAATCTCATTTAAATAAATATATTATTTATTTTTAAATACATATATTTAAAAATAATAATAATTTTAAAAGAACAATTTTGTTAACTATTTATCTGTAATTTAGTGGCAGCAATAGCTCAGAACTACTACTGCTCCCTCTTTATTTGTGTTGCCCTGCCAGAGAGGAGAGAATTGAGCAGGTCATTTTGTGGGGTTGGAGGTTTCTGCCTGTGGTCCACAGACTCCTGAGGTCACAGAGAACTTCTGCAGGGCTAACAGGAAGCGAGCCAGCGAGGCAAGGCCTTGTTCAGTGGGGTGAATCTCATTCTACCAGCCTTCAGTCCTCTGATGGAAAACTGGAAACATCTGTGATGAGACCAGAAGGAAATCATTGCTATTACAGATTTTCAAACAGGGCACCTTCTCCCTGAAGGAAGTAATGTCTCTGGGGTCCTTCCACAATCACAGCTGAGATAAGGGCATCCTCAGTCACTTGCCCAGAGAAGTCCATTTCCCTCCACTGATTTAGAGGATCAACCCTAGTGGATGAACCTCCAGGAGCTAAAATTTGCCTCTGTGAGTTTTGCCCACTGTTAAGCCCCCCTCCATCCAAATCACAGGAATCACAGAGATGGAGGGGATGTTTTTGTATTAAAAGCAGTTCTGTCAAGCCAGCACCCACTTTCCACTGAAAAGGAAGGTCCTGCTCCCTCTCCCCAGCTGTAGTTACTCTCCTCCCTCCTCATAGCGGCTTTGTCAATTGGTGTTGCCTTAAGGCGAGTCAGCTCAGCTGACAGGTTGACATATCTGGCAGCAAAATTTTCTTTTATTCACATATTTATTTATATGCAGTCTTAGATTTCCACTGGGTCAATTTTTTTTTAATTGATTTAGCCCAGGGCTATCTGATTGCTACACTTATCCCAGGGGGAATGGGGCAGGAGAGTGTGGCTGGGGGAGGAGAGAGGATGAGGAGCAGGATCTCCTCCCTTTTTCTTGGCAGGACTCAGCAAGATGTTAAACCATAACCAGAAGATGAAGCTCTATGGCAGCTTGGTGTCCTGCCCACTCCTGTCATGCATTCCTATCCTGTCCTTGCACCAGATGCTGGGATATGCAGGAGCTGACTTTGAGGAAAGCTCAGTGCTTCCTTGCAGTCCTTGTTTTCAGCTGCATTGGCAGAAATGCATTTCCCTAGTTGCTGCATAGGGAAGCAAGGGCCCACCCACCTGGTAGAATGGAACAGGTAAGACAGGAGCATGGAACCACAGCAGGTAGGACACAGATGGACTTGAGCTACTTTGAAAGTGCCTCTGAGATACTGAAGGGAAATCATGAGATCTGGCTGTGAGATCGCATCCCTGAGATGGAAGTGGTCACAGTGTCTCACCTTCCACATGATTCTCTGCGTCTTTCTCCTTTTAAGAAACAAATGTTGCCTTACAACAGGAGCTGTGGATTGATTTGAAAACACATGAAGCCAGCTGTAAACAAAATGTGTGTGACAGCTATCACAAAACTGCAGCTTTAACAGTGATGGCAGCTTAGACATTGAAACAGTGCTGTGGTGGCTGTTGTCAACGCTGACATGATGAGAGGTATCCTTTCCGTGAATCCACACAGGAGCCAGAACTATCTTTCTGCATCTGGCTTATAAAGAAATTACTTCTTATGCTACACATATCAATTCAGTTTTGCTTTCTTTTGTATGATGAGCAAATGTGAGCATTTGGGTTTCGTAAGCCATAGCTGTGAGATACCTCTGACAGGGAATCTGCAAAAATCAAATCCTCCAGTCTGATGAATATTCCCAAAACTAGGCAAATTGAGGCTTCTGTGCTCTGGAAATCATACAGACTTCACAAGATATAACGGAATGAAAAAAAAAAAAAAAAAAGAGAACAGTAAGTTTAATTAAAAAACAAAAAGCAACTATGAGAACAACTATGACAGTAAGTAAGAGTATCTGAAAAAAACAGTAACTACGGCTTCCTGAGATGTGAAGGATTAGCTGTTGCAGGCCTGATTTATCACTGAATTATGATGATTTTATGCTGGTGTAAAAGCAGGATGATAGAGATGTGCTGAATCACTAAATATGCATCCCTACTGTTCTGTCATACACTCTTATGGGCATAAAACCAGCTAATAATTGTGTAAATCAAAGAAAAGCCTACTAAAAACAAAATTGCAGAAATGTCAGGTGCAGGGAAAGACAATAATTTTACTCCTTGATCAATACACTTTTACTGCAGTGATGTGGCCTGAAGGGCAAGAGAAATGCATTGAAAACCTAATTTTCAATAAGTTAAAGACCTCTTGCAAAACAGCATTAAAATGTGTTTGATAAGTAAGTCAGGCTGAGAGTTTCTTAAATACTCAAGAATTAAATATACAACTTACTATTTGATCGTCTCCATCTTACCATTTTATTTAATGCTTACAGCTCTTCAAACCCTGTTCTGTTTTTATTGAGCTTGTTGTACAGTACTTTATTGGTTTAAGAAACCCTTTGATTCCCAGTGACTTGCTCAGAGAACAATATTCTATTCAAGAGAAAAAGCGTGTGACTCTCTATAACAGCAGCACATTTTGAGTGGATATTATGCCACAGGTTGCAAAATTTATATTCTTCACAAAGCATACATTTCATATTGTGAGAATTCACATTTCTTCTTTTAAATTACACCTGAGGCTTTCTCAAGTGCAAAAAGCTTTGGGAAGTGCACTTTAAAACACTCTGAAGTTCTGGAAATGCCAAGGAACCTCATTTCTAAGCATGTTTATTTGAACAGAAATGTCAATATACAGAGTGATTGCTAGGCTAGAACAATGCAGGAGGAGAACTTGCAAAAAAGGGGCCAGTGTGGCTGGGATTAGCCTATTGTGAGAAAAGTACACCTTGCCTGGTGAGCAGGACGTTCGAATAATACAGTAACAAATTGTTTTTTTTAATTGCAGCTATGATGGGTTACTTTTAGCTATTTAAAATATTGCAGAAGTATTCCTTATGTGATTGTTTCAAGAAATATTTGGCTTGCATTCAGTTAGTGATAATCAGTGGCAATGTTACATTTACAGTAAATGTACATGAAGTTTATGAGCAACTGCAGAGTGGGACATAAAGATACATGTTGGCATTTCCAAGTTTTATGAGTTTTCTCCAGAAGAACCTTCTGAGAAGCCTACTCATGTAGATATCTATATACACTCATTTACTGTAAGTGAAAGCAGATTTGTGTCATCTGTTACGTTTATTTCGATTGAGTATAGATTATTTGCCCTCTTATTGCTGCTAATGTTCTGTGGAACTATTTGTTTTCCCACAGAGTTAATGGTATTAAAGGAGAAGGCATTGCCTTCTTTTTAGTAAGAATTAATTTTAGAAGTGTTTTTGTTTAAAAGGAGAAAAAACAAACAAACAAGCAACAAAAATACCCCAAAACAACGAAGAGCTTGCTCGTTGCCTTACCTGTCCGCTTCAGGAGAGTGCGCAACACAGAGAGCTGGGACATGGAGCTTAGTACAGATTTATGGAGAATATTTTTGCTAGGAGCTTTCTCTGAAATTATTGGCAACAAATCACTTGTCCCTCAGGATACACAACACTTGCGTTTCTACTGGCAAAAACTGGAGGAAACCTGGTCTAAATGTATCAACTATTTTTCCCTGAAACGTTTTAATAAAAGGCTTAATTGTTATGGGGTTTCCAAGTAATGACTTGTGGGTGGTGAATGCATCCCAGTCCGGGCAAAATCACTTTTCTGCTGCATATTTCAGAATCTTTGCGATGAGGAACTTAGCTATTGGAATTTATGAAAATAATTGGAAATTAATACAGCAAGATGTGATCATTCTGAAATCGCTTCTCCTAATGGCTCTTTCCCCACATTTTGCCCTGACTGTCTTCCTCCTGTGGGAGTGGGGCGGGCTGGCAGCCAGGGCAGAGACCCGGGGGCTGGCTGCTGGCTCATCAACAGTCACAGCTAATCCCACCCCAATGTGCTCAAATGGCTCCTCCCTTCCTGGAGAACCATCCAAACACACCTTTTCAAGAAAAAAGATGAAGGTTTCCGGTTTCATTGTCAATAGTAAACAAAGAGAGATGCACCTGCAGTGCAGGCTTTGTCATCTTACAGCGCTGCTCTGGCGATGACCTTCCTTCCTTTGCTTTCTGTGGAGGACTTTGTTGAAAATTAACTTTTATTTACCTGAAAAATGGGACCATCTTTGCTGTTCGTCATTCCCATTAGAGTTTTTTAATAGCAGGTTTGCCACAACAGCAAGGGAGATCTTGAAGAGTCCACTGCTCTCACACCACAGGGACAGAGAAAGGCATGTGGGCTTGAAGAGCCTTTCAAAAGACTCTTGAACTTGAACTTGGTTGCCTCTGTGCCTGTTTTCAATGAAAGAAAAGAGCTGATCCGTCCTAACAAGTCTGGTACTGCAGTAAAGGGAATTTAAATCTTAAGCATGTTTTGCTTCAAGGCTATGCAGGCTATTCCATTTGGTCATTGGTCCATCTTTTTATTCCAGAGCTGTTATAAGAATGTAAATTAAGACTAACAAGAAACAAAATGGCTTTTGTTCCTAAGTAGATGCTTAAATTACGGCAATCAGATGAAAGTTTTAATTGTCATTGAGGAAACTGAGTAGTAACATTTTATAATTTTGTTTCAGATGGCAATTATCTCATTTCACACCTTTGTCCTCATTGCTTATTTCCATGGGCAGATTTTGTGCAGTCCCTCATACCATGTTAAAAAGAATCTGAAATTACTGTCAGCATAATTAGGACTGAAACTAGGAACATCTCTTCCTAATAATTGCAGATATGATAAGTAACAATAATTTATGCTGGCTTTGCGTGTTACCATGAGTTTTATAAAAAGAAAACAAACAAGAACAAGTGGACAACCCTATATGTCCGTTTTGCCAAAACTATCCCCTCCCCTCCTGGTTTCCATGAGCTGTGGCTATGCTATAGGAAAGGTGTCGGTTGAGTATATCCATCTACCAGGTGTTGCTGCACCTCTCTAGATCATAACCTGGGCATGAACTACACTGGAGCTCAGGCATCCCCCTCCTCCCTCTGTGCCACATCCTCAAGCAGTGTCCTGACACAAGAAAAGATCTACATGCATATAGAAATTAAGTGGTGCTTCTCCTTCAAATGGGGCTGAATTTGCTTTTATTCCTCTTTTCCTCCTATAAGGAGAAAAAACCTGCAAAGCAGATGAATGCAGCTTTTAAAAATAACTGTTTTAAAGCAAGGCTGAAAGGTGCCGACAAGCAGTGCTGACTTCCACTAAAGAGAAAGGGAAGATGGTTCTGGCCAAGGGAAGAGGAGCCCTGTGTTTTACTGAGCAGCTCACAAGGGTGTAATAACAGAACTGGCAAGGCCAGAGGACCTAAAGGATGGGATTCCACAACGCTAAGCACGTTGTGGAGCTACAAGAAGCCAACACAGAGAACTCTGGCCCCAAATCCTCATCTCAAGCAGGTCTGCTGGGCAAGGGCCCATTGCAATTTCACTCATTTCAAGGTGCTGCAAAAGTACTTTAAACAATTTTTAAAATTACAGTTTAAAAAAATAAGTGGGGAGAGGTTGCAAGGTTGCTATTTTAGAGGTAAGTATATATGTGTGTATACATATATATATATATATTAAGATATTCATGTTTCAGTCACTTATAAACCTTGAGATCTGGTGCTGCGCTCAGGCAGATATTAACGCTTAGAAGCTTGAGATCATCTGGTAGACAATCTATATGTTGTTGTTCTGTCTATTCAGTGATGACTCACATATTTTAAAAGTCTCACTTTTATTTGTCTTTCAATTTGATTTACATAATGTTAACATACAAATAAAATCCAGGAAGTTATTAGATATGTGAACATACAATTAATTGCAGTGTTGAATGACTAAATGAGATAAGAGTACTTTTTCTCCTCCCCTGCATTTCCATGGAATAAGAAACTGGTAATATGCCTGAAAACATGATCACTGACTAGAAAGATCAGAACATTTCCTGAAATGTTGTGGTTTTCATAAGGTCACAGTAAAGATCAAATGGAAATTTTACCATATATCACTTGAGATATGTGAGTCTTTCGACCACTACATTTGGGGTTTTTTTTTGTAATTTTGAATATTTCCTGGCAAAAGAACATAATCAAGATACCTAAATATGTTTTGGTGTGCATATACCTTTATTTATATGCACACCCATTTATATAGTACGTGCAAAGATTTTGGTTGCTTCAGATGCAAGAGTGAAGTTATTTCAGAAAATTAACCAGCAATAAAATGTTGTCATTTTTCTTTGAAAGGCAGGAAAATGTGAATAAAGATCAAACTTAGAAAAGCAAAAATTCACCTGGAAAAACATGCCACTACAGCAATCACTAGCTATTATTCTTTATCACACTGTGGTTAGGTGGTCACCTATAGCTACTGTAGTGTGGCAGGTGTCCTTGAACACCACTGAGGTCTGCATGCTGATGGTTCTATACCTCTGTCAAAATTCTTAACCAAAATATATAGGAAGGTAAATTACATAAAATAAAGGGAATATCAGAGTACCAGTCCTAATAGTGCCTTGCAAGCTGTAGAGCTGCAATGTGTTGTCTGGCTTACAGTGTATCTGAAGTTCATCTCAAAGTTGGAAGGGGCCGCAGGAAGTCATCTAATACACCTACAAGATAACAATGTAAATCAGTTGTTGTGGCAATTAAGGTATGTGTGGTGAAAACAGACGGAGATGCATGTTTAGATTACTGAGTTACACTAAGTATGATAGGTGCTGAAACACCAAGAATTGATTGCCAAATTTGTTTTTACTCACATTCTGGGCAAATATTTGGGAATATGAGAAGAGTCATTAACATCACTTCTCTCAACACATACCAATGTTGAGAGCGAAGCATCTGAAAACATGCTCTGCAGCTCTCTGTAGGACTGGTAGCTGACGTGACCCAATAATTTTTTCTTACAGAATCACAGAATTGCTGGAGTTGGAAGGGACCTCTAGAGATCTTCTAGTCCAACTCTTCCACTGAAGTAGGATACCTAGAGAACTTTACACAGGACTGTACCCAGGTGGGTTTTGAATATCTCCAGAGATGGAGACTCCACAGTGTCCCTGAGCAGCCTGTTCCAGTGCTTTGTCACCCTCACTGTAAAGAAGTTTTTCCTCATATTTCAGTGGAACTTATGTTCTGGCTTGGTTTGGTGGGTGTTTTGGTAGCAGAGGAAGGGCCCCAGGAGTGGCTCTGGTAAGAAGCTGAGAAGCTGCCCCTGCTCCAAACCCAGCCAAGGAGCCATTAGAGGGAAAGTAGATGTGACTCTGCCGTAAACACACCAAAGAACAGCTGTAACACCTGAGCAGAGGAGCACTTAAGTGGGAGAAGAGTTGTGCTGGGGAAGGAGAGTGCTGGTGGTTGGTGAGGAAGAAGGGGAAAAAGGTTCCCAAGCAGAAGCTTCCCCGCAACCCATGGTGAGATGGCAGCTGTGCCCCTGCACTCATGGAGGAACGTGGTGGAACATTCCCTGAAGGTGCCAGGAGGGGTGAACTTGGCCCCTGGACTTGGATTTTGTGGCCAGAGGATTTGCTGCCAGTGGACTCTGATTTCTCAGCTGTGGAAGCCCCCAGGCCAGGGGAGGTGGCTGTTCCTGAGCCCCCCGTGACAGGGAACTACTGAGAAGAGCCTGTCTCCATCTTCCTTGCACCCATCCTTTAGATACTCGTATATATTGACAAGGTCTCCCCTCAGCCTTCTCATCTCGAGGCTAAACAGTCCCAGCTCTTTCAGTCTTTCCCCATTAGAGGGGTGCTCCAATCCCCCAATCCACCTTTGTCACCCTCCTCTGGACTCTCTCCAGTAGCTCCGTCTCTCTTGAACTGTGGAGCCCAGAACTGGATGCAGCATTCCGGCCATGGCCTCACCAGGGCAGAATAGAGAGGGAGAATCACCTCCCTCAACCTCCTGGCCACACTCTAGGATTCCATGGGCCTTCTTGGCAGTTAGGGCACACTGCTGGCTCCTGGATAACTTATGGTCTATCAGGACTCCAAAATCATTCCCCTCCAAATGGGTTTCCAGCAGATCCACCCCTGACCTATATTGGTGCTTGGGGTTCTTTCTTCCCAGGTGCAGGACCATACACTTGCTCTTACTGAACCTCATGAGGTTCTTCTTTGCCCAGCTCTCCAGCCTGTCCAGGTCACACTGAATGGCAGCACAGGCCTATGGAGTGTCAGCCGCCCCTCTTAGCTTGGTATCATCAGCAAACTTGCTGAGGATACGCTCTGTCCCCACGTCCAGACCATTGATGAACACATTGAATAAGACCTCACTGAGTATTGATCCCTGGAGGACACCACTGGTTACTGGCCTCCAACTCAATCCTGATCCATTGACCACCACCCTCTGAGTTCTGTCACACAGCCAGCTGTCAATCTGCCTCACTGTTCACTCATCAAGCCCTCTTCCTGACTTTCCTAACAAGGATGATATGGGAGACAGTATCAAAAGCCTTGCTGAAGTCAAGGTAGATAACATCCACTGCTCTCCCATCATCTAGCCAGCCAGTAACAATGTCATAGAAGGCAATCAGGTTGGTCAAGCATGATTTTCGTTCGGTGAATCCATGCTGACTTCTCCCAGTTACATTTATGATGTCCACAATGGTGTTTTCTAACATTTTCCCAGGGACAGAGGTGAGACTAACTAGCCTGTAGTTCTCTGCGTCCTTCTTGCCCTTCTTTAGTGATATGAGCCCTCCTCCAGCCCTCAGGCATCTCTCCGGTTCTCCATGATCTGTCAAAGATGATGGAGAGTGGCCTAGCAACAACATCTGCCAGCTCTCTCAGAATTCGTGGATGCATCCCATCAGGGCCCATGGATTTATGGATGTCTGGTTTGGCTAAGTGGCCTCTAACCTGGTCCTCCTCTACCGAGGGAAATTCTTCCTTTCTCCAGACCTTCTCTCTTAGCTCCAGGTCCGGGATTTAAGAGGGCTGGCTTTTGCAGTTAAGACTGAAGCAAAAAAGGCATTCCATAACTCTGCCTTCCCTGTGGAAGTCACAAGGGCACTTTAACATATTTTGTCTTTTGCATTCTGGTCTCCTAGGGTGATCTTTTTCCATCTCTTTTTTTGTCCTAGTCCTTGATGTTAGAAATTAAAATGAAATACATGATGGAGCCTTCCATTCTCTGGGTCAGTAGGAATACTTACTTGCTGAAAGATGACCAGAGATCAAAGAGGCATTTTGAATGGCCATTTTAACCCTACAATACTCTGGCATGTACCAAAGGAAACTGTATTGGCAAGGATCAGTGTTATTCTCAATGTTATATTTCCTGCTTTGTTTATGGCAAGAACCTATGCTTATAATTTATCATAGTTCACTTCTGAAGTCTGGTGTTGTCAAACAGAGCAGATGTTGTTATGATGATTATGATTAGCATTATTACTGATGGTGTTTATAAATTAAAGCCTGTTTAGGAGAGCAGCTATATGCATGCTTTAGTCCCATGAAACTGAGAGGACTGCTGAGCTACCCATGCTTGCTTAAATGATATTCTAAATAGGGATGAACCTGAACATAAGATTTTTCACTGAACAGAAGCTTACTAGAGTTATGGGATGTCTCATTTTCTGCATGGAACAACCCTTTGTTCATTCCAGCTGGATCATGCAGGTGTAAATCATGCTGAACAGCCAAAGAAATATCTACCTGCATAAACTCCTGGATGACTTAAACTTAACACCTAATTACAGAGCTGCTGAGAAGGTGGCTTGAAAGGCTGCCTGAAACATCATGGGTTGAGATGCCTTTGTCGGGAGCATTGTGCTGTGATGTGTAACGTGGGTAGATTCCCGTGGGATGTTGACAGTTTGTGGGAAATGCATGTAGGAGGAACTGGGTTATGAAGACGGAGAGTTTTAAATTTTTCTCTCTCATTGTACTGTTTGTGGGCTTGGGGATTTGGGGAGTTTGCTTTGTTTTGTTCTCTTTTTAAGATAGGAGGAAGGAAAAGCTTCTGGTTTGGAAAAATCTGGTCAATACTTGCAGCATGTCATGAGTCATTTGTTCCTGAAGGTTTGATACTATACAGGTTCTACCCTCCCAAAAAGATGCTGGTCAATGCTCCTGAAAGCTCTGATGTTCCTTTTTTGCTCATGGCATTTATATGGAGCAATGATCACTTGATAAACCATGGATTTATGTAATAAATTAATTAGCTCTGCAGTGTTTCCTTCACTCTGCCTGCCAGTCTGTCTCTATGGGGACTTGTTCTGTTTTTTTCTGAACAGTTACAAATAGCTCTCAGTATTATTATTATTTTCTTTTAAATAATTTGTCAGGAAAATGTTTTCTCTTCTCTACACCAGAATTGGATTTTCTCTTTGGTGTTATTCTTGCTTGACGAACCAGGCTGACACAATTCTGGTCTGGATCTGCAATGGGTTCTCCACATGTAAACGTGCAAAGTTCACTGGCTTATAGAAATGCAAGGATAGGGCCAGAAGTTTTGCCATTGGGAAAGGATTAATCTTGCTTTCATGAAAAACTTGTAACTCTTGCATCTAATATCTACAAGGCATAAGCTGTTATATCTGAAGTAGTATGTAATTAGTTAAAGAAAAACTATTTTCATGGCATTCTTCCTCATACTTCCTTTTTCCTCTCCTCAGTCTATGCTGGAATTGGCATATGGTAGCAGCCCCAGACCTGTTTAATCTGAAGATGGTATACATAACTTCTTGAAAAATATTTCTTGAACATAATGAGCTTGCATATTCTACTTTGTTTATAAACATTCAGTCCATTTTAATCCTACTAGAACAAAAAGTTCTAGAGTATTTACCTTGTGTGAAGAAAAGGCAGTCTTCTATCACTCCTTATGGATTTTTATCATGTAATGTTTCCACCTTTTGAATGAGAGAAATGTTGAATAGGAACACAGGATATTTCATTTGTATTAAAGTCATCATATTGCAACCTCTAATGTATTCCTTCTTATTTTGTCCTTAAGTTAAATGGATTTAATTATTATTTCCTATTAAAACATTGACTAAAACTGAACACAGGATCCCAGTTGCCAGTGTATTATTCATTTACCTATCACATTATTCTGCGTATAATGTATTTTTCTTACACGTCATAATACATCATTTGCCTTTTTTGTTTTCTTTCCCACAGATGACCTACTCTACAGAAGCTTTCCTGCAGAGCTGTTGTCAGGAGTGGTCCAACCCTTTTCCAGAGCATCACAGCTTTGAAGTAAATAAAGTGTCTGTGACCTTCCAATTGATTCTCCTGTTGGCCATTGTTTTTTACTTACCAGTATGTGCTGGGCTGCCATTTACCTGGCCTTGTCAGGGCCCTCACCATGAACTTGGCCAATATTTTTATACATGCATGTGTGTGTGCATGTGTGTGTTTTCTGCAGATGCTCCCACAAAAGCGCATGGCTCTTCCTGGAGTCTGATCCCATCAACAGCCCTGCTAGAAGACATGAGGCACCCTTCCTGCCACCGTTTGTGCAGACCATCTAGGTTGTTTGTTCTTACTCTCCATTTCATGCCGCTCTGCCATGCTCCAGTTGCTGGTGCAGAGCTGTTACCAGAGCTCATGCAGGCACATCTGAGCTGCCTTTGAACTTGTTAGCTCAGGTAAAGCTGGCAGCAGTAGGCAGTGTGGGAGGCTGTGAGCCCTCCTGGCTTGCACAGCCTCCGTTAGGCAGCTGTGATGATCTCTGTGCTGATACACCTACCCTCCTGCGGTACAGGAACTACGCTAGCAAAAAATGACTTGCGTAAAGCCCTTCAGCTTTCAGCTGCACCTCTGAGTGTAACTTATTCATGGCTTTCATATCTCAGCCAGGAGGATTTCTCCAGCATCCCAGTCTGCCATGTGTGTTAAACAGCCTTTCTGGAAAAAAAAACAAACAACAAACCAACAATAAAAACAATTCATCAAAGGCTTTTGGATAGTTCTGGTGCATTATATCCCCTGAGGTAACTCTAGTGATTCCAGCTTTTTGTAGGCCTCCATCTAGCAAAATACATAGCCAGTTACTTAGTATTAAACTACTGCCCGTGGGATTTTTCCTGTGCTCAAATGCAAATGCCTGCTCCTCTGCTGTACCCAGCGATGGCTCCCTGCTTTAGTACTTGGCTGAAGAAATCAGCTGTTTTACAGGATGTAAGTCTTTACACTTTAACTTTGATTTCCAAAAAACTCCTTTCTGTAGCATGCAGAGCAGGTACAGGTTCATGTGGTCCTACTTACTGATAGTTGGAAATGTTTGCTGTGCTGTCTTTATAAACTCAAGCCAAAAGAACATTCAGATGAAGCAATAATTTGAGCAAGATTAAGAGGAAAGGAGTGAACACATGGCCATTTAGTCACCAGAGGTACACACATATGCATAAAGTAAATCCCCAACCTGTTATATTAATGCACTTAGTTACTGGAAATGCAATACGAGCTTACTTTCATGAGCAAGGATGAAAGAACTTGTTTAACCTTTGTACAGCATTTTCCACCCACACAGAAAAGTGACATCAGATCTTCATATAGGTAAAAAAACAAGTCAGCATTTGGGAGACTCCCGAACAAGAGGCTGAGATATCTCCTTACCACTAAGTTTGTTCACTCGACCTGCTAAGTGCTTACGGTGGGTCATTTGAAATGTCTCATTAGTTATTTCTGGATTTGAATGACTGACGCAGAAAGAGCACCCTTCAGCCTCGTGCGTAAAGCACCGGACATGAAGCATTTGCTAGCAGGTTATTTTATGTTTGCATGTGCAGTGTGAAGTAAGGCTTTTGCATTTAAATTGGGGAATATTTTAGTTTCCAATAGGCTGCTGAAGACACTGAAGAGGCACTGAAGAGGGATTTTCTCAGGGTCACTCATTATCTGGCCTGTCAGTAAGAGCATAAAGCCTTTGAAAGGAGTTTAAATGAGCATCACTGAGACAGGTAAGTAGGATGCAAGCTTGAAGTGTCTACCTCTCTGCAATGTGGGTGAATTTCAGTCCACTCAGTGTCACCTAAATGGTACTGCAGCATTTCTGAAGTTCGAGGTTTCTAATCTTTGCAGGGCATCTCCCAGCTAATATTTTGTGCTACTTTCAAAACAGGTTGAGGTTTAGTTCCAGCATGTCCCAGCATACAACAAGAAAGGCCTTGGTTTTCATTGGCATTTTTGACCTATGTGAACACACTTATTCGTCTTTCCTCCCTCATGTCCTCCCTAGAGGGTTTGAGAAACAAACTTTGAAGTCCTGGGAGAAGTAGCATGTTCATGTGAAGGGAGAAGGTGGGGGTGGCGGAGGTGGTGGAAGGAGTTCAGTTTGTCAACACTACAGCCAGGAAGCAAGTTATTTATAACATTTGTGGTGGAGAGGGGGCCAGCCCACATGTTTTTAAGAAAGAGTTTAAGTAATCCCATTGTACAGTCAATTCTGTTATTTGTAAATATGTTTCACTTTCAGTCTTGGTGAACAGAGAGAGGGTGAGAAGATATTCATGGTACAGGGCATGGCTGGTCTGGCTCAGTGAGCTTGTGTCTGGGTGCTGCCCCAAGCCTCTGCCTGGCTTTCGCTGGACTTTAGCAGTGCTCCTGAGAAGGGTTTTGCTGTCCCTAGAGAAAGCATGAGCAGATGCATGCAGGAACTGATGCTTTTTCAGGATTAAAAAAATCCTTTATTTAAAAAACAGCTCTGACAGTGCACAGCTTTAATTTTGGATAAGTTCTTAAACCACAGAGTATCTCATTTTCAGCTGAGTTTCATTACTTTATCAAAGAGGAAGTTAACTGTGAGAGGCATATGACCATGACACTATACTTGGCTGGACTGACATCAAAAGAAGTGAATTTTGGACACACAAAGACTTAAAAAAATCACTGCTTCAGTACATCCACATTTAGATTTTGGTGTTTCCTCTGTGAGAGCGTATAGTGAGCTATTCTTGTAGACTGAATGACACTCTAAGTCCCATGATGTATGCATGACACGGATTGACACTGCTGCTACATTCCTTCAGTTCAACAGCCATGTGAAGGCTGTATCATCCTGAGCTAAAAAAGGTCAAAAATAGCTTTATCTCAAGAGAGATAGCCTGCAATTTAATGCTTGGCCATGCAAACTCGAATCACATGCATGTGCATTTATATGTGTATATGGATGCATGCACATGAACAGGTATATATATACACATTCATCGGTATAGTATTATTCAATACAGTTATATTTTTATTCATTTTCTAACAGTAAAAACACCGAAACCTACAAACAACTCCTTCTCCTGTTTTTTTTTCTTTTCCTAAGAATATTACATAGCAGATTAAATCTTGGGGAATATTCAAGTATTTGCACCTTTAATTAAAACAAACAAACAAACAAAAAACCCAACTCTCCATACTGAGGTCAAGCATGCTAAAGAAAAGGCAAGAAGAGAGAAGTTGCTAGAGCCATTACTGTAGCCACTTCCTAGAGTTACGTCCATTTCCTGGTTAGAAAACTAAAATTACTTAAGGGCATGGCCTGCCCTTCTTGCTCTGGCAGCACAGCAGACAGAGGTCTGGCTGGGGACATGCTGCACTGCTGCACACCCTGCTGCAGAAGCTTCAGAGGTAGCATGGGAGGGGGGGTTGTGGGTGAATGGCCATGCTGAGGTTGGCAGGTGTTTTGCAGCTGGCTGCAATGGATCCAGAATTGACTCCTCTTTCTCCAGGAGAGAAGCTAGGAATCAGAATTAATATGCAGGTGCAGAACTGCAAGAGTTTTATGTTTATGTTTTATATTTTTTAAATGTTAGAGACCTGATCTTGCACCCTCCTCATCATCATGAAGTGTCTTAGTTCATAGCTAGCAGAACTTAACCTTGGTATGGCACTAAAAAGACCACTTACTTTAAAGTTACAATTTGTATTCAGTCTGTAAAGTTTTACAAACAGGGAAAGATTAAATGGAATTTCCATTAGACTAATTCATATGTGAAAACAGATATTCTAGCAAGCAACTTGGTTTCACTTCTCAGACCAATCAGATAGAACAGAAACCTATTGAGGGATGCATAGAGAGACAAATTGTATTTCCATTTTAGTAACAATAATGGATTGTACATACTTCCATTTCAGTCTTCAGGTGTTTGGTTTTTTCAGTCTGTTACTTATATTCCTGGGTAGACACAATGTATCAGCAAGAGCTATCCTGACCCTACAAAATAGGAAGACTGACTCTAGTAAGATGAAAAGGTGTCTGAGCCTATCATTCCTGACCAGAAGGTAACAGTGAAGTGTTCGGTATAACACACTGTAGCTCTTCCCAGTGGATCATAAATAATGTGAAAGCTTCTCAACCTTAATGCTCTCCTACATTTATATAGGGATAATCTCTATGCTATGTCCTTGTACTACCTAAAAATAAATGATAGCAAGCAATACCTTCTGGGTTTTCCAACTGTAATTTCTGGCTGATATTTTCCCCAGGAATAAATTCAGGCAGTCAAATCCCAGCACAGCTCTCCTGATCAATTGTAATACTCTTTCTCAATTTCATACTCTTAAAGTTGGATTGCAATTTCTTGGGATTTTACCTATGTTTTGAATCAAGATCAACAAATTATAAATTGATACATCCACAGTCTAACATGTTATAATAGCTACAGCTAATTATTGAAATTGATTACAAATAACTGTATAGGTATTTTTTTCTGTATATTTATTTGTAAACGATACATAACTATCTTAAACTGGGAAGTGTTTGATCTGTCAAGCTGACTAATTGAGACAAATGCCTCAAAGCTATAATCTCTTTTCTGGGAGAGGAAATGCTGTAGTAAGATTCACAGGGGATGAAACTTTAAGATTTGAGGAATTTATTTACACCAGAAGCCTGTAATATCTTTAACAGCATTAGTCAATCCATTTCAAGCTAGCATGTCCTTTCTAGAACGAGTATGGATCCAAACCAGAAATCTGTGCTTCCTGAGTTTCAGAAATGGGTTGTTTCAAAAGTCTGGTTCTCTACACATTTTATGGAACTGGATCAAAAATTCCAGCAAGAGCAGTTTCAGCACCAGTGATCCATACATGAAGCTGCGTGCTAGCATTGATCTGGCTGTGTTGCAAGTATTGTGAAACTGGAATATTTGTTTTGAAAAGACACAGATCCTGAAGTCTCAGCCACTTTTTTTGGTTAACAAATTATTTCTAGCACTAAAGCACAAAACTATTTCTTTCTGTAAAAAAAAAAAAAAAAAAAAAAAAAAAAAAAAAAAAAAAAAAAGAGGGCTTGATTTACTAGTGGAAGATTGTAACAAGCCACAGATTCATAGTTTCTTCTTTATATATTTATAGGGCAGAGATGCTATTTAATCAGGAAAAGAATAAACCAGATTTTTTTGTTCTCAACCTACCAAGCCCTTGTGCTGCCTGGATACCCTGCAGAAACCTCTCACACCTCCCATGTACCAGGCAGCAGCAAATGATCCCATTAGGTAGTTCTTCCTGCTCAGATGACCAGCTGGTAACTGTTAACCCTGACATTTGAAAGAGAACTGACAATTTGATGGTAATTTCTACAGCTGTGAGAGAGTTCATTATGTTAAGGGACTGCATCTACAATGCACAATGGAAGTGATATAGGGAGGATTTGAATAAAAAGGAACTATGCAGTGTGGAGGGACAACATGGAAGATCAAATGGAATGGGGACCATGAAGGCTGCCTTTGTGTAAATATGAACATATGAAGAAAGGTAGTGGATGGCAGTGAATTTCACAAGGAAGGTGCACTCCCCATGCCCAGGAACTGTGGGCTAAGCTTTGCTATCAGACTTAGATTTTGCCAAAGTGCAGCACCGTGTGAGGAAGTTTCAGGTAGAGCTGTGGTGCAGAAAAGCAACTCAGGAGTTGTGGACAATGTGGGCAATGGCTCAATGTCCAAACGGAGGCAGGTGACGAGTGATGTCCCTCAGGGGTCAGTACTGGGACCAGTGCTGTTCAGCATCTTTGTTGGAAACATGGACAGTGAGATCAAGTGTATCCTCAGCAAGTTTGCTTATGATACCAAGCTGTGTGGTGTGGTTGACACTCTAGAAGGAAGGGATGCCATCCAGAGGGACCTTGACAGGCTGGAGAGGTGGGCCACTGCCAGCCTCATGAAGTTCAACATGGCCAAGTACAGGGTCCTGCACCTGGATCAGCACAACCCTAGGCACAAACACAGGCTGGGGGGAGAATGGCTGGAGATCAGTCCTGAGGAGAAGGACTTGGGGTGGTAGTAGATGAGCCACCAGTGTGTGCTGGAGCCCAGAGAGCCAAACACAACCTGGGCTGCATCAAAAGAAGTGTGGCCAGCAGGGCCAGGGAGGGGATTCTGCCCCTCTGCTCTGCTCTGGTGAGACCCCACCTGGAGTACTGTGTACAGTTCTGGTGCCCTCAGCACAGGAAAGACATGGAGCTGTTGGAAAAGGTCCAGAGAAGGGCCACCAAGATGATCAAAGGCCTGGAGCACCTCTGCTGTGAAGACAGACTGAGAGAGTTGGGGCTGTTCAGCCTAGAGAAGAGAAGGCTCCAGGGAGACCTTATAGCTCCTTCCAGTACTTGAAAGGGCTACAGGAAAGCTGGGGAGGGTCTTTTCATCACAGAAGATAGTGATAGGAAAAGGGGTAATGGTTTTAAACTGAGAGAGGGAAGATTTAGGTTAGATTATTCACTATAAGGGTGGTGAGGACATGGAATGGGTTGCCCAGGGAGGTTGTTGATGCCTCATCCCTGGAGGTTTTTAAGGCCTTAAGGATGAGGTTTTGTTGGAGCTTGATGATCTTTAAGATCCCTTCCAACCTTAATGATTCTATGATTCTAGGAAGCCAAATAAAGTAAGGAAGTATTAGACACCCAGAAAGAGCACATAATATTTAATTGTTTTTCAGTTAATGGATCCTAGCAGACAAAATCTCTGTTCAAGATAGTCTGTCAAAGCAGTTTTCAACCATGATGGGATGGCATCCTCCAGAATCCTTGGCTAGATGTTGGTTGATTGTTAATATTCAAAAAGGTGGGCACCCAGTAATGGGCTGCAGGACACAGGCTGAAAACCATAACTCAAAACTATGTATCAGTGTGTATTAGTCTATTGGGCGAATTGTACAGTACCCTGGTGTTGCGTGACCTAGCCTAACAAGAGATGTACGCGAGCAAAACATGCAGACAGTCCTTAGAAGGCAAAGAGCACATTTAACCACATCAAGGCCTCTGTGAGCTACCTCTGAAATGTTAACAAGCAGCTTGCTTAGAGAGCAGTGGCAACGATAAGAGAGACAGAGATAGAGAACATAATTGACTAGAAATAATTTTACTGCCCAAATGCTCTTTTGAACTGCTTGCTATGGCTTCACAGCAAGTTATTTGCAATTTCAGGCTGTATTTAGCAAGGTTTCATTTGAAACATTTAAAAAAAAAAAAAAAAAAAAAAAAGGAGGAAAAAAAAGTTAAAAGAGAGCAGACACAATCCTATAGGAATATTAAGAAAACTAAGAAATAGGACTAGCTGACAAGAGGAAAATATGACTGGGCCAGCAGTGTTACCAGCTTTTGATGTCTTGGAAAAACTTAGAATGGATGAAATGAGAGGGAGGGTGTGAAAGGTGTCTGATGGCAGGGATGTGCCTTTGGTGCACAGCCTTGCAGCACACTGCTGCGCAATGCCCAAGTTTCATGCCTCTGGCCTGGGCTTTGCTCTTCCAAAGGGGAAAATCAGATGGCCATGGAGCCCTGTGGCCCCTGAGACATCATCTTCCCATTCTGGATCAGCGAGGACTATGTTTTAATTAGACACAGTTGCGTTGTTTGAAAAACCCTGCAACACACTGGCCAGGGCTGGTGTTCAGGGAAACTACAAAGCTGTGAGTCAGGCTCTCCTAAGGCTTTTTTTCATTGCTCCCTATGCAAGCAAGTGCCTTCAGAGAGTAGCTATGCTCTTTGTTTATTATTATCATTATCTTTTATTAGACTCAATGCAACTTGCCTCAAAGTGTCTGGTTTGATGCCACTGTTTGTACTGAGGAGAAGTTAAATATATTGTAGAAATTATTATAAAGTAAATTATTATATTATAAATTATTAATTTTTCTTATACAATATTTTAATATATAATAACCGATTGATGAAAAAATATTAAATTTGAATACTTTTGCAGCCAGCTGGGGGGAGAGCAAGCAATTTTAGCAGCTACAAAATGGGTTTTTTGTGTTATCTATAGGAAAACTGAGGATTTTTTTCCATATGCAAATGAAGCAAATCCCTGATCCAGACAGTTTTGAAGTGAAGATCCATAGCAATTCTAGCAATTGGTTGACACTGCATCTGCCTATCACAGTAAATTAAATGCTTTATTTTTATAAATATAAAAAAGCTATAGAGATGAATGGTACTTGTTTGCTGTGCAATTAAACAGCTAATGTTGACATTTCAATTATCATCATTAGCCTTCAGTCTGAACACCCTACTGAGACAAATAGCATCATCTTACAGCCATGCAGAGAGCCCTCGCTTCAGGCTGTCTGAGAAGTTGGGCATAATTCCCCATGCTGGGCTCCTGCTTAGCTAATGTCTGGAAGGTTGCTTCCAACACCACAAAAGGCAGAATTTGAAATAGAATGCAATGACAGTTTAGTTCCCTGTACAGTTCCGCTTCTTCCTACTGAAAACAATCAAATAGATTTCAGGTGCTGAGAGCTCCGGTCACCAGTTGTATTTGCTGGATTTCTTCAGAAAGGACCCGTATCCCCCTGTTGTCAACCTCTCCCTACTCTCACTAGAAACTTTCTCCTCTGTGCCTGTTCCAAGACTTTCTTCGCTTCCACATCTTGTTGCACATCTGCAAAACCAGGGTCATGCCCTGCTTTGGAGCCCAGTGTGAGGGCCAGCTGCTGGCTCTGATACAGGACAGGGTGCATCTGCTGAGTGGAGCGAGGCTGCAACCGATGCAGCCAGGGACATGTGTCTCCTGCTGGGTGCTCACTTGTGTCATGCAGAACAGCCTGTGGCTCACGATGTGACGCAAAGCCACCACTTTTTCTCTGCTCTGTGCCATGGGGTGATGCATGTCCACGATCACGTCCTCGCGCCGAGCAAAGATGCAATGATAAGGATGGTATTCAAGGCAGGGGAAGAGCAGTCAACTGACAAAGGGGAAGGTGGCACATCCAAAGTGGAGTTGGAAGCTTTGTAAAGAGGCACAGCTGACACCAGGAATGTCAAGGTCCAGATGGATTGCCTAATATATGTCAAAGGTTTCATCAGGAAAAGGTAAGAAACACTGGTGTCAAGAATGGAGAACATAAAGCAGTTTATCCTGTATGGTGCGATTATACAGTTAGGAAAGCAGATGCAAAATTGCAGATTTTTATAAGGTACAACACCTTTAGGCCTCATCTCTGAAGCTACCACTTGGCTCACATGCAATCCAAGTGCTCATCCCAGCTATGAGGGTACCATCCATACAAGAGCCAGATGGTGGACCAACACACTGAAATCTGCCTGAGCCTGCAGGTAAACTGGAGGGGAACTTGTGGCTGCAAACCGTACTCATTCAGGATGCTGGCTACTTTTCTGCTTCTTTATCTGTGGCTTTTTTATCTCGTTCCCTTCCTCCAGAGATGGGATTAATATGGTCTGAATACATTTTATGTACCCCTTAACAGTGACAGGCTGGACCATTTGGGAGCTTTTTGCCACATTACCACTGCATCCAGCCAGCTATTATGTGAGGCAAGTCATCCAGATTGTCCACTGCTGGGTGAAGAGATGGGCAGCAGCTCCACATGAACACTCTGGGTTCTATCTGGCCTCCTTGGCTCCAACTCGAAGCCAGCTACGGATGAACACCATGGGAGTCTCTGTACTATCCTTCCAATGCCTGTGTGACCCCAGTGCTCAATTTGTCCCAGCCCCTGATTCCAGAGAATGGGGAATTGATTGTAGTACAGAATTACACTACAAGCACTGCATTGGCAGGCCTACCAGTGTGGAGTATCACATCCAAAGAGACAATAACCTTTTTTTTTTTTTTAATCTTCTGAGCATTTTTCTCATTTTACAGTCTAGCAAAACTGATGCAGAGACAGTTCAGGTGACTTATACAAAGTCACTCATCATGAGAGTATCAGTCAAAATATAGACAAAGTTGTCTGAATCCCTTTATAAGCAGGTTTTATTCCTCATGTTTTGGCCTGACTTAGCATCATCTCACATCTCAAGGACTTTTGAATGTATACTGCCTGGAACAATTCATGACAGTGGCTGCATGACATTAACCAGACCCCTGAAAGCTTAATGCAGAAATCTGGTAGTGATTCTGATGTGCTTTTATGTACACATCAAATCAAACCTCACTTTAGCATACAGTCACATTGCAGTAAGTCAGATTTATCCCCATCATAACTCTGTTGGCTTTAATGAAGCAGCACCAAAAACTAGATTTGTCTATGAAATGCTAAAGTAAGTTTCAGAAACACGTTTTTCAGTCATGTGCAAGTATTTTCCTTAATGGAAAGAGTACATTATTTGGCCATTGACTGAAATATAAATGCCAATAGTATGAATGTATTGTTGAGGGAAGTAAGAGTTTTCTTCATCTGTTCTGCTCATACCTTGAAGGAAGGTGACCTGGCTGTATTTAAAAGCAAGCACATTCAAAGAGTAACTAAGTAACATATAATATACCTTAAAAACCAAAACAAACAGACAAAAACCCCCACAACCTAGGATATTTTCAGCTTTGCTGGAGGTATTAAAAATATGTATTAAGTATTTCAAAATCAGATTTGAATTTCCCTTTTTTTTTTTCCTCACCTGTAGAGAACAGCAGAAAGGTAAAGCCAAGATTTTAGACCAGAATTCACTGTAAATTCAGGTGTGAGGTTTTTTTCCAAATCTGACTCAGGTTTATCAGGGCATGACAGAAAAAAGTCCTGTCCATAGCATTTTTCTCTTTGAGGGAGGTCGGGATGGCAAAAATTTCACAAGAACAATTGGCATAATCAGATTTCCACCTTTCAATTGGTTTGGTGCCAAAACAGTCATTGATTTTTCACTTTCTGCTGGAGCTTGTAAAAATCATACTCCCCTTTTTCTGTGATAATAAAACTGGTATGATACTAATTAGAGATAACAAAACTAACTCTGATCAATTTTTAATATCTTTAACTTACCCTTAAGTATAGTCATGTCTATATTTTGAACATTCAGTCATGTTTAAGCTCAGTTCAGATATCTTTAATGAAATACTAAATTATAAAGATGTATGGATGATTTTTTGTACTGTTATGAGCCGTAAAAACAGAGCAAATTGGTAAATGAGTATTCAGTTCCTCTACTTAAATACCTATAGAAAGTAAGGTAAATAAAAATATATTTGACAGTGAATATGTCCAGTGGGAACACTTCCTTGTGTCTTACTTTATAGTGGCTAAACATTAAGTCAAGCCTTTAACTTGAATTTAATGTATTAAAGCAATAACAATCGAGGCAAAAGGCATTTCCTTCAGAATTAATGACTGACTGGAAGACTTGATAGGCCAATGTGAAGCTGAGGGCCATTAACCCTGGCTAGTCATTAATTTCCCTGAAAATTCCCTATGCTGAAGTTGTTAGTGCTTTTTATAATCTTCTTATATATTAAGTATATATATAAACATTTTCCTTCCTGTCCAAGCAATTGTTTAAAAGATGCCATAGGAAGGAGGCATTAAGGCAATAATGCCATGTCCCTTGACTGTCCTGATAAATTAAAAAAGGGATGGCAAAATTAAAAAAGAAACAAAAGCAAACCATATTAGAAGCAAAACATGAATTCCCTAAATGAACACTGTAAGGATTGTTTGAGAACTCTAGTATAATCATGCACAAGGAGAGAGGCAGACCATCAGCTTCTGCAGGCAAAAGGCACCCAGATGTCCGTGTTGGAGCTGCTGGCAGCAACGTTCCTTCTCATTTCTTTCAGTCATTACACAAATCAGGTCTCTGATGTCCCTTGCCCCAACACCACTCCCTCCTGTTCATTGCTGATATCTCACTTGCGCACATTTCCCCAGGAGAAGATACCAAGACCCCTCCAAATTAATTTTAACACTTGGAACAGAAAATGTTAATAGAAAATCACAATTTGCCAAAAGCCAGCAGGTAGAAGGAGGTGATCCTTCCCCTCTGCTCAGCACTGGTGAGGCCACACCTGTAGAGCTGGGTCTAGTTTAGGGCTCCCCAGCAAAAGAGAGACATGGAGCTAAAAAAGAGAACCCATCGAAGGACCAGGAAGACATTTAAGGGACAGAAGCATCTCTCCTACAGGCAGAGACTGAGAGAGTTGAAACTGCTCAGCCTGGATAAGGCTTGGGTGGGACACTCATCAATGTATATAATGTATACCTGAAGAGAATAAAACAGAGCCAGGCTCTTTTTGGTGGTGCCCAGTGACAGGACTAGGGGCAGGAGACACAAACTGGAAGACAGGAGGTTCCATAAGAAAACTAGGAAACATTTTTTTTTACTGTGAAAAAGACAGAGCACTGGCACAGGTTGCCCAGAGGGACTGTAGAGTCTCCATCCTTGGAGTTATTCATAAGCTGTCTGGAGATGGTCCTGGGCAATGGGCTGTAGGTGGCCCTTCTTGAACAGCATGGTTGGACAAGGTGAGTTATGGAAGTCTCAACCATTCTCTAACTCTGGGAAAATCAAGAGGTTTGACAATGGAAAAATTTATTCCTCTGAGCTACTCAAGAAATCCTTATGACTTAATGTCCAGTTTCCAACATACTTAGTCAGACAAAAAACTCGCATGGTGACAGACTCACAGAATCAGATTTTGATCTATCCTGCTTTACGTTTAAAACCAAAATGGAACAGTTGAGATTGTCTATTCAGACATATGCTATACATATACTTTGACAGGTCATCTTTGTGTGTTATTAGTTGTTATTAAAAAAGTTTATTGTGGTAATATCTCAGGGCCATTGGGGAATGGCATCCTATTGTGTCAAGGGAGCAGCATGGACTGCTAGACATTCCTTTGGTATTCACATTCTTACTTTTCCTACACTGGTTGAAACAATCAATAGATCAACTACAGCAACTCTAAGGAACAGAAATGGTGACGGGGTTCTTTGTCTGGCTTTCATTTTTTGCCCTTGATGTCACTGATTTGACCTTTATGGAAATTAATCTCAGGAGAGAAACAGGGCCTGAAGATTTTATTTCTAGAACTTGCCATTTCCAAGAGCAGTTGCAAGTTGTTGCTCTTCCTGGTTTTTGGTTTTGTTTTGTTGTTTGGGTTTTTGGGGGTTTTTTTGTGTGTGTGGGTTGATATTCTTATTTGATAAAGTGGTTACCAGCTAGTGCCTTGTAACTTGGCCAACCTGTTTTCAGGAGTCATTCATTCATCTTATAATTGGTTGTAAAATGTTCCATCTCCTACTGTAGCTTGTTTAAAAATCAATCATTGCTAACAACAAATTAAAACTCAGCATGTCGAAGTGTTGGCAAAAGGATGTTTGAACCATGTGTA
>NW_009951950.1:1900701-1906968 GCF_000747805.2 Chaetura pelagica | reverse complement strand
GGGAATTCTATTGATCTGGATATTTTTGTGCACCTGTGAAGTAATTGAAGAATATGAGTCCATGACTAAATGTAGGTGTTAAAATAATTTCAACTCTGTACTAGACTTAGTGATGAAACTACTAACTTCACACAAGGAATACGCTCTATATTAATTTATTTAAGATACAACTCTTTAGCATGAAGAAGTAAACAAAAAATCCATTATTAGGTAAGTGCCACCCTCAAATCTGAAGCCCAATTTATGTTAAGGTAGCATTAGTCCATGTTTTATCATAGCTCTGCTGATTTTCACCATGGATGCAACCCTCACAAGCACGCAAGGAAATGGAATGCAATCTTGACTTGACGTGACCAGGAGCAAAATAGGAGATATTACCTTTCTCTTTGCCCCATTCTGGCTGTGAATAGGAAAGAGGAAGTCTAAAGAGGATCCTAAACCAAAAGCACCGATACAGACAATCAACAGACTCCAGGGAAGTTGTGACCCAAGTCACAATCTAACTTTGTGGCTGATGCTTCCCTCTTGAATGGGCTAAAATAAAATCTGAAACCCAGCAAATTAGGTTGAATTGACAGAGAGAAAAAGACAATTGAGATGCATACCGTGTTGCCTCCAACACTGGCAAATTATTAGATATGAAATTATAAAAAGCTGTCTCAGTGCCTTTTCTTTTTGGCAAAACACCATACATTTGCCAAAACCCTTTCCACTAACCAAAACACTTGCCAGTGAAGAGGCTGTATTTTATAATTTGAGATGCCATTCCAGCTGTAAGAGTTCTATTAGATTGTTTTGGCTTAGTATTTGGTATTTGTTCTTGTCATTTAGGAAGATCAGATACTCATATCTTGGAAGACGTCTATTGAATGGTGGTAAGTGTTTGGTGCACACAGACGTGATATTAATGCACTGGAGTGAACTCAATTTCACAACATGCAACTTCAGAGAATTTTCACAGAAAGAGCTGGAAGTTTATTTATATCAGACTCACCCATAATTAAGTTTGGCACTTACTTATATAAAAGTTGAGATTTCTCTAGTGCCTTCTCTCCAAAATACACTTTAATTCTTCTTTGGGCTGTTAATCATGTCATTATCCTATTCATTACTATTATAAAACACTCACTTTATAAATGTCTATACAGCACGGGGAGTTAGAGGCAAAGTAATTAGAAATAAATTTTAATAAAGTATTCTAAAGACTTGTAAAGAGATCCAAACTGCCAGAAGACAATCAGTCCATGTGTTGTAATGTTAGGAGCTGTAATGACTGCAGAGAGCAGAATGAGGGGTCCTGTAACTTCTCTTTCATCTGACTGTGGAATTGCTGAAGAAGAGTAACCAGGCAGAAAGAGATATTTACAGAGAACTGCAGTGACTGATTAGTGTGACAGCTATTAGGTTAACCAATTGAGAAATTATATGGATTTTTACAGCAGTTTTTAGAAATAGATGCCAATTTTTTTGCCATTGCTTTTATTAAGGAATGGTGCCCCTAACTAGGTCTGGTCCAGGGAAATGTTTGCATTAGAAAACAGATTAAGAAATGCAAAGGTAAATATGACTTCAACTGTTGATATGAACAAAAGTTGATATAATTCCAAGTGAGTAATGTGGTCTTGGCCATCCAATCTGTAAATCCTTAGTTAGCTATGATAGGTTGCAAAGTAGATTTAAAAAAATGTAATTATTTCCTAGCTTGCTGAGCTCTTCTATTTTAAATGAAAAATACAGGTTTTTTAAAGGCTGTATTGGAATCTACATGTAAACTGTATTGCTTTTTGGCTTCCTCTTAGACATGGTTCCAGCAAAACCTACATATTTTTCGGTGCAAAATAGTCACTTGACCTCTAATTAAAACCATTGGTAGAAGTGCATGGTAAGGGCTTGAGCAGAACTATGGTGAAGAGCATTTTAAGAAATAACATTTTTTCTAATACATGTTTTTAAATCACAAGCTGTAGTGATCCTGAACCTGTTACATAGACAGCAAATGAAACACCTTTAAAGGACACCAGGTGAAAAAGAAGAGTTTTACTAAATGAATGTGTTTCCATGGAACTGACACTCTTGCCTTACTTTGCTCAAGACGGATGGTTGCTAGCATGATAATATTCATTGTCAAGAGACAGAAATAGTAATGAAGAACCTGATAGGAAGGAAAATTTTTCTCCTTTTCTTTAACAGATAATTGGAGAGTTTGTAGCTTTGAAACAATGAGTTTGGAAAGATTTTAACAACATCAAAATGAATCAGCCAATTCCGCTAAAGTCTCTTAAAATGTTACCCAGGGTTTTTTTACATTTTATGACTGATCGCAGATACACTTTTCCAAAGAAGGAGAAAAAAAAGCTTATGAGGGTCCTAATAATGGAAGGATGGTAATTTAACCTTGGAGAAATAATGTGAGGATATTGGTTGCTGTTATGGGCAACTGTTATCCATTCCCAATGATTTCAGACAAAGCAGATTCTTTGAGGGAGAGCTTGTTCCAGGGGAGCTGATCAGGTGCTGCCTTCTGGGTTTTCTAGCCCTGGCTGGAGACACAGCCTTTGTAGTGTCACTTATTTAGACACAATATGTGTGATTATAAAATCTTGTTAACTCTTGCAGAGGTCTGACCACACTCCTCCCACTACCACTATGAACCATGTCTTCCCACTGCTAGCTCATTTCTTTCACTTCTCTGAATACCGTGTCAACTAACTTAGCTTAGTTTTCTGGGGTGAATTTCTGTGCTTACTGACAAATGAATGTCTCTAAGAAGTTGTTAATACTAAATAATCGTTGTGCCTAGAACAGCATTTGAACCCTTCACTGCCATAGCTTTGGCCATTTATTTGTTGTCCATGATGTTCATTTGGGAATGTTGCAGAGCTTTCAGAGAGGTTTGAGTTATTCCAGCACCCTCATCGCACTCTGTTGATTTTCACTGTACATAGCAAACTGAGGCAAGAGGAGTGCCTGAAAATAGGATAACTTTCTAGCTGCTTGCAATACATTTTGCATGCATAGTTCATAAGGGCTGTTTAACACGGATTTCTCATTAGCATATTATTCTTGCATGTAAAATGTTTTATACGACATTTTTCCAGCTATTATGAGCAATAAGTAAAATGGCTTCCCTATAAGAAAATACTTTGTTGCTAAAGTGTTTTAGTTCCTTGCTACTATTCAGAACTGGCATACACTATCCTAACTCTTTGTGTGTCTTCACCTGTGAACATCAAAGCGCCCATATTGCAATTCCTCCTCAAGCAGCTGTTGACTTTATTATGCCAAATTCTAGTTTCCGTAGTATAGACTGGAGTAATTATTTTGACTATAAATGAATCAGAATTTTCATTGTCATTTCACTGACTCTATTAAGGGATTTTGCATGTAAAGAAAAAAACCCAACATACCTTTTCCAGAAGTAGTGTCTAGAAACTACCTTGACACAAAGCGAAGGAGCTCTGTGCCAACCATTTAAACTTGGTTTTTTAGCCAGTAAACAGCAGCACGATCCAGACTGGACAGTGGAAAAAGCAGCACTTGTGACAACCTGTCCAGGTGATGACCTGCACAGCCCATGTTCTCAGAGGTGTAAGCACACTTGAGTAGCAACTGAAATAA
Source organism: Chaetura pelagica (assembly GCF_000747805.2). Lineage (NCBI taxonomy): Eukaryota > Metazoa > Chordata > Aves > Apodiformes > Apodidae > Chaetura > Chaetura pelagica. The sequence continues at coordinate 1,903,350 of NW_009951950.1, read as the reverse complement.
CAACATGGTCTACAGAAATGCTAGAGTAGAAAAGCTTTTACCTTCTCTGGTCTCAGATGGGAGATGGGTTAGGCAGAACATGGTGTGGTAGATTAGACCTGCAGACACAAGATGGTGTTTTAATAGTTTCTGGTGGAACGAAAGCGAGAGATTGTTTACCACCACATAAAGTAAATGGATGGTGCACTGAGGTATATCAGTAGGAGTACTGAGTCACAGCTCATCATCTGGAAAACTGCAAAATTTTCAGTACTACAACAGTGCAGCAGTTGCTGTATACATTCTGGGAGCAAAGGGAAAGTGACAAGTAATTCTTCTTGGAGTATATTATAAAAAAAAAAAAAGAAATGGGTTTTATCTTCTGGGTGTTTCCATCCTATAAGTTTTCCTGTCAGATTTTGGAGAACAATATTTCACTTGGCTTTCAGTTTGTCTCTGAATCATTGTAACAATGGCATGCATTCTTCCAAACCTGAATTGCTGAAGAAAAAAAGGCAGAGCTATTTGGGAAGTGAGTGGGAAAGTGAGGGGAGTGGGGGGTGAGAAAGAGAGTCTGTACATGACTGATCTAATTTTCCACATCTTACAAACTCAAGGCAAATATGATAGCATTTGATTAATATTCTTTGTGAGGTGACCAAATGCGTGTTTTCTTGGTTTAAAAATTAGGAAAAAAAAAAGGAAAGCATTTCTCCTGTGGTGGGCTAGATGTAAGAGAAGCTTTATGAGAGACCACGAAGGAGTGATGACTTGTTTTTGTAAAGGCAGCAACCTGTGCAGGGGACATGCTTCAGCAAAAAGACAAGAACTTTCTTCTAGAATGTAATACCTTTGTACCAGTTTTAGGAAAGACATCTGCAGACAGAACAGTACATTTATGAAGGATTTAGTGGAAAATTACTGATTTTTTCTAAAGTGGAGGCAAGTCAGTGTTGTCTCTGTTGCTGATGTATTTATTGTTTGAAAAGACAGAGCTAGACAAGCCAGTCCCTGAAGTCACTGACAGACCTTACTGTAGGTAACTATGGAATTTCAGAGTGATATTTACTGGTCAGTAACTTTTGATATCTGCTGGTTACATTTGATCAAAATTTAGCTGGGGAGGCAAAACTGGATAACCAATAATATTTGTAAACACATCTCGTGTATTATAAGCTAGAGATAGAACATTTAATCTTGAGATAAAATATTCTTTATTACCTATTAGATGTAAAAGCTTGTGCTGTATGTTTAACAACTGCCTTTTTAAGCAGAATTATGGCACCCAAATTTTCAATACTCACGTTGTCTTCTGAATTGTGGCACCAGCATGACACCAGTTAGGTTTCAGAGTGAAAGACCAGAACGGCTTTATTGGTTGGAGGAGAGTCAAGATGTTGGTTTTTTTTCTGAATGCCTGTAACAATTTTTATCCTAATCTCTGCAGGTTTATTTATACTTTTCTGGCAAAAGCTTTGATTTTGCTCTTTTAACATTATAAATAGCTGGAGGATGTGCTTATATATAATTAATGTTTATTACTTTTGTGAAATTAAATGGTTTAAACTTCTTTCAGATAATTACTTGTCTCTGTTGCCATTAAAAAAAATGCAGGATGTACTTGCTATTTTTACTACTTACAGACTACTGGTTTACTACTCATTAAGTATTGATATAGGCTGGTGTCTCACTTATGGGACATAAGAAGAGGCATGGAAAATAGCCTTAATTCTGCAAAAAAACCCCAACCTAGACAAAGGCAAGTGACTTTATTTTTGTAGCTTACTTCTCAATAATTCTAGACTACAATGTGATACCAGAGTTTGTAAGACAACTGCACAGCTTTCTGGCTTATTTTGAAAAGGTTGGGTCCCAAAATATAGAACTAGAAAAAAAATATTGGGAAAGGTAGAGATTGTCTTAGCCAGAGTGAAATCTATTGTTGTGAAAAGAATAAATGTAACAGATTTTTATTTTACACATTTGAAAACAGTTATCAGTTGGTATGATGCTACATCAATGCACTTAACTCACCCAACTCTCTGTTAACTTGGTGGGACTGCCGGATCGTGCTACCACGTTCTTTTAGTGTTATTGTCACAGTGAAACCCATTTGAACAAAAAAGACACAAACCTAGTAAGTTAAATGTATAATTTCTTTCAAAAACGCAGATACTTCAGGCAAAAGATGGAGCATGAGGGAACTGTTGGTAAGGGATGGGCTGTTTTCCCATCAGAGCGGGATCCAGGACAATATGTACACAACCTGAAGTTTCACCGCAGTTTCACTTACGATACAGACATTTTCCTAACACTTGCCTTTTTTTTTGTTGTTTACCTGCGGCTTTTGCAAAATGGGTAAGCATTGCAAAACACATTTTTAAGAGCCGACCATCTCCAGCTAGGTCATCTCTCGCCACCAGCTGTCAAGAGAGTCACCGCGAAAGGGGCTTCCAGCACGCTCCGGATCCCCTCCATCATTCGCAGCTGCCCAAGACCACGCACCGATGTGGGTGTCACAGCGGGGCGACATCCGGAGCTCCTGCAGGGGCTGCACAGACGCCTCCCCGCCCGGGGTGGGTCGGCGCCGGGAGCACAGGTGGGAGGCGGCCCCGCTGTGGCAGCGCAGCCCACGCCGCTCTCCCTCCCTCCCGCCCCCCGCCTCCCTTT
>NW_009951950.1:1857634-1899505 GCF_000747805.2 Chaetura pelagica | reverse complement strand
GGAAAGCTTTGCTTTTTTTCCGGGAAGGCTTGAATTTTCTGTGCTAGCGTAATTTCAGGAAAGGATTAACGTGAGAGCTCTGGGTACTGTGTCTTCAGGTGTTGTTTAGGTGTGAATGATTAATTGAGAGGGATCTGTGGCGTGTTGCTGGAAGTGCAGTGAGCCTGCAGGGGTTTCCAAGGGGTTTTTCTGGCAAAATGAAAAAGTTCAGGATGACTTTTGGTTCTATGAGCTGGCATTTGGAAGAACATCTGTCTCTTCTGGGTTTTTTTCGTGGTTGTTGTTTTTTTTTTGGTATGCATTTCTTAACAACCTACATAAGGTAACTAAGCTGAGCATGGAATTAATGTTTCTGTAAAGCTATGGTTCATTTTTCAGATGGAATAACAGATTAAAGTTTTTGTATTGAACAAATAATTAAGGTGGTCTTTGTGTTCCCACTTCAGGAGTCACTTTGCCCTGTCAAGGTTATGATGTGCTCACTAAGTAATGAGGATGATGTGAAAATCTGTAAAGTCTGTTTCTGTCGTAGAGTTTTAAATATTCTCGTGGGTTAAATTCGGTTGGAATTGTTTTGTTGTTGTTGTTTTCCCTTTCTTAAATTTATTACAGAAAAAATTATAAATTACTCAGTTTGAGGACCTTAACACACCTTTCAGAGGGGAACGGTTGTATAGAAAAACAAGTGATCTGAAACATTGTGGTAATAGGACTTGCCTCATAAAATATGGCTAATTTCTCTTGTGTGACTACAGGTGGCAGTGTAGAAGCCAAGAACAAAAATTGGCAGAAATTATATTCTGTGTACAAGAAAATGAAGAGTGTACTCATGACTAAGCACAGGATCCTGGAAAACCACAGGTATGTGAAGTGATTCATACAACTGCCTATGGTGCTCCCAGTTATTTACTGTGTTCTGCTGTTCCTGGCTCAATGGGTATTTTTGGACCAATTATCACTTAATGTATTCACAGTAAGAGCCTAATCAAAATGCCATGGAAAAATCTATATTTGATTACTGAAAGGAGAAAAATTACCTTGAAGGCAATATGCAAGGAGAGCTGGGGTTTTCCCACCATTTTAGGGTTTATTTTAACTATAAAGAGTCAGAGCACCAAGTTGCATTAATATAATTTTTATTTTTTTTACTTTAAATCAATAGATTTCTTATTGATAGACCTAGCAGAAGTTAAAGACCTGAATATACTTAAAATGGAGCATTTTTATATACAGCAGAAAGACTTGCATGTCTGGATGGCTTATCAGAATGATTTTTTTATGAGCACAGAAGAATTGAAAGCATGTGAAGAATGACAGAGATGTAATTATGATGATGTAATTCCAAATAGCTGTCCAGAGGTGATGCGTATTTGTTGTTAGGGGTTAAATATTGTAAGGCTTTAAAAAATATAATTCTACATTACTTTTCTATTTAAAAAATGTAAAAATAATCAGTACGTAATAAGACCTTGTTATTAACTTGGATATTTCAAAGCAAAGGGAAATATTAGATTACCTTAGTAATTATTTTTTCTCATTAATTAGCAACTTTAGAGGGAGGAAGAGCTTTTCTTGCATGTTTACATTGATGTGCACAGCCTGTAGAAATTAGTCCATGGGTCTGCATTCCAGGATTCCTGGGAAGCCGTGGAGGATGGGACAAACTTACAGCTGGAGCTTGAGGATTTCTTAGAACTGATGAGTGTGACATCATCCCGGTAAGAAGTATCAAAGTGCAACTATCACTGTTTATATATTAATATATTTATACTTTTGCATTTGACTGTTTACATTCTAGTCTAAGAAAGCTTTTTGCCTAAGCCTTTAAATTGTGTCTGAGAGAAAGTGGTTATACCACAAATGTCCGCAGACGATCAAATCACCTTGTGTGAACTCCCCTGCAGTAACTGGCCTTGGCCCAGTTTTAGTGATTCCCAGTTGCAAAGTCAGTTGAAGACAGAATGATTTACTTGCCTGTTAGAATGGGATAAGAGTGTGCATCCCATTATGTAAAACCAACCTGCTGTCACCAGTGAACTGTTAAATTGTAGTAGCTTGGCATTTTGAGGTTCTGGAATCCAAATAAAAATTATTTTTTTTTTCCCACTTACTGTTGAAAAAAAACCTCCAGGGAACTATAGAGTCATTCAGATTGGAAAAGACCCTTGGGGTCACTGAGTCCAACCACACTTCAGGTGTAGCTTTGTGGGCACCCAAACACTGGGCATGTAAGCCCTTTATTGAAGAGAGTGTATCTCTGTTGGTGAATAGTAAGACCCTGATCTGTGAGTGGAGCATGTGGGTGCTATCATAATGCTTTCAAAATACCATGTGCCTTGGATAGAGTATCCTGAGGAGTTATCACGGTTCTTAAGATCAGTTTACCAAAAAAAAAAGTTAATTAATCTAGATCTTCAGGACTGTCCTGCAGGGGAGAGCTTTTCTAACCGTCTTTGTCTGGCCATAATTTTATTTCTTGTTACCTGTTACATCTGAGTGAAATCCCACTTGGGTGTAACTGGGGAGAAAAAAAAGCATCAGCACTACTTTCCCTGTATTTTTTTTTTTTATTATTATTATTATCTCTTACTGAGAAAAACTTAAGTGTACTTAAAAAGCTTATATTAATAGTCCTGATAAAGTCAGCTAAACTGCTTACGTAGTACAGGTCAGCATATCCTTATGGCTTCGTTGAACATTGTTGAGTTCATTAGTTTGTGCTAACACATTTAGAACAGAAAATGAAAATGTCATTTGTCATTGGTACAAGATTTCAACAGCATCTTCCAATACATCAGGTGTTTAAAATATTAAATAAAACTGGTAACTAAGCAGTGTGATATTCAAGAGTTCAATTTACAGACACTTTGTGCTAATTTCTAAATATTCACATAAATGAAACTACTTGTTAAAGCGCCTTTTGCAGTGTTTAGCAGTTATGTATTCACAAGATGATTCATCACATTCAGCAATTGTGATGAGTTTCCTTGCCATTACTGGAGATTACGAAGCACCTGATGTATTTACACTACACTGGATTGCTCTAAATTAGATTTGATTGTTGAAAAGGAAGGAGAATAATTTTCTATCAAGTGAAAAATCAGGCCTGTTTGATGAATCAGTCAATATTGAATTTCTCTTTAGGTTTAGTACAATTTATCCTTTATAATAAATACAAATGTTTAATCATCTTGCCTGTAAATACAGCAGTGACAGTGTTTGTGTGTGGGGAAATCTTCAAGACTTCTTTTGTGCTGAAAGTTGTGTACGTTATAAATAATATAGCAGACTTGCTGTAACTGAAAGTAGAATTCATAGAAATCTAGATTTGGAATCTAAATGTGCAAGGTCCTATTTTGAATCAGCAAGTCTTGCTTATAGAGAATACTCTGATTTCATGTAGGATGTATTTGTTTGTACAGCTTCTGTTAAGAGTGCACCAGATGCTGCATCTTGGAAAACTGTCTTGTGCTTCTGCTTTGAACTGAAAGTTGTGGCTGGTTGTATGTTCTTTTTGTCTTAAGAAAGCTGTGTTTAAGGGCTTGCACAATCAGTCACTTCACACCATCATGAAGATGGCTTTAATCTGCTAGAATAACAGCAAGGCAATCATGCTTTATATCAGAAATGTCTGTTAATGATACATGGGTTTTACACAAGAAAAATTAAGCTTTCTTGCTCCTTACTTGTATGGGATTACCTTGAAAATGGTTTGTGGGAACCTGGAGAATGTACTAGGCCCGTGGATTAATGATGCTGAATGGAATACAGATAAATTACTGTATCTGTTTAGTGAAATAACAGACACCAATCAGTCCAGTGTCAAAGGCAGATTTTTTTTAAAAAAAATAGACTATCAGGAGGATAAGGATTGTTTGAATTGAAGTTTCTGGAGAGGGAGGTAGAAAGTGAAATTTTTGAATGGAATATGCAGAGTAAGCCTAAAACACAAGGAGTAAGTGTGTCTGAGGCCTCTTAGGTGTTGGCTTAGCAAGCTGGAGGCTGATCTCAGGTGTCCAGTTAGAGAAGAGCAGCGTTTTCTTACTCTCACCAGTGTTAATACAGCTGTTAACCAAAGGGATAGTTTCAACATTGCAAGAGGTTCATTATAGTGTAAGTGGACTCTTTTGAAAGTCACAACATTCCAAGCATATGTGTAAGGAAAGTATCCTTAATTAGCAAACGTGTGAAGTAAATGTCCAGACAGGTAGCCCCACTGCTATCTCTAGGCAGGCTGCCACTGGCTTCTATGAGGAAAAAAGTCCTAATGTAGGAGAACATCAAACCTGTAAAGGAAAAATGATTCCAAAATTACATTCTGTAGGTGAGACGTTGCTCTTGGGTGATTGCCAAGTGGTTTTTTGTTCTAAGAATACTATTGCATGATGTTGATTCTAGGTGATAGAAGGACATGTCCTGCCATGGTGGAGTTGCAACTAGACTTGACTAAATGGAGTACAACTGACTGTGTTTCTGGTGCTGGAAGGGAGCATTTTATAACCCTCCAACTATGTGCCAAGGTGGCTTGCAACATAAGGAATCTAGATTATCTTTTAGTGCTGGAGAAGCTGGTGGAGAAGTGCTGGTGACATAGAAAGGATACCAAAATAGTGCTGGAAGCAACACCTGAGTTGCTACATAGATAGAAGGTTAAGACTGAAGACCTCTGCAGCATCAGTCTCCCAATACCCTGCATGAGAACAAGCAGAAAGGGCACATGGGTCAAGATGACATATCCTCTGGGGCTGAAGCACTTGCCACTGCTGTCTGTATGACAGAAGTTAGTGAAAGTAATGTAAAAACCAGTGAAGAAATGCCTGAATAAATTAGTTGCAGTTTAGACAGGAGCACAGGAGAACAGGCAGTCAGACCAAAATACAAGTGTTTCTACTCAAATACTACAAGACTAGAAGATAAGATGGAGGGAATTAATATCTAGTTCTAAAATAAGTTATTGACATTAAAGGTCTGCCATAGAGGAGATAGCTAGCAGGACACTCTAGGGTTTCTGTGGAAAGCCTGGTCAGAGTAAAATGCTTGTAACCAGTGTGGAGAGACTCGGAACACATGCCTGTCTTGTAACAACTGCTTCTCTGACCCTTTAAAAATATTTAAAAAAACAATTAGCATGGTTGAGCAAATTGTATGGGGCAAAGATATCCTTCAAGAACTTACATCAAAAAAAAAAAAAGTGAAAATCTGGCAAATTAAACATAAAATACACAGTAAAACAATTTGAAGCCTGGTACTTGATTTGTAAAAGGTGGAGAAGTTTGGCTCAAGTACTCTTTCAAAACCAGCAGAAACAATAAGGCCATTGGGCTTATGGATAACTGAGACCTAAAAGAGCTCAAAGAAGCTTGCACTATACCTAAAGGAGTATGAGATACTCATGTTCACTGTGCAGGAGCACAGATTTCCAAATGGAATCTCTTCCACAGGGAGAGAAGCGTGAGGTCCTATTGAGGCACCTGTTCCAAATCAAAGTGCTGCTGGGACAAAGTTTTTTAGAACAAAATTATAAATACGAGTTACAGCAGATTGCCAACTCTGGATGCACCCAAGACCTGTAGAAGATCTCTCAGTATAAAATTGCTGAACTGGTAATGGTGGTGTTTAACAGCACAGTAATGCTGTGGTAGCAGTGAAGCTGAGGGTGCCAACAGTGGTGCCAGTTCTTAAAAAGGCTTCCAGAAAGCCTGTAGGAAAGAGCCAGACAAGTATGACTGGCATTCATTTCAGCCAATTTGCTGGTAAATACAGTGAAGAAGAAAACTAATGGGTTCATGTATACATGGAAAGAGCCAGAGCAGCCTCACAGGTCTGGTAGAGTTCTTTGAAGACAGTGTTGAGGTTGTAAGTGGAAACTAGTTGATGCACTGTGCTCAGATTCCAGAAAGTCTTTTGAGACCTACTCACAGAAGGTGCTGAGCAAAATAAAACTGCTCTGGCATGTGGGGAAAGTTCCTTCCTAGACTGGTGGTTGGTTGGAAGATGGGGTAGGAATAAATGACCTGTTTTCACAAAGAGGACAGAGGTCACCAGTAGAGTTGCATGTGGATGTATCCTAGGTTTACTTCTAGTCAGCATATGCATTAGTAATCTGGAAAAGCGAGTATAGAGTGATGCTCAGTTAATGAGGATAGCAAAAATGAAAGCTAATTATGAGGAGCTAAGGAGAGATCTTCTGATGCTTAATAACTGAGGACAAAGCTTGCTGCTGATACTATGAAGTAATGCATGCAGGGGAGAAAAATCCTGATGTTAATTGAGACTGTAAACCGTTAGCTCCAAAGGAAGCAATGTCGTAGACAGCTTATCGTGGTAAATTTAAGCATTGGTTAAATATTATGGACTGGTTAAAAAAAAGGGAAGAACAGCCAACCACCTCTACTTTTGTCTACCTCTGGATTCAGCTCTGTTCCATATATATAAAGGAAGGGAGAAGGGAAAAATGAAAGAAAAAAGGAGAGGTAATAGAACTAAAAATGGATGGCAGTGATGATAAAGAACAATTAAATAGAATCTTCAGCCTGCCAAAGAAATAGCTAAAGATGAAACTGATAAAAATCTATATAGGAGTGTAATGGAAAAAATGAACAGGGAATGCTTATCAACTGTTGTAGTACAGGACCAGGAGGGTATCAAGTAAAATTATCAAAAGACAGATTCAGAACAAGTAAGAGGTTGTATTATCTTCCATAGTGCATATATAACTGTGAGCTACTCTACATACTAGAAGTTTATCTAGGTTTGGGCTTTCCATGCAGATGCCTCATCTCTTTCTTAAAAGAACACAAAGCTCCCCTCCCTGAAGACCGGGGAGGGATCCTGAGGTGCATCCCTGCAAGCTTTTCCTGTCCTAGTGCTCTTGCCCAGATCTCTACTTTCAGCCTTTGTTAAAGACACAATGTGGGGAATAGATGTATCTTTGGTCTGGTTGACTATGGCTATTAGTATGTGAAATTAAGACAAATTGCAGTCGACTAAAGAAAATGCTGACCATATGCCACTCCAGATGCATAACAGAATTACTGGTGAAGAAAGCATGTTCAGAAGGATGGATTTTTTCTTGGTACTAATAACTTCCCAAAGGAAGAAGTAAATAAATCTGTTTTCCTTGAAGACTGTTCCAGTCCTCAGTATATCATGTTGATATGTTAAGTTTAGTGCTTCTACAAGGGAGCTGAGATTCCTTGTTCTGAGGTGTCAATATTTAGCTTCAATTCTGTGCTTGCTCAAAGTGAGTTGGACATTTGTTATTCCTTGCAGTTTGTCTTAAGATGGGCTGAATTAAAAAAAATGAACTAGAAAAGACGGGGACGAGCTTACCCATACAATGAATTGCATGCCTATATAATAAAGTGAAGAGTACATTTTTTTGAGTCATGAACATGGAAAATGAAATCTCTTTTCCAATAAATATTATGAGACTACACCTAGGTTTTTTCCTTATTGAAACATCCAAGCAGTAAAACTATGTTAGACTTGGACTCAATAAGGACTTGGAGGAAATAGGTCATTAAGAATAAAGGATGACTTGACTCTTAGACATGAAAACAGCATTCAAGTATTAAAATGATTTAGAAGTTATGGAGAAAGAATAGTATAATCATCTAACCCAGGGACAAATTAAATAAGTCTCCCAGTGGTAAGTCCTGTGAGCTTATGTTAATACAAACAGCTGTGAGGTACAGAATCAGTGCACACACAGCACTATACCCTGTAAGGAGCTACAGAAACAGATGTTAGAGTATATGCAAAGATTAACCCAGGAAAATTAGCTGGCTTTGCGTTCCTGTAGTCAGGAACAAACCAGCTTCTCCTGTGGATGACATGGAACACTCTCAGCCATTCTGCTCTGAATGTTTACCCTCTAGAGGAGACTCTGTCCAGACTGACAAGGGAGACAAAGACAACTGGCCTTCCAACATCAAAGTTGGCTTATGAATATGCCTATTCTATATGTTAGATTCAGACCCAATTTTTCTAGAGGTTTTAGTATGTCACTTTTTTCCCAGTGGTACTAAGATAAAAATACATAGTAAGATAATACTAGATAAACCCATTTTTAAAGGTGTCATAAAGAAGTGGCATTTCATACTTCTTAAAGTTCAAATTGACTCAAAGTTTTCTGTAATTGCCTGATAAAGCTAGGAAGTATATTAAAAATGAGAGTAAAATACTTATCTATTTAAGAAAAAAAAAAGTAGAATCAAAGCTTTTTCTGAAATAAAAAGATAGATCATACAAAAAGAGATCATATGGAGCTTTTTCAAATTAGAAAAGTTAAGCAGCAGAGCCTGTTTGAAATAAGGGGTTAATGATGTAGCTCACCAAACATCCCCATCACACTCTTCTTTCTCAAGAATGGGAGAAGAAGCAATCCTTTCCTTAGCTCTGTTATTTCTGTTTTCCTTGAATGCTCTTTAGAGTTTTCCTATTTGTTCACCAATAGCAAAACATACCTCTAAGGGAAATTTTTTCACTTTAATTCCTTACAATGGAATATGACATTAGAGAAAAAAAAAAAGTAAGAGAAATCTTGTTTTCCTCTTTATTTCATAATTAATGTAGTTAGGTAATGAAACTGAACCACTGGCAGTCTGATGTTAAGGGACATTTTGGTCAGCACAGGTGACAGTAAGTTTAAACTTTTATTCTGGAAGTAATTTAGTACCAGACACCATGGAACAGAACTTCACTAGTAATGTACTTGGAGGGCTAGATTTTCATATCTATTAACAACCATACTTTAAACCACAATACATGGTCTTCAATAGGCAAGAGAACACACCAGCCGTAGCACACTTCTGAAGCAATATTTATTCCAATGTTATCTCTGGAAGTGGACACTGCTGTATGTGTTTTATTGAATGAAATCAGTTATTTAGAAACTATTTCAGTTACATTTTTCTAATGCAGAATCCTTGGAGAAGACAGGTTGTGTATTTCAGTATTATGAAACTACTGCACGTGTACTTTCTTTTTTCTTTTTAATATCAACTAAACTTGGTGTATTTAATTTTTGTTTTGGGCAGGATGGCTGGCTCTGTAGTTATTCTCCCATGCCTTACAAATAGCTGATTGTACTTGTTAGTTTTTATCTGGATGGTTCTCAGTGTTCCTGGTAATTGAGGTGGTTGTGCACCATATTTTAATAATAATAATAATAATACTGAAGTCAAAATGTAAGTCACATGCTGTCCTTGGTTCAGATTTCAGTTGTATGAAATATGTGTTGTTAACAAATAAAGTTGTCAATTCTTAAGAAACCTTTGATAAAAGAGAAGCCAGAGCCCAAAGCAAAACAAAAAAAGCTGCTTATCAAGTCTCTGCTGGGCCCAGTGGCCAGGGACAGACATACTTCTGACATCACCTCCTACAGCTCTGCATCCTGCTGGCTCCTGAGAATGTAAAGAAATTTCAAGTCCTCTAATTTCAGAGGCTAAAACTGTTACCAATTGCTTTTTCTCCTTTTACAAATGCCTTCTTTTCTGTTTTTGTTTCTCTGCTTTTTCTTTGCTTCTCTGGCTTGACCTTTAATCATCACCCAATTTATATATTTTTTTTTTAAAAATGTCAACCTATCTTAGTGTTTCCTGAAACTGGTAGACATTGTCTCCCTCATTCCTTTACTCCATGAACAAATACTTTCTAATTGGAAGAAATATTTAGCAATATATTAAAGATATGGACAACTTTGCTATCTCCATTGACTCAAATCTGGTCTATTTTATGAAGTTTAATGTTGGTTTTATTTTGCTTGTACAGTCAGAACAAGCTGGACTACCCTAAATGGCAGTTGCTGCATCAGTTTTCTGAGAGCAATTGCCTTGTGAGGGTTATTCAGTTTAACATGTTTTAGCTCTGCAGATAAACATGCATATATGATCAATTACAGAGATGAAGCCAGTACTGGTAACTTCTGAAGCTCATAAATGCTTTTGTATTCTTGGTTTAATGTAAGATGTCCCTGGGAACAGGGTTGTTGAAAAAAGACAAAGAATTCAAGGATCTCCCCATTTCTCCATATTAGTGCACTCATGGAAAGGTCAGTTGTGGCTCCACTCACTCTTGCTTTCCCTGGCCCAGTTCTGTGCGATACAGTTTCTGCAGTGAGTGAAAGGCAAGGCTACTCATCCCACAGAGCTGCTAGCCTGAAGGTTAGGTTAGCATCTTTAGAGATGGCTGTCCTGTTAAGGAAGTACCTGAGCTACTTAGTCATCTTTCTCTTCAGACCATTTAGAAGGAAAGAGTCCCATTCGTTTGTTAAGAGAAAGATTATGGGTACCTGCCCTTGGGATGTGATTCTGTATGGCAGGTGGAAGTAAGGCCCTAGCTTACAGCAGAAGATCAAGGCTAAGGAAGGATTTAAGATCAGTGTCTATGCTTGCTTAGGTTGTTTCTGGCTTTGGCCAGGCACTGAGTTGTTCTGAGAACTTCTTTCCACTGCCTAGATAAGGAGCCCATCTACCTACCTCAAGGCTCTGGCTGCTGCTTTGAGAACAGTCTGCTATCAGCTAGGAGCAGTGGAACATGACTTGTATTGGAGCCTTTTACTTCATCTGGGCTTTGGACCAGTGTTGGCAAAGTTGGATTTCAAGGACCTGCAGCATCCATAGACAGTAGCTATTCTGAGGCAGTATGTTTCTTCATCCTTTTTCATCAGCCTTATGTTTCTTAACTCCCAAAAGACTGCCAGTCACGTCTTTGCTCTGTGTCCAGCTAAAACTTGAGATCTGCTGAATATTATCCAAATTATCTTCTAAGTCCTTGTCTGTTTCTACCTCCACTGCTGTGTTTATTACGTTTTTGTTTGTTTTTTTTTCACTCCATCATTGCAGATTGCAACTTGTAGATGGCTACTGGGAGTGGCAAGGTACAGAACTGTAAACTCTCTTGCTATTTGAACCTGTTTTATATGTGTTACAGAAGGAAGAATTAATGGTTAGGTGTAATCTTGTTAATTAAAAAAGTATTTTGAAATACTGTGCAATTGAGGGAAGAGAACCTGGTAAAATCAGGGATGTACTTCACAACTCTGCCAAATATGGCTTTTTAGCTATACATCTAGACTCGAACGTGCAAAAGTTCACCTATTCCTGCACAGAGTTTTCACATTACTCTAAATGAGACATTATGACTAAGATGGATGGAGATAAATATGTAAATAAGACTCTTGGTGATTTCTGTAAAACATTTTGTGGTACTTGGTCTGTGTATTCCCCCACCCCCTGCCCAGCACTCTTAAAATTATTAAATCAGGACTAGTTTGTTTTGGATTAAATACACAGCTCTATTATAGAGAGAAACTTCTATTTTAAATAGGAACTTTCAAGTGTTGTCCTACAGAGCTAAAAAATACTTGCAAGAATTTATTGCAAACAGGTCTTGTGGATCTTTCCTTTCACAAAGTCTTCTAGAACAAAACAACTTTTTACTGTGAACTGTCTTTTTTTATTTTTGGGGGGAGGCATAGACAGGACCTGGAAAATTTCAACCTAAAAAAAGATTGCTTTGCATTTGTGTGACTGAGGCATGGGAGAGAGTGGTAATAGTTCTCGTAATGAGTTTTGAAACCTTCACAAAGTAGTGGGCATTCCAAGACGTCTGCTATAGGTTGTTTGATTCTGTGAAACTTAGAAAGCTCATAAGAATTTGAAACTGGACGGACTATTTAATTGCTTAAATAATTTGCTGAGCTGTTAATAAACTGTGACTGGTTCAATCATTACCCTGAGTTTGATGTGATTTTAATGATTCAAGTTAGAAAAAAGTTTTGTCCCACAGAAATTTCCTTGTGTTTTAGTTCTCATTAAGTAATGTTTTGGAACATTGTGAAGCACTAATCAAACCTACGGATGATAAAAACCTGTGAAGCTGAAACATTTTTATGGAGTTAGAATTTAATCACACCTAACTGTGAGTAGTATGGTGTAAAAAATTCAGTTTTAGAAAGGAAAACATGTGGATGTTATCAAAAGCACAGACATTAATTAGCTTTGTAGGCAGTGGTACTTGAGCAAGAATTTTGATGGTAGCAGTAGAGTTTAAGTATAGAATCATAGAGTGTCTTGGATTGGAAGGCACCTCCAAAGGTCATCTAGTCCACTCCCCACAAGCAGGGACATTTCCAACTAGAACAGGTTGCTCAGGATCCCATCAAGCCTGACCTTGAATGTCTCCAGGGATGGGGCCTGAACCACCTCTCTAGGCAACCTGTTCCACTGATCTACCCCCCTCATACTTAAGAACTTCTTCCTAATGTCCAACCTAAATCTACCCTTTTCTAGCTTGAAACCATTACCCCTTGTCCTATCATTCCATGCCCTAGTGAACAGGTCTTCCCCAGCCTCCTTATAGGCACCTTTCAGGTATTGGAAGGTCGCTATAAATTCCCCCTAGAGTCTTCTCTTCCTTAGACTCAACAACCCCAGCTCCCTCAGCCTGTCTTCATGAGAGAGGTGCTCCAGCCTTCTGACCATTTTCATGTCCCTCCTCTGGATACACTTCAACATGTCCACATCCATCTTGTGCTGGGGGCTCCAGAGCTGAACACAGTACTCCAGGTGAGGTCTCACCTCTCCCAATCTGCTGGCCACACTTCTTTTGATACAGCCCAGGACAGAGTTGGCCTTCTGGGCTGCAATTGCGTGTTGGTGGTTCATGTCCAGCTTTTGATCCATTAGTACCCTCAGGGCTTTTTCCACAGGGCTGCTCTCCAGCATGTCTTCCCCCAGCCTGTTTTCATATCTCCAGTTAGCCCAGCACAGGTGCATGACCCTGCACTTGGCCTTGTTGAATCTCAGGAGGTTGAACAGGGCCCACTTCTCCAGCTTGTCCAGGTTCCTCTGGATGGCATCCTGTCCCTCTGGCATATTCACTGCAGTATTGTAACGTGAAAGAGGAACATGTGCCTAGATTTCATGTCCATAAGGTTGCTTACATTTAATGAAATAGGAAATTGTGACAAAGGATTATCAAAAGGTCTAGGGAATAAAATAATCATAGAATCATCAAGGTTGGAAAAGACCTCTAAGATCACCCAACACCACCATGCCAAGTAAAGCGTATCCTGAAGTGCTGTGTCCATCCACAAGTTTTTTTAACACCTCCAGGGGTGGTGACTCCACCTGGGCAGCCTGTTCCAATGCCTGGCTACTCTTTCAGTAAATAAGGTTTTCCTAATATCCAGTGTGGTGCAACTTGAGGCCGTTTCCTCTTGTCCTATCACCAGTTCCGTGGGAGAAGAAACCAACCCCCACCTCACTGCAATCTCCTTTCAGGCAGTTGTAGAGTAAAAAACAAAGGGAAAAGGCAGCCCAGGCAAAAGGCATAATGACTGAATACCTAAACAGATGCTATTAAAAGGTCTGTTTAGCAGTCATTTTGTCAAATGAGTTTTGTTACACGATTCCCAGTTTCCATCTGAATCTTGATTGCTGACTTTTTTTCCCTATTGTTCTTCAGTGGCCACGCTCTGTCAAAATACGTCCATCTAATCATCCACGTTTGAACTGGGAATTGTTTTACTCAGAAAATGCAGTGGATCTTCAACCCTCAAATTTGTTATTTTATACAGAAGTATATCAGAACTAATAAAAAGTTTCATCTCTCAGACCAAATGTTTCTCTAATAGCACAGGACTTTCCTTGAATGACAAGTGCCTGTTCTCTTGGTTATGTGATGAAAGAAATGCTGCTGTCTTGTTATTAAAGTGAGGTTTTTTGATGTCTGCTCTTGTTATCTCAAATGTTCTTTTACATTTTCCATCACCAGCCTATACTACTTTAAGACTGAAGATGTTTCTTTTTTTCTTAAGAGGCTGGTTATGCAGTTACCCTTTGGAGTCACTTTAGTTTTCCACCAAATTTACTGATAAAAACATTTGGCCTGTATGATGCCTGAAAAATCTAGCACTTTCCTTCTCTTCCAAGGTAGTCACTTTACTGTAATTTTTATTTTTTTTTTTTAGACTGAATGTTAATCTGTCTTAAGCTGCTTTTACCAAAGTGTTTATCTTCATCTTTTTTCTCCCCTTCTAATAAATCCATTTAATGTTCCCACTTTGTCAGGCTAGACTTTTTCCCCCTCTTTTAGGCAGTACTAATTTCTGCTGGAGTATTAGTTGAACAGCATTAGCTTTGATGACTTTGGTGGGGCATTCACAAAAGGCTATCGTTAGTCTAGTGGGAATACTGACTGTTTCCTCCCTGGCTAATGGAAAGCAATTGGGGTTTCTAGGGCAATTCTGCGTTTCCAACTTTGGCTTTCATTCTGAATTGCCCCCCAGAGAAAGCCACAGCTTTTGCAGATGATGCCTGCAGAAGTGTTCCATCTGCTGCTCCTGCAGTCCTGTGCGTGAAGGGCAGAGGCTCCATTCTGATTCTTTTAGGGGCAGTGAGGCTGGGTTTGATGGCCACTGGTGAAGAGCTAGATAGATCTCTGTGCCCATGGCAGCTGGATGTATTGGGAGAGGAGAAATAAGGTGAATGACTGAGAATTACAATTATTTTGTTAGATTACAGGATCTGAGTATTTTTGTTGCATTAAACTGTGTACACTTGATACAATATACCCTGCAATCATTGTAGTGCTTGAGTTGTGTTTCTGTTTTTAGTGACTGTTGGAAATTAGAGAATCCAAACAGTTTAGCTGGCATTTTTTCAAGGTGCCTCACACATAATTGGGCTGGAAATGCTTGGTGGCTGGTGTCATTTGTTTCATAATACAGTTACTACTTTTTATCATAGTTCTAAAAAACTTGTCCTGTTTTGTCATGTAGAAAGCTGTATTACTGTCTTACCTGAGTTGAACAGATTTTTGAAGCTTATACGTGGCTAAAATATTATCTGGTGCTGTTACAAACTTGTCACTGATTAATTCAATTTAACTCAAGAAATTTAGTTCTTGTAGTATGTCCCCATTTTTGTTCTTGTTCTGGAAAAAGCTCTGAACATTGTGGAGACAAGGCTACACTGGAGAACTCAGAGGCCTTCTGCCTTATCCCTTTATGTGTGGTTGTGTAAGATCTGCTTCTAAGCTATTATTGAATCAGTAATTATTTTTTACTACTAAGAATATACATGATGCTTCAGAATGCATGGATTTGGGGATGTTTAGAAGAAAATAGTGTCTCTACTAAAAAATACCTTTTTGTAGAATAAGAAAGACACTAGACAACAGATGAAGCCTTTGCTGTGTGCTCTTTTGTACTCTTTTAAATAATTATTTTCTGCTTCCCATCATATCAGTAATTAGTCAATCTAATCTCATTCAGAAAGTTTACCTCAAATGTTTTTATTTGTGTATTTTAAAACTAAACTCTAAACTCACATTTGTAATACTTCTATTACTTGTATTTCATGGGATTCCTGTAGAAACCCATTGCTGAAACCTGAAGGACAGGTTGTTGAACTTAACTGCATTTCTCATTATTATTTTTTTAATGTGAGTAGGTTTAATATTTGCACTTCTTGACCTTGCTATTGTTTTACAGGGGGGTTTTCCACCTTTCTACACCTATTTTTATTTTCTTTTTTATGCTTTCATTTTCTATGTTAACTTTTCTGCATATACTGGGAGAGGATTGAGGGTGGTGGAGGTTGATAAAGATGTGCAGAGAATCATGGCCTTGTGAGGCATAGAGTTGTTTATTTGATAGTAATAATTTGCTTAATACTATGCCTGAAATCTAAGCTTAGAAAAAGAACGTGGGGAATTCCTTTAAAAAGTGACACAAAAGTAGGAAAGAATGTTGTCAGACAGTGATTAATTACTTTATTGCAAAAGGGGAGCTTTTTGTGACTCTTCTTGGTTTGAAATGAATTGCCATATGTTGAGAAGGTAGAGATTGGCAGAAGACTTCCCTGTCTTACTAAGTTGTGAATCAGGAAATAACTAAATTTACCACGGGGAGTTTACCTAACTAACCACAACCTTTTACTCATATGTTCACTTTGTCCTCACATACAAATTTTGAAATAAAAATGCCAGTACTCATGTGTCAATGATGGGAAGTAAAAGGCAATATTTTGGTCATAATTGGTAGGAGGCGAGACTGACATTAGCATATTTTCCCCAAGTACAGAATGAGCACAAAATATTTCATAGAAATTATTACTTAAAATTTCTGTCATGCTAACTTGGCATTTGGAAATGCTTGTGCTTTCCCACACTTAATGCTTAGTCTTTAAAAAGTGGTTTTCTTTAAATAGAAAATACAAAATTTGTTTAAAATGTTGAATATTTTCTGTAGATTTCAGTCTTCAGCTTTAGCACAGCCCTCAGAATCTTGTTTTCAAGGCCAGAAAGATCCTCACACTACCTTTTAAAACCTCCTGCATGCCACAGGACCCAGTAGTGTGCTCAGCAATAATTCTGCTGTGTTCAATATCTTGTGAAAGCTTAAGGGGATGACAGAGAATCTATCACTTGGCCTGGGACTCTGTTCAGACAAATTATCCTCACTGATAATTCATACAGATTTAAATCCTTAAGTTGGACTTGAAGACACTTTGTTTTTATCCTTTAAATCACTTGGGGCTTTTTCTATTTCTTCTTCACTTTTTTTTAGCAGCTTCTGCATGCAGTGCCACTGTCTGTATTCTAGTATTGATCTCACCATACACAGAAAAAGCAAGATCAGCAAGCTCAGTTCTGCGAGGTGTCTAGGGTTTGCCCTCAATCCTTTTTTGCCATAACACCGCCTGCAAGGCCCGTGTTAAGTGATCTTCTCAATGCTCTAACACCTCCATGAAAGTAACTGCGAGCCAGGTTACAGTCCCAGGTTTCAGACATGCACCAACTTTCTGTGTTCTTAGAGGACTATGACCTTGCATTTGCATTATGGTTTACCTTCACTGTGTGTTATTTTTGTATGCAGCTGGGAATTTGGGGAAATACCAGACATTGTTGGACATAAGTCTGCTTATATAGGGTATCTGCATCTTTTAGCACTCCTTTAGACCTGATTCTACACTGTGAGCCTCAAGAGTAAGTCCTCAACTGTCTCTTCTCTAACTTCTTGCATTTTGTAATGATTGAAAAATTAGTCGTCTGCATATATGCTTGCTTATGTTTAACATAACTCTTTGCAATTAAGTCTGTACTTTCCTCTTATGTAAGGAAAAACTAGAAATAATTTACTTATTTTTTCTACAAACCTTAGGAGCTCTTGGGAGAACTCCCTTGTTTGCAGATTGCCTCTTTGCAATCTGTTTCTTTCTTTCCATTAAGTGAGTTTTTGGTTTTTTTGGGGTTTTTTTTGGTTGTTGTTTTGTTTTGGTTTGTTTGTTTGTTTGTGGTTTCATTTTGTTTTCTTAAGCTAAAGAGCACTTATATACCCTACTGTCACTTTCTTACTTCTGTGATCTTGAACACCTGTAGTCACAAATCTGGGGTGCTTTTGTTAGAGGGTATGTGTACTAGCTTGGCTCGTTGACTTCAAAACCAGGTGTATTTGGAGACTGAAAGACTGAGAGAATACCTCTTGACATTCAGGCCCCATTTTTCTTTATGGCTTCTGGTCTATGGTCTCCTGATGGTGGGAGGGGGAGAGTTAAAATGCCTGTTTGATATTTCATGCCTCTTGTTCATAAATGATAGGTAAATCATGTTTTGAGATTCTGTCCTATTATGAAGCAACTCCATGCTGTACCGTGCCTTGTACTAAACCAAGGTTACGGTCTGTAATTTATAGAACCACTTGCTGGAGCCTTTCAAAACCTGCTCAGAGCTGCTTACAAGTCAAATAACCCTCTTCTAATTTTCTGGTTTATTGAAATGACTTTCAAAATGTAATGTAATCTTAAATTAAAGCAGGCATTCATATCTTCCATCAGGTCCTTCACCTCCTGGTTGATCTTGGCAGATCTTTCTACCCGGGTTTGACAGTCTTTAAGTAAACCAAAGCAGACTAAACCAGGCCTTCCAAAGCTGCTTCTCTCATAGAAGTAGTCTAGTATGTTCCCCTGGCTTTGTGTCATGGATTATGGTAATGGCCATCGTAGGTAAATAGGTACCAGAGTATTTTAACTGTGTGATGTCCTGCCTGGCAAATTTGAGAGGAGATCCAAACAGCATTTCTATCCTTATGATGTGATGGGAAATGTTGCCTTTTGCATGGATCTGTTTTGGACAACTGACAAGTCAGAATCATCGCAGAGCTCTTCAGCTCCCCTGACATGTGCACTTTGTCTCCACTTAAAACCCCTTTTTCAACCTCTTACATTTTGCAGTAATGATGGGCTTTGGCAGCCACTCTGTTCCTAGTGTGTGGTGGTTTCCTGTAAAAAGTTATTCTCCCAGAAACAGACTGTAGAGCATCAGCCTGAAGACTTGTTTTATACAACAAAACATACTCTGTACTCCTGTCTAATATAAATGAGACAAGGGCTACTCAGCTGCTGGAATCTATACATGGCTTGACAGGACTGTACATGAAATCCTCTTTGCCAGAGGCTTCGTGGATTTGGAGATAGCAGCCTGTTACTGCCACTGTTTTCCCTTCAGCCCCTCTATTGTCACTCTGTTTATTGCCCTTGGGGAACACTGTGCTTGTGTATGGGTTGTCACCACCAGCCTAATTCAGTTTGTGTGGGTCTGTTCCTTACCTATGTGTGAGTTGTTGCTGGGGATAACAGGAGCTGCTTATAAGTGGTGTGAATTAGCTAAGCAGTAATTGCCCATTCCTGGCAGTTGTCTTCCCATCCCAGAGGGTAGATGATACACAATCCACTGGGAGTACTGGGACTCCCTTATCTGTCCCCCTGGGATACCAAGTTGCTTACCCTAGCAAATATTTTTTTTTTTAATGAGTGGGGGAATTCAGAACCACCCCTACACACTACATTGGTCTTTTGGTTTTGCCTGTTGGGGAAAGGGAGCAGAGTTGCAAAGCAAGAAACGGATCATGTCACTGGGAGCTGGGAAGGGACAAAGGTAATTGTCCAACACAGCTCCATCGTGCAGGGCATGTTCAGGCAAGATGGCCTAGAGTGACACTGGGCAAGGCATAAGGTGTTACAATTTCATATGGCTTGGGACTGCAGCAGTACTTTTATGGTGTAGTGGGTCTTCCTCTCTTACGCTATAGTTTATCAGTGTGCATGCAGAAGGCAGGATTACATGCAAACAAAAAGGAGCAGTTACCTTTCTTGCCAACTGGGGGATGGGTAGATTGCCCAGCTATGGTTAAACTCAGTTTCTAGAGGAGAGGGCAGTGGAAAAGGATGATAACAAAAAACAGAGTGAGCATACATGATCAATTTGTTCAGTGTTAAGTCAACGTCAAAATAAAAGATGTGCATATGAGTTATGTAATTTGGAGGTTTTGAAAATGAAGTGTGCATCATACGAGAATTCAAATCTAAAAATGGAGTGGGAGTGTGAAAGCTCAAACATGGTTGTGACTGAAGCGAGGTCCATCTACAGACTATTAAGGCCTCTAAAATCAGAAAACCAGGTTGCTTCAGGTAAAATTATATAAAATATATTTTAAATTAGTGAATATGTTGACTTTTTTTTTTTTTTTTAAATGAAGAGTTTGTTTCAGAGCTAAGTGTTTAAATTCATAGAAGGGGGGAGTCACACTATTGTATATGTCATGAAAAATAAGGGAACAATGTAGTCCTGAACTCCTTTTCCCAATAGGTTTTTCTTTTTTGTGTTTCCTAGTACATGCTAAAAATATTTTCAATATCTCAACATCTGCATTGTTATAAAAAATGGCACGTCTTTGTTTTGTTCTCAGCTGTGACATTCTTTCATTACATTTTGTTCCATGTGCTCTCTTCAGTTGGGATGTGAAGTCATTTTCTTTTGTCAGTTGTAGGCCCGATTGCCCTGACCCCAGAACTACACTGTGCACCACCTGGAAGAAGTTATTTCTTTTGTTCTGTCTCAAAGAAACTCAATCTGTATATTGGGTAATACAGAGTTACTTGATTCTGAAAATGGCCTATGATTGGCAGAGAAGAGCAGAAAATAGAGTAAGAATGAAGGGAGCCAATCCTTTTTAAAGGTAGAAAACATGAGGCAGAAGGAAGATTGGGTAGGCGAGTATATTTGGCATACTACAGTATATTAGCATCTCTAATCCTAAATGCACCAGCGTGTCCCGTTGATTTCAGTTGGAGGATAGGATGCATGGATAAAGTAGACCCTCTTACTCGTGTCCATGCCCCTGGCAGGGTCCTAGCAGAGGAAGATGGGTGAGTGAAGGCACTCTGTGGTTCTGACTCACGTGTCAAGTACAAGCAGCAAAACAAGCAAGAAATAGGGCCAGACTTGCCATGAACACTAGAAAGGGAAACATTAGGACAGACTGGTAACCTGGACAAGACAGAGGTAGGTGAAGGACAGGCAGGTCATTAGCTGTTGGATGCTGCTGCTTTCCAGTATGCTGCCTGGAACACAAGATTCCTGGGTCCCTCTTTCTCTCCTAGTCTGGGGCACTGCAAAAGATGATACCCAGACACTGTTTTTCGTTTCTTCATTGCTTCAAACAGCAGAGCTGAGTGTTAATTCTCTTATTCCATCTCTCAGGTGTGTCAGTATGTTCCCACAAAAAAAGGAATTTGATTGCCTGGTTTGATGATTTTTTCCCTTCTAAAGTGGTGTAGAAACTTTGCATGTACCCAATAAAGACATGTTAAGGGGGCAAAGTCAGGCCACCAGAACTAGGAAATGCTGAAAACAAGGTTGCATGTGTTAATTTAATTATACTTCTGTGGATGTATGTGTTGATATAAAATCTTCTAATAAATGGTAAGTATTGGATTTTGTTGTCTTGTTGTGTGTTGGGTTTTTTTTTTCCAGAAAAAACACACCTGTGATGAAACAATGGTGTTTATGGGATGAATGAGGAATATGTAGTGGATGAGATGATCACAGATATTCCTGAGATGGTTTCCTAGCACAAAGCTGTAGCAGATACTTGGCTGCCCTAGGCAACCTTCTCTTCCCAGGGGTTCCTTCCAGCTCTCTATCTCCATCTTGCCTCCTCTGGGCAACAGCATTCATAGCAACCACAGCCTCTGAATCTTAACATGTTTAGTGCCCTCCCTTATAAACTCCCTAGAGATAGTGGGTTCCCTTTTTTGTACCTTTGCAGTGAGCAGCATGGCAGCAGTTCCTGGCTTCAAACAGGCTTCCCATATGCTCCAGAAGAGGTGCTGGGCTGCGTGGGCAGCCTTCATTTATCATTTTGAATCACCCAGCATCCCACTAATGGTGCATGTGCTGTACTTTGGGAACATCTCATCTCTAAATTTCTTCTTGTCACAAAAGAGGGAGGGATGTTTGAATGACATTGGGCATTGGACAAGGACAGAGGAGGGTCTCATGGCTAAGACATCATGGTATGAGTGCGCACTGAATTCTGGTGCTGCTGCCTGAATTGCAGAGGTCCTGCATGAAGCTGTCATTTTGTGGCCAACTGCTCAAATGCTGGTGCATCTCTTGTTTTCTGGATTTCCACGTCAACTCCAGGAGCCACACCCATCATTCAAAGCCAGCTCTAGACGATTTGCCATGAGGAATTCAAGAAATGGCACATCTCCTGTTAAGGAGTAGCAGGGAGTGAGATTTAACTATTGAATGGATTACATGAACCTGAAAGAATCAAGACAACTTGAGGTCTGGAATGGTCAAGTGTTTGAATTAGCAATTTTGGGTCAAACACAACTTACTGGGATTTCCAACTACACTGCCCCTGTCATCCGTGTCCCTCCTGCCGCCTCCCCTCCCCTCCTCCCCAATTTTTGAATTCCCCAGAGAGCAATGCGCTTAAATAGAAGTGATTGAAACAAAAAAGGCAAGAGACATGTCGGTTAATCTATAGCTCTTTTCTATATTAAGTTAGTTTTAAATAGCATTGAAGGCTCAGTTTAGAGAAGCACTTAGTAAGGCATCTAGCTGCATATTTGAATTGAGGCCAGGATTGATAAACTTGGATACTGCGTGATAATACATTCTAATAGGAACACTGCATCCACAATGGTTAATATGTATGTCCCAAACAGGGCTGTATCCTTCTGCTGAAATTTGGGGTCGCAAGTTTCAAGGCCAGTTTATTTGTAGTTTTGGTGCACACATTTCCACTAGGAATGGGACACACTGAAATTTTTTTTAAGTAATGGATTTATAAGTGAAGAATATTCTCTACTTCCCCAAATATCTGATATATGTCACTGAGCTCACACTTGTTTTTATTCCTTTAGCACTTTGTTTTTTAAGTGGCTACTGGATCATTTGCTGTCCCTGTGTGAGAGCCAGTTACAGGAGATTTTTTGAAAGAGGAAAGGAAAAAACATCCTTTGAGCAGACTAGTGTTTAAACAGTACTAATTCTTAATTTATGGGGAAGCATTTAAATTGACTTTGAAAGGTCACTGTAATGAGGCCTTTACAATTAAAAGAGGCTATTTGCCAGTTCTAGAAAACACAAAAATATTAGAGAGAAGACTTTAAAGAATTCCAAAAGATACACATCTGGGCAGTTATCTCTTAAAAGAGGGGACAAATGTTAAAAGTCTCTAAAACACATGAATGAAGAACAAGTCAGGGAAACTTCATGCGAAGAACAGAGTGTCATTAAGGACCAATCTATAGAAGAAAGACAAGATTTACCTAAAGTATTAACAATATTTTTGAAGTTGTGCTGAACTCATATCAACCTGAACTATCAAAAGCAGAAACAAAATTAAAAGTTACATTGTTTTCATCTGACTTTCCAGTGGAAAAGCACTGACTTGATTATTACTTTTTTTTTTAGTTGCTGCAGAAGTTTTCCAAGTTAGTTCGTGTGCCTTGAGGAAAAGCACCATGGCCAAATATTATTATTTTAAAATGTTGTAAATTCTTTCATAATTGTATAGGAATTAATATACATATATATTTTAAAAGTGAATTGAGTTTCAATTTCAAAAATAAAGACTTATGTCAGTGGCTCCATTCCAAGTAAGTCTCTCTGTAAATGAAATAAGGAGTCAAAAAATGCCAGAGCTTTCTAAGTGAGGATGGTGACTTCTAGAAAATACTGTCTTTAAGATATGAGAAAACCAAAACATGTACATTCAGAACAGAATAGCTTTTATAGCAAGGAAGGTTATATTTTACTATTTTAGAATAAAGTGTCATTACTTTTGTTGTTAATAGACCAATGAAGTTGATACACTCAGAAAACCCTTGATGGGATAGGGTGGAGTTTCCCACTCTGTCTTCATAAAACTAAAAAAAACCAAAACCCACCAATTAATATTTGGTTTTCATAATGTATTTAATCAGCATATTAAAAATTATTTGAATTAGAATTTAATAAATATGTTACCTTCATTAATGAAAAAAAGCCTCTCTCTTTTCGCTTGTAATTTGTGATCCTCAGCTGAAGGATTCTGTCTGGAAATCCTCCCACAAGTTGAACATAACAGCTGATAAAGTACAAGGTAGTATTTTACTGTACAGTAATAGGGCACTTTTCTACTTTACTAGTTATAAGTCTTAATTTTTAGCCTCTCTGGGGATAAAATTACCATTTCTTTTCTGTATTCCTGCTAATCTTTTAGTGATCGTAGCTAAATCATAGGAAACAGTAATTTCAAATGTTCACCTTTTTCCTTTCAAAGAAAGCCAAAGTAATTTTTATGAAGATTAGTCATAAATAGTTTCTCATAGTTACTCATAAATAAGTTTCTGCAAGGCAAAGGACCAAAATAACAAAGTATAATTTCCTTTTATATTTTTTTTTTTAAATTTTAGATTTTATCATAAAAGTAATTATATAACTTTATTTCCTTTTCCAAACCTGGACCCTTTTTATTTTCTTTATGCATAAAGACCTAGCTCCTTTTTTTAAAAAACAAAACAAAACAAACAAGCAGGCAAAAATGATTTCAAGCTCTTTTTGCATCAGGAATGTGATACTATATTCCTGTATTGGTCCTTCTGGCTAGGGCTTGTTCTTCCTAGTGTGTAGCCCTGTCTCATAGCTGTAGAGGAATTGCATGTGTATGGGTAGGTGAGGTGTCCATAAATTAGAATATGCTTTAACTCAACAACGCTTAAAACAGTATACATGGAAGGGTAACCTGTAGTCTTCCCTCTTCTTCCTCAAATAATAATTCTATAAAATTTATTTTTTCAATATATTTTTCTTTTACAGCATTTCAGGCTCAAAGAAAAGCTAGGTAGCTGATAATAGCTTAGTAAGTTACTTTTTTTTTTTTTTTTTTTGCAAGGTCTTACAGATATATTAAGCCATTTAAATATTTGTTTTATTTATATTCTGTATGTTGTATATATGGGTATATATAAAAAAATATATGGCAGTATGTACACGGACACACATATTTATAATATCTATCCAGCTTCCTCTGGTTGTTTCTACCGTAGTGACTGAGACAAAATGTTTTGTCTTCAATGGTATTGCCTTCCTCAGTGAGTGATTTTGAAATGTAGTTGTCCTGTGTATCTAATTCATCTTGTGGAACTACCCCTACAAAGAACATACTAGAGGAATATTGCTGGATGATTCATATGAACAAATAAACAATAGGGATAAAATTTTGACACAGAAGTCAATGGCAAAAGCCCTGTTGACTCTAATGGGTTGAGAAGGTGTTCTGAGAGGATGCACAGTAATACACAATCATATTAAATCACTGTTGCCCTGAAAACGTACTTTGTGCTGCTTCACCACAATTCACTGACAGTACCCTACTATTCAACTTACAAAAACTAATCCAATTTGTAGCAAAATTCAGGTAATTCCCAAAGTATACTAGTGCTTTTGTTGTGATTATTATGCAACAAGTTAAAATATTATTAAAAAGATGGTCAACAAAATCAAGTTCTGCTAGTTTTAAGTGCTTTCTTAGGACCTCATTCATGTACTTTTACTTTTTTGGAAAACAAGAATTCTTTTCCGTTGTAGATACTACAGCAAAGTAGCAATCAAGAAAAGCACTGATAACTCAGATTTGAGAAACATCATGGCAAAATAATATAGGTAATCTTGGGTTGTTTGACCTGGACTTGCTGTACTTCTGAAAGCACATCCTGCAAGTCACTACACATATATATACATATATAAGTCATGTTAGTGTGGCTGCTCGTGTGTGGTGTTAACAAGTAATACACGTTACTGAGATCAGCCCCCTGTAGCATACTCATCAGATCCTTTGGTGTATACTTTGACTTCTACAAGCTATTTGAGTGCTTAGATGTCTAAACTAAAGCAAATGTCTCAGGGCTTGCAGAATCGTTGCTGTGTTTGTGAGCGTGAACTCCAGGTGCTTCAGGGTAGAAGGTGCAGATAGTGTTCTTCTATGTGACTTCAGTTACAAATGGGGTAGGTTTAAAGCATGAACCTAATGTTTTGGTGTGAATTCAGTGAATAAAAATGAGTTGTTACAAAGCTCCTTACTGCTTTTTATCTAAGGAGAGTGTGATGCATTGCTCTGTAGAAAATTATAAAGCTAGAAGGTGCCATCTAGAATATCAACATACAGTATTTGTGGTATTATAATATCATACACTGTAGTGTTACAATTTCAAATACTAAATTTATTCAGAACTTATGTATTAATCTTGTTTTGAAAATGTAAAGACACATATTTGGCAGTTTGCAGATACTCTAATTTTGATAAGAGTTGCCAAGAAGAAGCTGACAGTTTGGACCAAGCATTGCTGTGGTTGCTATGTGAAAAAGCCTAGAACAAGCCAGCGGGAAATAATACCAGGGTGGGAAAGTATTGCTATGGTTACCGAGTATTTTCTTTAAAGGAGAGG
The DNA here is from genome assembly GCF_000747805.2 of Chaetura pelagica. NCBI lineage: Eukaryota > Metazoa > Chordata > Aves > Apodiformes > Apodidae > Chaetura > Chaetura pelagica. Next base: position 1,873,712 of record NW_009951950.1, on the reverse strand, counting down.
TGGATAACTCAGCAAGAATCACTGAAACTTAGGTAATATTGTATTATACAAAAAAACCCCAAAAAACCTGAAGGATAATAACTGTCTTGTGCTCTTAATGGCATTTTGTTAGTTTCCAGAAAAGAGGGATTTAATTAAAGTAGGAATAATTAGCGAAAGCTGTGTTAGAAAAATATACTGGCTTTTATTTTTTTAAAAGTGGAATGAGAGCACAATATCTTGCATATTTTGGCTCTGTCTCTTTGTTTTTTTAAAACAGATTATTTTTTTTTGTCAAGTGGATTAAGAGTTCTTTTAAAAAGAATAAAAGTGTAATTATACTGAAATAACTTAATTCATATGAACTTCTAAGTCAGCTTTTCAGTGCATTAAAAACTGTAAAATAACTGCATTTTGCAAAAATACACAATTATTACAAAATACAATTAAAATCTTAAATAATAAAAGCCTGCTTTAAGTGGTGTTGCAAATCTGAACTGCAAGATTCTCTTAGGAAACATCCTTTTTGTCCTGTAGACATCCTCTAGAATTCAGGTTGTAAACACCTCTGTTGGTTTGATCCTGCAAATCAGGAAGTAGAAGACCACTTTCATATTTGGGAAGATCCACTCCTCTCCCCCGCCAGGTTTGTCAAGAGGTACCGTGTGAAGCATCCAGACTGGGTGTGCTGGACCTTGCCCAGGTCACCCTGCCCTGCCAGCCCATCAGAAACACTCTGCTGGGAAAGGTGGGCTGAGGACAGAGCAGCCTGGGGGGCGGGACAGGACAGTTTGGTTGATGAAACCAGACATACAAGACATAACTCCTGAGCTGCCTGACTGTACTAAAGGTCTACACCTGACCCTGGCTAACATGCCAGTTTTGCTTCTTGTTTGTACTGGAGGACTTGGAGCAGAATTGATCATTGTAGGGTAAAGGATGGAAAGAGGCATAGATAGACAACATCTCTGCCCACACCAGCCTGCTGTCCATGACTCCACCACACCATATAAATTGTCAATGCTACATTTCTGCCTTGGGCACGTTTTGCTGAAAGTAGGAAGGGGGAGGATCTAAATTGTCAAGTGTCATGTTCCTCTATTTGTGACTGTTTTCCACAGTTTTCGTGCTGTTTTGCTTGTATGAGATAGGGATGTGAAACGTGGAGGTGAGGCACTGCCCTTTTACTTTCCTCTTGACAACATGGAAGATAAACATGGAAATAAACTGTTGTACCTGGTAGTGCAGACCCTGGCTATTGCAACTGAGACTGAAGAACCTCTTTAAGATAATCTTACAGCTTTACCAGAAAAAGCCTGAGTTGTATGCAGTGGACTCACAAGATGGACTGTGAAGTAGAAAGTGGGGAAAGAATTGTCCTGATGGGGATGGAGTTTGCTAGGGCTGGAGTTGATCTGTGTAAGAACACTGAGACAGGGGCCATGAGGAGAGAAGTCCAGGGCAAAAACCTGATATGGAAGAGAACTATGAGAACTGAGAGCAACTGAGGAGATGGAGAGTGGCCACTTGGGTGGGAAAATACGGAATTGAAGCAAGAGGTTCCGAGAGGGAGATGAGATCTGGAATTTGGAAAACCTGATGGGCTAGAGACTGGGATGGAATGAAGAACTGCAGACAGTGGGAGAGCATGATAGTGATGAGGGCCAGGGCTTGGAAGATTAACAGAGAAGGAAGAACAACTCTTGTAAGGAAAAAACAAAGGGTGTAGAAGCATAAAACATTAAGGCTGAGGAAATGGGTCAAAAGCTGTATGCAACTCAAGTACACTGCTCCCTGTAATGAGCCAAAGATTTCTAAACATAGCCTACCATCTCTTCTTGTCAGTAGTCATTTGTAACTGACCCACTGTCAAAATAATGGCTTATATGGAAGAGAGCATCTTACTGCTGTGGTTACATCCTCCATTAGTAGAAATGATAGTGTTATGTAGTGTGCATCCAGCCATTCCACTCTGTGGTCAGGTGACTTTCCCATTCAAGTATTTTTTCCTAGGGCTTTAAAAACAAACTGAATAAAAATACATTGAATAATAAGATAGTAAAAGTAGGTGCTAAAAAACTGACCAAAGCTGGAGTTAATTTTGGCAATGCTATCTTAGCTCACTGTAATTGTGGTTGTGTAGTCATGATGGAGGATCCTAATACATGTTCATGTGATGCTTATTCCGAGACTTCTTCCTCTGCTCACCACTTCAGGTGGATTTGCATTGAGATGCATCAAATTTGATACCTACAGACCCTGAAAGATGTGGTGAATGTGGGAGGATTGCAAAGGAAGAATGACTTGAGGGCAGGGCAGCTGGAGCACTGCCCAAGGGCTCTATTGCAGAGGTCTGCAAGGCATCGTCCATTGAGTGCCTTGCGACTGTTGAAAAGCTGGATTCCCTACTTTTTTATGCCATGTTTTCATTGTGCTTGATTGTTGACTATACTAAGCTGTCTTTTTCATCAGCGTGGTCAGTGCTAGGGGCATTTTGAAGGTCTCCAACTCCTGGCTGGAGAAAACTTTCATTGAGATCATTGCTTTCTAGCCAAAAGCCATTGGAGGGCCTTGCTGTGGCTGTGACTGAGGTGGTTAAAATTTCCTGCCACTGTTTCTCAACTGCTTCTCATTTTCTTTGCTACTTCTTGAATTGGATAACTACAGCTAGGAATACGTTTAGCCTGACTCTCTTTACACCTCAGTTCCCCAGGTGTGAAGTGAAGATAATTCTTATTTCATTTTTTCATAGGGAGATGGTGCTTATAAATATTATAGAAGTTATTTTCACAGCACACGTAAGGTGGTGATTAGCCCATAGAGAACCTTTTGCTCTCTCTCAAAGCTGATGTTAAATAGCATACAGCAGCAAAGTCTGTGGTCTATGGTGAATAGCAGGGTAAATAAAAATGGTTTTGCTTATTGAACAGGTAGTGATCCTCTGCACTGAATGGGATTGACCTGTAGAAGAAAAATAACCCTAGGTTTTGAACAATAACTGAAGACTATTATAACGTTGTGTGCATACATAAAGGAAGACAGAATTAAGGTTGCACAAGCGTCCTTCAGTTTCACTCCACCTACTTTTGAGTGCTCAACTTCATGCTGTTCTAGATGGCTTTTTGTGCATCACCCATTTTTAGAAAGTGTCTATGCCTTTTTACCTCGTTAATAATTCAATAAAAACATTAAGTAACTGGTAATACTGATAAAGTTTACCTTCTATGAATTACTCAAAAGAATTTCTAAAAGCTGCTCACTGGGCAACTCCACTTGTTCCTCCATCTGGCTAATAACTGGGAAGAAAAATTTAGAAAGCAATTGAGATAAATTTTGTAAAAATTACTAGTTTCAATCCCATTGTTTGGTGCAATGGAAGACTCACATAAGCAAGCTTTACATGGGGTAGGACTGAAAACTCCTCCTCCTTCCCTCTGTCCTGTTCTTCCTTTACACCCTTGCCTAAAAGCTGGCTTTCATTCACTTTGCCAAGGTCCCCCCCTTTCTCTTGTTTTCCCATGATTCTCAAAGTAAACAGAACTTGATTTAACTAGTGAATGCTATTGAAAAAGTTAGGCTTCTAGCCATGAAAACTGTGAACAAGCTATTAGAATTTTAATTAATGCCTCACATTTGTAGAGGGTAAGTTTTTGAAATAAGCTGCTGAAACTTATTACAAGTAAAAAATTAGTGGTGGTTTCTTGAAGACCAAGGAACCAACTCTAATTTCTTCTTCTTTTTTAATTTTTTTTTAAATAAAACTTCTTAATAGTATGTAACATGCTTTAATTTTTTGATAGAGCACCAGTACTAGCAAGTGTATTTCTTGTGCAGAGTGTCACTACTTATTAAATACAGCATTGAATAGCTATGGAACAGCTTGGTCTAACAAGTCCAGAGACTAGGGTGCTTTTGATTGCTGGTCATCAATGTGTGTTTATGTCTGAATAATCCTGGTGAGATAGCACTGAGCAAGAATTTCTAGGCAGCCCCTGAAATCCACTTTCCTGCTTTCTACTGAGAATCACTGCAGGACTTCTTGTTTTGAACAATCATTGCTTTAGATTTTGTAACAAGATACTGGTATGATGAAAAATACCAAACAGATGTTCTTACAGACAAATATTCTTCCTGGTTTTGTATACATGTAACAAATATTCACTTGCATAGGAACAGTCTAGCTATGAGAGAGGTATTTTTGTCTTTCTGTTTGTGTACAGCAGAATGAAATTATTCACAGGCATTCACAGTCACCTAATAGCCATTAAATCCCAGGGATATCCATTCATGCCACAATCTCAAAATTAGTATTGTATATCAAACAGAAGATCACAACACCAAAAGCCTGAAACTACAGCATGCCATGATAACACTGCAGAAGCAATAACAGTAATCTGTGGTACTGTGTCCCTCAGTTGCCCTTTCTGAGGAAGCAGAATGCATGCCAATATTCTTGCACGGCTGCTCGTCCCTGAGGATTCAGTTCAGAGCTCCAGTATCCTTGTGCCTCTCTAAGCCAAGTGATCAAGTTTGTATTTTCCTTAGACGTGTTGATCTGGAGTTGTTTTTCATGGGTTTTGTAATACTGATAATTTTGGGGGGTGTATTGGTGGTAAAAAAAAAACAAACGTATTTCAAGATACCTTTCCCTCTTTTTAAAAATGGAATAGGTCATGGATCTGTAGATATTTCACAGTATAAAATGGGAATTGAAAATATGGAGAACACTGGAAAAGATGCGTGGAAAATCCAAGCACTAGAAATGAAATTATTTTTTTGTGACAGATTTCATAAAAATTCAATGGTAATGTGAAGCAGAGGTGCAATACCCTCTTGTGTTTTGTCTGATTTGCTTGTGCTGCCAGTATCTGAATCATTAGTTGCAAACTGTGTTCTATAAGGAAAGGCACTAGGTCTCCTAGTTTGTTTCTCCTTTCATGTAGCAGTAAGGTGACCTAGATTTGCCCCCATTCCTTGTTGAATTATAAGTAGTTTCTAGTTTATTGCTGAACATAATTGCTCTTGCTTTGGGACAGACAATGTATGCACTTGTGTGAATAAAGAGATTTTGTTGTCTTTTATAAAGGAAAGTATTACTGCAGTAAGGAGGAAAGGAGGAAGTTGCTTGCAAATTGGAGCACAAAGCTTGAGTCAACGAATTCTTCTTCCCTATCACTCTTGGTTTCTGTCTTCTCTGGACTGTTTCGTTGTTGATTAACAACACAGAGGATTGAGTGTCAGTTTACACACATGTATCACTCAACTTATTTAACTATGTGCATGAACAAGAGTCACGTTGTCATATGGGTGCTTAGGGTGTGTTTTGATCGCCTACAAGTCATTGTCTAGAGCTCTTTGAGGTGCTGCAGCATCTCCAGCCTTTGCATGACCTCTTTGGAGTTTGGAGAACTGGTGGCAGGAGATCAGGGGAGACATGGTGCCAGAGACCTCACTGTGGGAACTGAATTGCACCCATAAAATCTGAAGAGAATTTGATGTTAACTGTTTTTCTGTCGGTGAAGTTTTTGGTTTGTCAGTAGCTTGCCCATTTGGCAGTTGATTGTCTGATAATGAGACCCAAAAGAAAACATTTTCTACTCTCTTTTGTTTCTCATGACAGTTTGACACTTAAGAGACTGAAGTAGGATACTATAGACTGACTACATCAGTCAAATGTAAAGACAGTGCTCTCGCTGTTTCCATAATTTTTAAATGCACCATGAGAACAACCTACAAATACCTGAATGACTTTACTACTTTTAATTATGTAAATATTTGGGGATTGTTTCCCCTCTAAGTTCTCTGTTCACTCCACTCTCCCAAAATGCTGAAAAACTATGGAAGTAAAAGGCAGAAAATGTCAAGGTATCTAAAATGAACCATCACTCAAACCTTACCTCTTCTACTCCAGGGAATAACTCTGATTTGAGAGAGAGGAGGAGAGTGTAATGAGCCTGAGGGATTCCATGTCAAGGAGGGAAGGAAAGTAAAACCTCTTTCATAAAATCCAGCCTGTAGTTGGAAGCAAGAAACAATGGTGTTAATGAAAGCAGTGCACACTTTAGTCAAAGTATGCAGTTTTTCATAACTTCTGGAAAGACCTGTACATCTGAGAGACCTACCTGAGCAAGTGTCAAGTCCTGCACCAGGGGAGGCACAGCCCCACGCACCAATACATGCTGAGGGCTTCCTGGCTGGAAAGCAGCTTGACAGAAAAGGTCCAGAAGTCCTGGTGGACACCCAGCTGAACAAAAGCGAGCAATGTGTCTCTGCCTTGAAAAAGGCTGATGGTACCATGGGCTGCAGTAGGAGTGTGACCAGCAAGTTGAAGTAGGTAATCTTCCACTCTACACAACACTGGTGAGACTACATCTGGAGTGCTGCATCCAGTTCTGGGCACCCCAGTAAACAGAGACATGGAGCTCCTGTATCAAGTGAAGGGCCACTAAGATGATTAAGAGACAGGAGCATCTCTCCTGTGAGCAGTGACTGAGAGCTGGGACTGTTCAGCCCAGAGAAGGCTCAGGAAAGATCTAATCAATAAATACATGGAAGGGAGAGTACAAAGACAATGGAGTCAGGCTTTTCTCAGTCGTGCCCAGTACAAGAGGCAGTGACCACAAACTGAAACACAGGAGTCTCCATCTGAACATCAGAAATCACTTTTTCACTGAGGGTGACTGTGCACTCTCACAGGTTTCCCAGAGAGGGTGTGGAGTCTCCATTCTCAGAGGTATTCAAAACTTCCAGAGGTCCCATCCAACCTCACACATTCTGTGATCTTGTAGTTACGTTGAGACACTTCCTCTACTGTGTTTCTTTACCAAAAAAGAAGGTGGAAATTACCATCTGCTCCCCTTCACTACTGTTGTGTCTGCCTGTGTTTATTTAGCTCTCAAAATGTCTCCTAAAAGTTATTTTTTATTTATAACATTAATTTATATTAATGTCTAAAAACTGTTATTTATTTTAAAAGCCATATTTACTTGTTCCATTGCTCCTCTGTAGTACTGAAAGGTCTGAGTAGTTCCTGTATGTGTTCTGCATTGCCCAGTTTACATGACTTTGATGCTTGCTGGTACACGTAAGCAACAGCTAATGTGGCAGAACACCAGTGCTTCATAGAGCATAAGTCTACTAATTTACACACTCTCAGGAAACAGCTACGATTTGAAGGCAAAACAGTTATCAAAATTCTAAACGTATGTAAGCTCCTAGATATAAATTTATGTACATTATCTGACCAGACCTTTGGCATACTGTGATCAGATGGATATTCTTGGATAGCTGGACTGTTCTTTTCCCTCTGAGTTCTTTGAAGTTTTCTTTTGCACTTGATTGTTACCTTACCATTACTTTGATGTTTATTTATATATAATTCCATTCATTCTTGCTTGGGGCTATAATGTATTTTTGAGACAGTCATGCATACTGAACAAAATACCAATCTGATTGTTATTAGTGTACCAAATTCTCCTTAGGTACAATGCTACTCCTCTCTCTTCCCATCCAGCTTTCCTTGCTGTCTAAGTAGCAAAATGCTGATTAAGTTCCCTGCACTTGAAAATACTGTCCTGCTCCTGAAGATTAGGGCTTTTTGCTCACTTTGTATTTTTACCTACCACCAGGCAAAAGTAGTAGTAATGTTTCTTTTTTGACATTGTTTTCTCTGAAATAATTTATTTGATACTATTTGTTCTCCAGAACACCTGTGTTTAGGTAATTACTTGGTAGTCCGGATGCCCTGCTGGAGGTTGCTAGTTTGGTGGATGGTGCTCATGCTGATTTACATCAACAGATATTTTTTCCTGTATGTTGATTCAAGACAGCTATTTCAAGAAGATAAACTGTGAAATGTCTGTAACATTTCTCCTTTCTTTTACTGCTTTTTTGAGTGCATTTTTTTTTTAAATGCCATCTTTGGAAGTTTTCAGTAGTATTCTGTGGTTTTTCCTCCTCTTTCTTCCTGCTACAAGTTATTGAACCATTAATGGTCATTTGTACTGAAATAGTCCATTAGTTACAGTAAACCTGCTTGCTGTGAGCTGGGCTATATTAATTATATCTAACAGCCAAGCATGGGGGTTTTTATATGTGCTTTATAGTTCAGTTCTCCTCACAATTCCTTGGGGACTGCAAACTAAAAATATGTTTAACTGTACAGATTGTTCTAGTTGCTAAAGAGCATTTCCTTATTCCTGTAAGGACTTGCTGTGGGAGCAGCTCTGAGTTGACTGAAGGGCAAGTTTTTGGCAGAACAAAAATCTTCCATCTAATACCAGATCAGAAGATCATCTTTCTCAGATGATGCTATGGGAATTAAAAAGGAAAAAAAAAAAAAAAAAAAAAAAAGTCCTCTTGAGAATCACAGGTTTGAAAGTCACAATTAGAAAAGTGGCTGTAATGGCTCTGGAAACAACCTGATGGATTGAAGAATAAAAAGCTTAGTACAATCACTAACTTGACCAGTGACAGTGTCTTGTAAAATTACATCTAACGTTATGATTCCATCCATAATGTTCTGCCTTGGGGATATGTTTTTGTATCTCAGTATTAATAGGCTTGTTACCACATAATCAGTGAACCTGTTGCAGGAGGGCCTGGGATTAAGAATTGCACTTGAGTTCATCCCAATAGTGCAAGACAGTAGGACATAAAAAAGGGACCCACACATGTGAAGGTATTTAGGATGGCTTTTGCTCAACGTTATAGAATGTTCTCCCTCTGGCAAAATTACTTAGATACAATGTATTGAATTTCACTGTTAAATGAACTGTATGTTGCTTCAAATGAAAGTTGAGAACTGTATTGATTTTAGTGTACCAAATATTAATGCCTTGAAAAGTTTGAAAATGTATGCTATAAATAAACCTCTTTCCAGGCACAGTATGTGCTTTTCCTGCAGCAGTGAAACATGAACAGATGTACTTCACTATTCTAACCTCAGTTCCTTTTAAAATGTTATTTAAAACCCAAGTTTGTACATTATTGTGGTGTAAAGTGGGGTTAGTGATCATATTGTTTCCTTATCCCTGAGGAAAAAAACCCTGTGCACCACAGTTCATATTATTAGGTTATAATTTGCAGGACCACTGAACCTGGTGATAATTGTTAGTATAAAGCAAGTTAATCTTATTTTGGGCACAGGACTGGTAACTAGAGGATGAAACTCTGTTCTTGCCTCAGTCTCGAATGACCTGGAGAAAGTCATGTATTCTTCCTGAGGCCTTATATTCTGCACCTACAAACAGGAGAAAAGTTCTGCAAGCGCTCACTAATGAGGCCTTTTAATTCCTGGGTATTGTCATGATGCTTTGAGATCCTGAAAAGGAAAGTCCCAGATAAAAGGCAAAGGACATCTTGTGATGTTCTTCCTTTTCAAGATTCAGAAGTGCAATGTGGAAAAGCCTTCCGAAGGTTGAAGTCCTGGCTCCTTAATATGTTGGTCATCAGACATAAGCACTTTTATTTTCCCCTCTCTCTCTGTGGCTTACTTTTAATTTCTTACCCCTCAGGAAAATCTCTTAAAACTGGTCCATGTGTTTCTGCTAATTACTTTTCTATGCCATTTTAGAAAAATGCAGAATAACTGGTAGAGGAACTGGGCAGTAAAAGAGGTAGCTCTTGGACAATTAATGAAATAGTCGGTGCCTTTTAATGCTAGGGTACTCCCTCTGCTCATGAATTATTCATTTTAATGCTTTTGTTAGAATGGCGACAGCGTTCAGTCGCTGAGGCAGAGGATAAGCCTTCCTCTGCTGAAATACTGCACAGCAGCAGCAGCAGCTACCATTTGTTTTATAAACTAATGCATCTACGTCAATAACACAGTGAGTAAACGTATTTTCACGGTCAAGAAAATGAGAAAAGGGGAAGAATAACAATATTATAACTAAGAGGGTCCCTTTTGCCGAAGGGTTCTGTTTACTTTTCTGGGAACTATTTAGGGAAATAATTTCAAATGTTTTCACAGAGCATTTTGTTTAGGCTTAGATGCAAATTACATCTGTAATGAAATAAGGCATCAGCGTCTTTGTATTGCGTTGTGCGATGGAAGGCAGTTAAAAAAACACTCATTGTACATAAACACGTCAAGTTTTTCTTAAAAAATAATGTTTAAAGGTCTCTTTGAAACAGTTTTTTAAGACGAAGCATAACATAACCGCATAACCCACACAGAAAAACGTATCTGAGTCATGTGCACGGAGAAATAAAAGTTTCTTTGTGGCATCCAGAATTAGCCTTTCATTAAAGGCACGGACTTTCCTGCGGAGACATTCCAGGGCAGGCGGCTCAGGGTTCCCCCCCGCCTCCCCACCCTTTTCCGACGCTGACTGAGCCTCGCAGGGGGGCACGAGGGGACGGTCCCCGCGCCGAGCGGGGAATTCGGGGCTGGGCAGCCCGCGCTACTGGTGTCACTGGGCGGCAGCGGGTGCTGGGCAGCCCGCGCTACTGGTGTCACTGGGCGGCAGCGGGTGCTGGGCAGCCCGCGCTACTGGTGTCACTGGGCGGCAGCGGGTGCTGGGCAGCCCGCGCTACTGGTGTCACTGGGCGGCAGCGGGTGCTGGGCAGCCCGCGCTACTGGTGTCACTGGGCGGCAGCGGGTGCTGGGCAGCCCGCGCTACTGGTGTCACTGGGCGGCAGCGGGTGCTGGGCAGCCCGCGCTACTGGTGTCACTGGGCGGCAGCGGGTGCTGGGCAGCCCGCGCTACTGGTGTCACTGGGCGGCAGCGGGTGCTGGGCAGCCCGCGCTACTGGTGTCACTGGGCGGCAGCGGGTGTGGTGGGGGGGGGGGGGGGGCGGAAGCCGTGAGCGGATAGATGAACGATTAGGTCACTTGGATTAGGACGGAGGGGTTTTTTTTGACGCTGAGCTCCTTTCTCGTGCCCGGCCGGTCAGAGGCTCCTGGTGCGCGGAGGGTGGAAACCGCGTAAGTAGAAGCGAAGGAAATTCCGCGGAGGGCGGGAGGGAGGGAGGGATGGGAGCGGCGGAACCACGCGGAGCGTCGAAGAGAAAAGTTCGAACTGAGAGTTCTACGCGGTTTATGGGGAATCTGAATCACGCGGCGTTGCTTTCACTTTTTCTAGGCTTGTGTTTCCTATGAGCCACCCTCGGGGAGGCAGAAGCTCGGACTTGGATGATGTCTTGCAGGCTTTGGGACAGCACACTGGGGGGGGGTTGGGGGGTCCTGTGGGCGGGGGTCGCGCCCCGGGGGGGGAGGGCTGTGCCCACCGCCCGCATTCACGCTGTTTCTGTCACTTTTGGGCCCTTCCCTGCAAACTTGTGACGCGTTTAGGCGGCTACCCGGCGTAAAATGGAAGCACCGATAGGGACCCCTCCTTTCCTCTTTCCTGTAGCTCCGCTCAGCCCCGCTCTCCGCCCGCTTTACCAAGCGGTGCAAAGTGTGTGTGGTCCTTGGGCTCTGACTAATGCGTTTTGTGCTGTGTGACTGAAAGTGCCTCGTAGTCTGCCAGGGCTGACGGAGGGTTGTGGAATGTGGTGCCTTTTCTCTGTTTCTGTTTCTCTCCCGTTTCTTTTTTCTCTCTCTCTCTTTTCTCTCCCCCCCCCCAGCAGAAGTGTGTAGGCAGCTCGTTGAGAAATCTCGGGATGCAGGGGGAAATGCTTGTGCGCTGTGGAATGCGGCTTCCCCTGGGGAGACCCTCGCCGGGCAGGCAGTGAATGAGCGAAGTGGAAGAATGAGACAAGGGAGGAGGTCGGAGGCAGGGACAGATAAGAAAGAGTGAGAGAGAAAGGAAGGAAGGAAGGAGGTGGAAACAGAGGGGGCCCGTTTCCCTTTTTGTGAAGCAGTGACAGCTGGTTCTGTCCTGCCTCACATGACAAAGTTGCTGTGGAGAGGAGTGTTTAAGCTGGAAGCCAGCGAGCAAGGGTGGTCAGCTGATTTCATTTTACTTTTTCTTTCCAGGCTTTAGTCAGGTGATTGCTGATGACTAGTCAGCCCACCAAGAAGGGACTTCAGCACACAGGTAAGAGAGAAGCTGCGTCCCATTACATGCAACTGGGGGTCCAGGGTGGGAGGTAAACAGCCCTTGCATTGTTTGAATAGTTTGAAAAAAAAAATATTCCTGACTTGCTTGGGTATGTAGCACTGTGATTGTCACTTTCAATGCTGCTACTTTTGCCATTTGGTCCTGTTCTCTCATTTTTTGGGTTTTTTACAAAATCTGTCTTTAATTAGAAGCTTTATTGGAAGAAAAAAAGACCAATTGTGTGTTACTAAGTATAGTCTTGGGTATTGCATGAATGTTGAATTCTGTTACTTTTTGAATAAAATAACTTTCCATAATGCAAGTGTGTCAAACTCATATTTAGAGGGGAATTCCCAAATACTTAAACTATGAGTCATAAAAAGTTAAAGGACTAGTACAACAGTTCAGGATAAAAACTCCGTTCAGCCTTGGGTGGCTGCTTTTGTATGCGTTGCTAGTTAAACGTGTCTTTAAAAAAACCCCTAGAGATGTGCAAAAGCTGAAGCAGTTACAACTCTGCTGACCATGAGCCAAACACATGTACCATAGGCTAAACAGATGACCGGGGAGGAGGATTGTTCGAGCACTCTTGGTTTCATGCATCTTTTCTTTCATTGTTTGTATCTAAGAACCTGGTGAAAGAGTCTTCTCACATGCCAGCGGTGCTTCAAGGGACTCTGACTCCCTAATTCCTTTTATATAACGTTGTAGGAAGAAAACAAAACAGAAAACCAGTAATAAGTACACTTACTACAAGTGAAAAATTACAAAATAAAAATACCTAGTGAGTGTGGCAGATAAAAGGGGGTTTCAGCTGGTTGTATGCCTGTGTATTGTGCCACACTCTGTTCTCTTTAAACATAACTATGTCCTGTGTTCTTCCTTACCTTTGCTGCTCTTTGCTAAAAGATCTCAGATACTGTCGGAAATTTTGAATTACTCATATTAAAAGATGTGTTCAAGAGTTTTTAAAGTGAAAAAGGCAGACAAGTGTTCCCAGCTCCCACCTGTAGCTCTGAAAAGTTCCTCTTGGTCTAGGATTGAAGAAGACTTTATTTTGAAAAGCTTTCTCACAAATTTCCATCTTTTACTGGTACCTTTATTCCTGTATACTACTTTGCAGCATTTAAATAAAACTATTTGAGACATACTTTTTCCTATCAGTATATGCAGCATTTCGTAAGATGCTGGTGCTGTACACAAGGGAGATAAAGATTCATGACTTTTCAATTGCTTTTAATTTTGTGGTGTTTCTCTTTTCTCATTGTTAAAAATGCCTGTACTTGTGGCAGGCTGGCTGTGGAGTGTTGATATTGTCTTACAACAACAGCTGATGCTCAGATGTACTGAGATTTAATCTGGGGGAAGGAGACCTTGGAATGTGATAGCAGGATAGGTGGAGGATTGTTTCTGTTGACCTCAGTGGACCTTTATCACATGCAAACCCGAGGAAACACCCAGCTTCCCAGCTTTGAGTGACAAGCTGGGAGGATAATTGCAAGAAGTATGGGAAGCTGATACTGGTAACAGTTTATTTACAGAAAAGGATAAGAGCTGTGAAGTTGGCTTTTGTATTAGATAGTGGCGCAGAGAGCATTCTTAGGTTTCAAATACTCTTTGGCAATATTTCTCTACTAGAGGTTTTCAAGACATATTTTTCTCTTTTTATGAGATGGGAAGAGGTTTCTTGAGGTGGGGAAAGATGAGTGAACTGAAGCAGTGTCAGGCAATAATGATTCTGGTCAGCAGACATTGCTCTGAAGAGACCGATCTGCTTGCCATGAGGGCCAACAACAAGGCTCTTGCTCTTCAGTGCTCCCTTTCCTGCTGGGGACTGGGAATTGCATAGGCTTGGGGCTCTGAAGAAATTAGGTATCAAGTCTGAAAGTACCCCAAGTTCTGTAAGCCATTCTACACTGGCTTCATCTTAAGCAAAGCAGTATTTTATGAATGGATGCAAATCTTACGTTTCATGCAGTTGTCCTTAGGGCAGTTCTTGGCAGGTGGGCTTGTCTGGGCTATGTGCTGCAGAAATGCTGTTGGTGCACAGACATAAATGAGACACTTCATAGTCTTACATATAGGTGATTCTGTGGTGTGAGAGAAGATCAGACACGTAAAACTGCAGTGGGTAAATATAAAACTCTTTCCAAGAGTACTGATTACTTTTCCTCTTTTTATTTTAACTAGTGGATTTTTTCTTGTTGTTGCTGCTGTGGTGGTTTGTTTGGTTTGGTTTTTGGTTTGTTTGTTGTTTGTTGTTGTTTTTTTAATCTATGGGGTTTCTTTAATTTATTGATCATTTATGAGCACCAACTCCTGGCAAGGTAGCCTGTCCAGTTCAAATACATCTCAAAGATAGAAAGTATTGTCATTCCAGTTATACTTCTGTATTTTCATTAATATTTTTAATATGCTTGCATTTGAAGAGGTGGCTTTCTTTGAAATATTTCAATGCAGTTCCTAGAATTCCACTTATTGATGTGAGAATCTCTCTTTCAAATAACTTCTGACTTGTGGTCACTTCAGGTCATGTTTATTTAACCCTGCCTTTGCCTACTGATTATGATTGCCTTGAAGCAAAGTAGGAAAAAATAAATAACTTGCCTGCAAATGAGGAACTGATTCTGTGTATAGATGCAAATCTTACGTTTCATGCAGTTGTCCTTAGGGCAGTTCTTGGCAGGTGGGCTTGTCTGGGCTATGTGCTGCAGAAATGCTGTTGGTGCACAGACATAAATGAGACACTTCATAGTCTTACATATAGGTGATTCTGTGGTGTGAGAGAAGATCAGACACGTAAAACTGCAGTGGGTAAATATAAAACTCTTTCCAAGAGTACTGATTACTTTTCCTCTTTTTATTTTAACTAGTGGATTTTTTCTTGTTGTTGCTGCTGTGGTGGTTTGTTTGGTTTGGTTTTTGGTTTGTTTGTTGTTTGTTGTTGTTTTTTTAATCTATGGGGTTTCTTTAATTTATTGATCATTTATGAGCACCAACTCCTGGCAAGGTAGCCTGTCCAGTTCAAATACATCTCAAAGATAGAAAGTATTGTCATTCCAGTTATACTTCTGTATTTTCATTAATATTTTTAATATGCTTGCATTTGAAGAGGTGGCTTTCTTTGAAATATTTCAATGCAGTTCCTAGAATTCCACTTATTGATGTGAGAATCTCTCTTTCAAATAACTTCTGACTTGTGGTCACTTCAGGTCATGTTTATTTAACCCTGCCTTTGCCTACTGATTATGATTGCCTTGAAGCAAAGTAGGAAAAAATAAATAACTTGCCTGCAAATGAGGAACTGATTCTGTGTATATGGTATCATAAAGGATTACATCTGAACTATTCCATTTTCTCCAGAGTAGTGGAAGAATTAAGAGTTCAACAGCTGTACTGAGGAAACTTGCAAGAACTTGAGCTCTTAGCATCTTCAGATAGAGAGTGCTTACTTTCAGAAACAAGTTTAAGAAGGTCAAGAAAAATCTTGATAAATCACATTATTTTAATGAAATATTTATTATAACAGTGTTTTTTTCATAATTGTTTTTTATTAACTTTGCAGAGTTAAGACCACAGATTTTGTTGTTGTTGATGTTTATTACTAGATAAAGGGCAGACCCTGCCATTACTTGTTTTACTCAGTTTCTCTATAGATGTATTACACGACTTAAATTTGACACTGAAACAGTCACTATTTAAGTGTAATGCCCCACTTCCATTTCTGTCAGACAGTGTTTCAGTTGTTTAAAACCAAAACTCTTCTTTCTCCTCTTTCCTAGTTATGAGCAGACTTAGGAGCACAGACATCAGAAGTCTGGAATAGGATTTTCCACTCCTGAGGAGCTAAGCAGCTTAGCCCTTTATGCCATTACCCACACGAACCTCTCAAGGCTCCAGTTGGGCACTAAAAACCCAAGTAGCCTCGTGAAATTTTTACTATCGCCGGGAAAAACCCTCGCCGTGTCTTCAAGATCCTCTTAGACGTATGACTTGCCGGTTTATTGCCCTAGTTTGAATGTTAAGCTGGTCCGAAGGCTCCAAGCGCTGGTTCTGCCTGCGAACCGGGCGGCGCGACAATTGCCGGGGCCGCCAGCGCGGCCGGGGGGGGGT
>NW_009951950.1:1854921-1857432 GCF_000747805.2 Chaetura pelagica | reverse complement strand
GGGGGGGGGGGGAAATCCACCTCAATGAGAGCTGTTACTTTTCCAAAACAATGAGAGAAGACTCTTTAAAAAAGTCTCTTTACTGAAATGTGACATGGCTGTTAGCAAATCAGATTTAGTCTTGATGCAAAAGCATACCAGGAGAATAATTTTGAATATGGCTGGATAACTAGGAAATGCTGTTTGTCAACTTCCCAGAATCTCTTGGACCATAACAAAATGTCAGAAATACCCAAAGCTTCCTAAATCAAGTGTTTCCTGTTAGTTTTTAGAGTCAATACACGTGAGTTGTTCTCCAAATGGAATGTTGCTTTCCCTTTTAGCAGTTGAGAAGCAAAACAAATAATAATTCACTTAGGACTATACGCATTGATAGAAGTAACCAGCTTCTAAAATAGTCATGAGCTCTGACACTTAAATCACTCTTTCTGATGAATAATTATTCAGAAGTGAAAGTCCTGCCCCAACACGCTTACGTTGCAGTTGAAAGCTGTCACTGCAGCATATGCTCAAAACCTCACTTACGTGGACTGAATATCCACTAACTTCACCACGGGAAAGGAATAAGCCAAGAAACTGTATTTTATATCAAAATGCCTCTGTACTTGTGTAGCATCCTAAGAATAAAGTAGATACTTAGGAAATGCAAGAGCTACATGTAGGGAACTGCTTGCATGGGACTTGTCGCTGGCAGGTTGCCATTTTTCCCCCCTGGCACCACATGCACCAGTTTGACCAGAGACAACAGATTGCGCTCTGTGGAAGCTGGTGAGGGAGATTTTTCTGAGCCTGAACACAGAAGGTGCCATAACAAGCACGATGAACATCCCGTATTACAAACTTACTAAAGATGAGGAAGTAAGAAAAGAATTAGTCAGTGATGCTAATCATGTGCAAAATTCTTCAGTAAGATCAGGGCTCAGTATGTGCTCACAGAGAGCAAAATATGACTGAAACAAACAAAAAAAAAGGCTGCAATTTAAGTGAATCAATCTAGAATTTGGTAAGAAGTTGTTTTGGTTGTTGTTTCCCCCCACTCCGTTCCTTCAGATCATAGATAGCTTTATGGTGAATCACCTCTTCTGAGGAATTTTATTTGTGTGTGCATTTTTTTCCAAATAGTGTTAAGATTTGTCATTTATAAGAGGAGAATATGGGTAATCCCCAAAATGGTGACCTGCAGCTGAGATAGGCAGTCATTTGAATGCTAACAAGAGTAATCAGAAAATGCACATTGGGGGTGCTTTCCTAAGGGCTGTATTCTAAGCTCTTTAATCTGTATTCTGAAGCGCATATTTAATTTTTCAGTCAAACTTCATGCCAACAGAGGCACTATATTATGACGATTTAATATACTTTGCACTGTGCAGTGCTACTGCTCAAGATGTTGTTTTCCCAAGGATTTTTTTTCCTTAAAAACAGAGGCTTGTTTTTATTGCACATCTCTTCTGTCACAGTAATAGAAGCCTCAAGACCAAATTTTCCAAAGGTTTTCTTCTTGTTTATGTAATTATTAAACATTTGAGAGCGCACTGCATGACAGGAAAGTTTTAATCCTCTAACCTCTACGTTTCATCCATGATCTAGATGTATTGCTCTTGCCCCAATAAGACTGCCCACTGCTTAGGAGCTACTGGCTGGCAAATGCTGCTCTTTGAAGCAGGCGATACAGTCTCCTCTCTAAATCTGCAGGGGGTTTCCTCATGAGGAGAGGCCACATCTGAAGTGTTGGGATTAATCTTGCAAATAGGCAATGATGGGTTTGATTGTATTTAAATCCATGCATGCTTAAACTCTACATTCAGTTTTGAGCAACGGCTACACGGGATATCTTTTTAGCCATTTTATATGAAAAATGT
Organism: Chaetura pelagica; assembly: GCF_000747805.2. NCBI lineage: Eukaryota > Metazoa > Chordata > Aves > Apodiformes > Apodidae > Chaetura > Chaetura pelagica. The sequence goes on along the minus strand of NW_009951950.1, from coordinate 1,855,573 downwards.
ACAGCAGTGCGTATTTTTCCAAAGAATGAGTTGGAAAAAAAGCTCATTTCAGTGGTTTCCTGAATTGCAAAGGTCTCGTAGAAGATAAATTCTGTACCGAGTTCTCCTGTGAGGACTTTAAAGATGTAACTGAGAGCGCCTTCCCCAGAGCCGAGCGGGTGCGTCTTCTCCTTGGATTCCCCTTCCTTGGAAGACAAACGAGCCATGGGGCGAAAGGCTTTCCCACTGAACATTGTGCACCGCGGGTGGCTGCGGTGCCAGCCGCTGCCTGACACGGGATGTAGGTGATCGTGCTTACGGTTCTCCTTGATTGAGGACGAGGCTCTTTTCAGAACTTCTCATCAGCCTCCAGAAAGTCCTTTGTAGAGACTGATGTAAATGTTTCCTGAGAGTAAGGGGGGACTCCCCCCCCCAAAAAAAAAAAACACAACCAAACCCTACCCAGCTGGAGAAAAGAAAAAGAGTTTAACCCCAGCAAGCTGGTACGGGAATTTACTGCTCGGGGGCGGTGGCTGCTGCGTGTTCTGGGGTTTATCCGGCGTGGTCTGTTCTGTGACAAGGCTTGAACGCGAGGCCCTTCCCGCGCACCGAGCCCCCCGGGGGGGAACTTGCGCGCTGCCCCCGGCCGGGGGGAGGGAGGCGGGGCGGGAGG
>NW_009951950.1:1854265-1854868 GCF_000747805.2 Chaetura pelagica | reverse complement strand
CGGCCGTGACACGGCGGTGGGTGGGGATCGCCGCGTCGCCTCCGCTTCGCCCCCTGACACCTCTGAAAGCCGCAGCCCGGCGGGCTCCCCGGGGGCCGCTGCCAAGCGCTGCTCCGGTTCTGCAAACAGGAGTCGTGCTGGGCAGCGTCGAGGGGTTCTGCGCGTTCTCCCGGCACCCCCCAGCTCCCGTGCAGAAGCGGAGCCTTTCTTGGCCCAGATGCTTTTGATTTCCCATTTAACTTCATACAAATTTATGTCTAAAAAGAGTACGTGCTGGAAGCAGAGCCTTGTGACATCTCGGGGCAAGAACTGTTCTCTTTTCGTCTCAGCCAAGGTGGAGGAAGATGTGTTCCTTTCCCTCCTGATGTTCCTAGCTCTTCTGACTTGCTGCAGCTATTAATGCATTTTGCGTTCAGTACTTTTTTTTTGCAAGCGTTTGGCTCAGAAGCGGTGAGCAGCTTGTTGTCGCTGGTGCCTGGTTCCCCCTGAAGCACGCAGCATTTTTTCAGTTTAAAGGAATAACAAGAATCTGCCTCCAACTAGGAGAAAAACATTCGCCTATTGGAAGTTCTCCTTCCGATTATGAAAGTGCAAAATCCTATC
>NW_009951950.1:1841692-1854140 GCF_000747805.2 Chaetura pelagica | reverse complement strand
CGTGCTGCAAAAACCTTAGAAGCTGCTAGAGATTAAATTCTTGTCAGTTTATTCTGTATTAGTACTGCTTGTGTCTGAGAAAATACAGGCATGGAGTGGGTTACAGTAGTCAGATTATTTTGTTTTTCCTTTTTACTAGGCTTATTACTCAAGTAATAATGTCCAGTTAGTCAGCTACTGACTGGGTGGACAGGATGAATACATTCCAACTTTATAAACGTTAATGCACATTATGACCAGCCTTGAGTAATAATGGATGACAGTGTAACATTCAGTCAGCGAGGATGCCTGAACCATTCCAGTAAAAAAACTGCTGTGTCCTTTTGGGGAGGACATACATGTTTCTCAAAAACAGGAAAGAATCTAGGACATGTAAAAAGCTGCTAGGGGAACACAGCTTTGTTTTTCCAAGGAAAACAACAGGCAAAGTTTTTTTTTAAAAAAAGCTTCTCCTTGTAATTAAGTGCCTCTCTATGTGTGTGATACCCTACCTTCATTTTGAGATTTGTCAGACTTCTGCTTCTGAAAAATCCTACCCTTAGCCTTCAGCCATTTTGTAACCATTACCTTATTAAAAAATTGAGCCCTGCTGTGAATCTTGGAGTAGAAAAAAAGAAGTGAAGCAGTTGTGGATTGATGCTCAAAAAATAGAATGAGGCAGCAGCAATCCTCTAATCTTGTAGCTGTTGAGTTAGTATGAATTAGACTTGTTGTATATCCCTGTAAGTACAGGCTGACATTTGTTTTATCCCTTGTTAATTGAAGCACAAGCATTGCCTCAAAATTGTTTAGTCCTTGTTGGAAAAATATAGGCACTTTATCAACCAATGAGGAGAATGAGAATTAATCTGCTCTGTATTTTTTAATATAATTATTTAACATGTACATCTGACATTTGGAAACTTTAACTGAAATTAGTCTCTCTTAAATGTGTTTGTTACTAAGATTTAAATGTGCTCCAGTGTATTTGTTTCATGTAGTGGCGGAGGAGGGAAGTAACATTTGAGAGTTACCACTGCTTCCTGGGAAGTACACAAATGCTACCATATGTCTGGAGGTTTTGTATCATTTATTAAGATCAAAAAATAACCTAATTATTAATACATTTAATTAAACAAAAAAATATCTAAAAATTAAGTATTATTTCTCTGCTAACAGTAACATCATGTGGGCTGTTCTGTCTCTGAGAGTTAAGAGTGATCAGCATTTGCTCTAGATACTATATTGAAAATTACAATACTCAGGTATTTTTCAGCTACTGTGTGAACAGGAAAACTTAATTGTACCAGCACCACTTGTCTTTCAGACCCGACTGAGCAGACATACTTTAAAATAAGTTTGTTAAAGTATGTTTTAAATCTAACCTGCCTCTGAGAACATTTGTTTGAGGAGGAGTGTAAGTGGGTAGCTGTCCTGGACTGAATGCAGGACAGTCGAAGACTGCAGGAAATCAAAAGAGTTCAGGGCCTGGGGTGTACTCTTCCCAAGCTTTGCTGCATCTGTATCATGGGAAGACTGCAGGAAGGTGCAAGCAGAGTTCCTGGTCTACTTCAATATGCAACCTTCCTTCATGTGCAGGTTTTGAATCCGTAGCCAGCGGTGCCTTTCATGGCCACCAGCATGACTGAGGACCCAGTTTTGATACTGCACATGCAGTCATGCCTGGAGTTGGCTTTGGAGGAATTTAACTGAAGCGTTTCCCTTGTGAAAGAGTGGTTTGGGCATTGTGGACAAGGAGCACTCAAGAACACAACTGATAATGTCCCTAACAAGAAGGAAAGAAGATACACTGGTCTCTTTTCATCTGCTTTTGAAGCATTTAATAACTATTTGCACACATTTTCTGAATGGAGATCTGTGAAGGGGATCTTTAGGCAGCTAAGCAAACAGGGATCTTGAAGAGATTTGATAAGAAGTTACCAGGGTTGGGATTTTGGGGCTACTGGCCAGACAAATGCTACAAAGATTGTACAGAGTTCACAGTGGCTTAAGGAATTACTCTAGTTTGTCAGTTTAATTGCAGGGCTCCCTTTAAAAAGAGGGTGAGTGTGTAATAGAAAGGAAGAGTCAGGTGTATGGAAGCAGGGAAATTATCCTTGCAAACATGTTAATTATTCTTGAGCTTTCTATTTTTGTCTTTAAGTTGCTGCTCTGCTGTTCATACTCTCTCCTACATACACACACATCTTGGGCTGGTTCTTCCTCTCCAGCTAAAGATCAATAGGAATTCTATAGGAGTGTTTCACAACTGTCCCTGGAGGTGGGGAGAGGGGTGGTGATTATCAGACAAGGGATGTTATCTTCCAGTGCCATATTTGCCAAGGTTCTCCTTGAGAAAACCAGTAAGCAAAGGACCTAGGCAGCCCAACCTCCCGTACAGTGATGACTATGGAGCAGATAGCACAGGTTTAGGGCAATCTCTGCTCCTTTTCCAAGCCCTTCCTAGACAGATCTTGAGCAGGTTTTCCTCAGGAGAAGATAGCTGCCTTAAAGCAAAATGATACTGTTGGAGTGCTTTTTTGTTTCAAAGTCAAGGTTTCTGTTGGGCTTTTCTGTGTATGTGCAGAGTAGCTCTTCATGATGTCATTTGTGGTAATATTTTTATTGCAAAGGGGTTCTACCAGAGCAGATTTTTAGGTGTAGTAAAGTGGCATTGCAGCCAAGGTATAAAATGGGGACATGTACCCAGAGCTGGCTGTTCAGGCAGGTAACAGTAGGCCAGTATTGTCCCTGGTTAAGTGCCTGATGGATGGGCAGGTCTGTGTCACCTGCCAGCCATGGTTGTGATTCTTGGTTGGCAGCATCTGCAGAGAGGTCTGGGCTGCTTGTGGAAGCTAAGGACCGTGGATTGGGAAGCTAAACATGTCAGCTCTGTGCTGGAGGATGCTGGCTGTGGCTTGGATTAACACTGTACATCCCTTTTCTTCCAGGTGAAGTCTGGTTGGGAGTTTTCTGAGCCAAGCTACCCATGTTTTGTTGGGCTTCTGCTTGTACGGATGATTATGCTGGGTCTTCTGAAGACTAATGTGACACATAAGGAGTTGCAGAGATCAGTATTATACACCTGGTTCTGCTTCACTGACTTGTAAGGTGTGTGTTGGCAGTTTTGGTCAACATTTTTCAGGCACAGTCTGTGAGTCTGTCCAGACTGGCCTCTGATATGCCCGGTGGGGAGAAACCAGTTGGATTCTTGACTTTCCATCTGTCTTCCAGTTGGGGCTCTCTCAAGGTGTCTCTTATGGTGTATAGTCAAGGAATTAGATTGGATATTAGGAAGCATTTCTATACTGAAAGAGTGGTCAGGCACTTAAACAGCCTGCAGGAGGTGGTTGAGTCACTGTCCTTGGAGGTGTTCAGGAAACGTGTAGATGTGGCAGTTCGGGACATGCTCTAGTGGCCGAGGTTGTGGGGGTTTTTGTGGGTGTTTTTTGGTAGGCTGTGTGGTTGGTTGTGTTTGGATTTTTTTGTGCTGATGGTTGGACTCAGTGATCTCAGAGGTCCTTTCCAACCATGGTGATTCTGTGAATACAGCCTTGACAAGAATCACTGGGAGCATGTTAACAGGGTAATGAAGATGCAGCCCTGTTTAGCAGGATGTGACTGCTGTTAGTTAACTGGTCATAGTGAACAACACTCTGCCAACCTGCAGCTATTCAAGTACAATCTGCTTGCAGTCCAAAATACATTGTTGGATGAGTCAACTGATTCATTACTTTGAGGGAGCTATAGCCATGCTTCCTAACCTTGCAAATTTTGCATGCAGGAAGGGAATTCCTTTCTGAATGCCCTGTCAACTCTGCCCCCTATACACAGCAAGAGCATTGGTCCCTGAGATTTGAACACGCCTCCTTTCTCAAAGGGGCTCCAGAATTACCTGCTGCAGTCAGTCAAAGGATGGATGAACAGAAGGACAGGAAGCCTGCTATTATTTTTGATGTGACATGGAGCTGTTTCTCACCAGCTTTTGGCAAGTGAGCATAGAGTAAATTTGGAAATTTAAATTATTAAAATTGTACTCAAGAAAAACATGCTTGTCGATAATATTTTTTTAATCTAGCATCCAATATTGAGTCAAATTGGAGATTTATCTTTTAGGAAGAAGGCTTACTTCAGCATCTCTCCCTTTCTTACTATTTGTTCTCAGTGTAAAAATATTTTTAATTATAGTTTTTATTAGAAGTGCACTCCATGTAAAACTACCAGTGTCTTGTCAAAACTGTATGGAGATGATTATTCATACCAATGAAGTAATTATGAGACACCCATACAGTTCATGTTATTCCAGGTACTGAGTAATTCCATGTTGGCCGAACGATACAACATTTCTCAACCTTTGGGGCAATGGAATTTTATAAGGTGGTTAATTTTATTTTCTCCTCACTAATACAGCTTCATTTGTTTGAACTTCAGTAGTTGGGATAGAGAAGGGCAACTGGCTACATCCCATTTTTCAGCTTAGAGAACTTATATGGAATTACTTGTAAATTTTAAGTGATGTTTAGATTGTTAAAGAACAAGGAGATTAAATTTGGATCCTCTGAAGTTTTTCTAATGATCTGAGTATTGTTTGGTTTCAGTATGCTTGCTTTAGTGTGTTGGTTAGGGCTCTTCATAAACAAAATACAAACATTATCTTTATTACTCACAGTGCTGCTGCATACTTGCGGTTTAGGTTTTGCCAACTATTTGCAATGTATAGCCACAGACTGTCTGGGTGGCATAAACAAAAACTAAGTCTTTCTGTTCCTATCAGGACTTGTTTTTTCAATTAGACACATTAGGGTATCATTAGGTAGAGAGGTAAGAGTACACACGCGTGTGTGTGACTCTTCTCTAGTCTGAAGTGGCAAAAAACCACATCAGAATAGATTTACATGCATCTTATTAGCCCTAAGCACCCACAGCATGATTAATGTTCTACAGGAGAGACAGACAAGACCGCCTCAGCCCCAAGAAGCTTATAGTTTAACACTGGTACGACTTGCTTTGTATTTTAGGAGGTGTTAAATTAATGTTGTGTTTATTAATATCACAACCCTCTTCTGGATGTAGTTCTGGGGTACAGAAGCCATTGTACACGTCTGAATTAGCCTGCAGTGGCTTCACCAATGCATGCAAATCAAATGCCTCCTGTTAGCCGTGTATAAGGTGCAAGATCAGAACTGCTTCTCTTCCATTCCAAGACCTGTCCTAGAACGTCCCTTAAACCGATTTTCAAATAACAGGTTCTAGGAAGCATGAGCTAATTTAAATACTCACATGTGCATCCATTCCTAAATCACAACATAAAATCATAGTTCTGGATTGCCTTTTAAAGTTAACAGGGCAGGGAAAAACAAAGCAAAACTTAAGTGGAGGGCAAGCAATAGTGTGTACCCAAAGCTGTTACTGTGCCTTCAAATTCTGAAGGAAAAAATACCTCTATATTTTATTAAGACTTTAGTGGTGTGTTGTGTTCTTGATTACAACAAATTTCCTCACAGTTGTTCACATGCCCTTCCCCCCAGCCTTCCTATAGTTTTCCTTCACAGGTTTGAAGAAATAACATTTGTAATAATGGAGAACTATTTGCACTTTGTTTTCAATCATGATCCCACCCCATGCTTCAAATTGTATTTGCAAGTGTTGGCATTTTGAAATGGAATTTCCCATCAGTTTTTCTTGAACTGGTTCAGCAATTCTAGAAATGTACAGGATGTGTGATTTTTTTGAAATCAAAACAGAATTTCAGTTTTCAATAACTACTTTCAGAAATATCTCTTAAGCAGTCAAAGTAGATAAGTAATAGCAATGTATGAACTAATTTAAAGCCATTGAGTTGACAGGAGGTTTTCTACCCAGATCTGTGGGTATCCCCTAAGGATTTTGCTACATGCATAAGTATTTTTTTTCCTCCTGTACTTGGATAAAAACAGCTCTCTACCCTTTATCTGTTTTTGTAGCCAAAGTGGCTAGCTAGCAGGCTCCCTTCTCAATTTGACACCAAGACAGTTGAGAAGAGCAGGTAGCAAATCCAAGATGGTGGTTTATCCTTGAATAAGAGATATTAACCCCTTCTCTGGCTAACTTCTGACAACTTACATTTTATTTTGGCTTGGAACTTCATTGCAAGTAAAAGCTATTAGGGAATATTGGTGCTTTATATTTTGGGGAAAATGGGGGAGAACTGACCTTCCTTGAGATTATGAATATAAATAAAAATTTTCTTACATGTTCGTTATACTACCACAGCAATAAGCAGTCTCAAAATACTGGTGGCTACAGAGTGGCACTGACACTGCAGTAGAGTTTCCACTGCTTTTATTTTGGGGAGCTTTGCAAGTTTGTTGGAGAGTTTCTATTAGTATGTTTTACTGAGTGATTCCAGTAGGTGCTGTTGTCTAATAAGTTTTCAGTCCTGGGTGGTTTATTGCAAAGCAGTCTTCTGAATTACTTTGTTCCCTCTTGCATGTGTCATGTGTGTGAGGTAAGAACTGTGAGGTGCTTTTAAGACTGTGATGATGCATGTGAGACGTGTTTGAATATGCCTCTTATCGAGCACTGATAAGTTGGCCGGGATTTCCTACTACGTGGCAACTGTCTGAGGCCTGAATGAAACCAGGTACTGAGTGATCTTGAAAAAAGGCAGAGACAACTTCCACAAGGTAGCAAGGAGGTTGGCCAGCAAACTTAGTATTTGCCATGGTCAAAGGGGATCTTCCAGGAGGACAGTCAAGGGAATTCTCATGTGCTCTCGGACATTAAACTTTTGGACCACCTGTGGGTAAACCATCTGTTTGCCGGGTCTCTAAAGCACCCACTTAATGTTGGTATTTAAGTGGTAGATTGACTATTCTTGAAGACCACTAGGAGATGTCATCATTGTCACGAACATCAATAGTGTGGTGTCAGCTGGGGGCAGGCGGGAACCCCAGCCATCTCTTCTGCTGGAGCCTGTGACCCTTGCTGGTGTAAGAGCAGGCTGAGGGTAAGACCTCACTCTGGAGCGGGTGTTGGCTTCCTTTTCACAGACCAGACCAGTTTGAATGGGGATTGTCAAACACATGCACACACATGTTATTCCTCCTGGGGCTTGGCTCAGATTACTCAAGAGATCTTCCATTTTCTTCTTTCCCCTGCATAAGCCACTGGAAAGTCACAGCAGCTGTGGAGGTCTCCATGGAATTTTTCTGTCTGTCTGGGAATCGAGGCTTTAAGGCTCATGGTTCAGCTGACTTCCCAAACGTGCTCTGTACCAGTCCTTTCCACAGAGATTTTTGCTGGGCACGTGCAAGGGAATTGCTATGGGAAAGATCTGGAGTTGTTTAGGGGGAGGAATTGATTCCAAATGATGTCTTGCTGTAGCTTTATTGCATTTTTCAGTCAATGAATTAAATGCCATTTTCTCCATACTAGGAACTTTGAGGCAAGGACTCTCTACATTTTTAGTTATCAAAATTGGTGGGTTTTTACCTAGTACGAAAAAGCATATGTCCTTGGTTATCTATCTAGCTAATAATTAAGAATGCATGGGTTTGTTTCCAAGTATCTATGTTGGCCTCTTTAGAAAGAGATGTTACGTTCTTAGCCCCTTGCGATTTTTCTAGTATCACATACTTAAATGGTTATTCCAAAGTGAAAAAAATGTAGTGTCTAACACACACTTTTCCATTACTTTATCTCACTCCTACAGGAAAGGTTAAAGGGATATTCAGTGTTCTTCTGTTTGCATTTTTAGTTATGTACGTTGTCTTTATTAAAATGCCTAGTAATAGTGTCTATGCTAAAGTGTTAAAACGTGTACTCCACGAACTTTTACCATCAGGCTAACCCCAGCTGATGAAATTACATGTGGTCTAATACCTATTTTTTGTTATTATCAGCAGTTCTTTTGCCACTGGAGCAAAAGGGCATCTAACAGATTAAGCTAGATTTTGTTTAAAGATGCTAGTCTTTTCCTGTTACAATAGGAAAAAAATTAAAAAGGGAAACTAACTGAAAGGTTTTAATTCCTGAGAACTTTTTAAATGAATTATACTGATTAACAAAATTGCTGCATCTTACGGTAGAAACGTTTTAGAAGAAGGCAGTAATTGTAATTAATTTTTAGTCTATGCCACATATTTGCTGATAGCTCTGATTCATGCTATTATATTCTCTCTTCCTTCACCCACAGCAAAACAAATTTAATTTGATTCATACCCTTAAGAAAAAAGAAAAAACAACACAAAAAAACCCACACAAAATTACTCACATGGTTATGATTCAGCTCTTGGCATAAAACTCTGTCCTCCTCCATCCTCCCCTTCTCCCACCCAAACCACCCCCACCCTCACCCACTGTATATTTATGTCACTGTACTCTGAAAAAGTTGAGTAGCTCTTTAAAAACAGAGCACATGAAATCCTTCTTCAAGCTGCCGTGTTACTGATGTTGATACGAGTCTAATAAGGCTTTCTTTTCACAAGTGGCATGGAGGCAGCAGCAGTACTCTGCTTTTCGTGTTACTTTAGCAAACAACATTACTGCATTGGTCTTGAGACGTGCTTGCTTTGGGCAGTTTAGCAAAGCTACAGCAAACAATGCTAAAATTGCTCAAGATCTTGTATCCATGAGTCTGTCTTTAAAAAAAAAAAAGATTTTTGAGGAAACTGTATATTGGGACTCCTGTGGACACCAGGTACCTGAAGAGTTTTATTCAATTTATTTTTTCTTTTTCTTTTTCTTACGTGGTCTTAATAGATGTCATTTTTAGACCTTAACAAACTTTTTCCCAAGAAGAGAGAAAAGCTGCACTACTTTCATTATACAAATGTATAGCAATGTGTCCTGTTTTCCTACAGCTTGTGTCAGATACCTCTTTGTGTGGGTGATTGCAACCTTCTGCCTTGATGTATCACTTGAAGTACAAGATTTTCAGTTCTGCTCACCATTGTATCTGATGAGTCGTGGTTTCTAAGAGCTAAAGGCTGAATGCAGCTCAAGTTCTATGGTTGGACATTAGAAGCATTCAAAGGAGACGTTTTATACATGAAAAAGAGCTGTTTATGAATATTTGGGGGGTGTAGAAGTGATGCCATCCAAGAATCCCAGTGGAAATTAGAAGCAGTTCAGTGTCTCTGAAAGTTGACACGTCTGTATACATAGCACTGAGCACTGGGGACTTAATGTACACTGATGCTATGAATCAAGTCACAGCAGGTACCACAACTTGCATAAGTTGGTGGGAAAGTGTATTTTTATCCAGGTATGCTAATACAGCCCTTCCACTCTTCCTAAAAGTGACAAATACGTGGTACGTTGAGGGGAGAAATCAAAGGGGATTAAAAAAAAAAAAAAGGGGGGGGAGGGGATTCTCAGAGCCTAGATCACTCATTTACTCAGAAATTATTAACTTTTGAACTTACTAGTTAAATGACACGTTGCACTGTGCTTACAAGCTTTTCTTTTTCAATGAAGGCAAGAGATATCCCAAGAAAAGGAAAAGGGATCTATAGGGGAGAAAAAAGAAAATTCATTTATTCCTCCTCTCCTTAATATTCTCTCCTTCTGTATAAATACTATAAGGAAAATAGGGCTATATACATACATGTCCATGGTCTGTGAATGTGTAGGTGGTTCATGTGTCCTGGTGATGATGGGTGCTTCCCTGTGGGCTGGGCTTCTCCCCTCCAGCAGGGGAGGGCCCTCAGTGCACTTAGCATTAAAGGTAGTGTCAATTTAAAGTGGAGCTCACTCCCTTCCTAAAGGAAGTGAAGCATCTGCTCTTTTACCCAGTCCTGAGGTGACTTTCATATTTTGAGTCCTGGCTATGAAGTACTGTCATGAATAAACTGAACCTGGAGAGAAGGAACAGCAGGAACAAGGGAGAACGTAGTGTCTTTGTGGCTTTTTCACCTCCCTCTCCTGCAACATTGCTTTATCCAAGATGGGAACTGTCTGGCTTGGGCTGTCTAACTCCCTGGTAGTTCCTTAGGTGTGGTAGGTGATGGTCTTCGGCAGCACTCTGTGCCACTGGCACCTTGACTGGATCAGGCCCTCTTGCCTGTGTCATCACTGGACAGCTTGTGTGTCTGGTACCAATGACACTCCCCTTAAAAGGAATCAAGCAGTTTACTCCCGTTTGGACCAATACACAAGGGTGAGAAAGTTAAAAGGAAAAAACAGGGTAACTTCCCTATTGTGAGAGGAGAATTGCTGAGTACTTCTGGAACATTAAAGAAAAACAAATGTAGGAGAATAGGTGGGGACTTTTGTCTGTGAGAGTGCACAGAGCAGGAGGAAGAGAACAGTGCTTTCCCTCTCATGTTCCTCATTCTCTCCTTTCCTCCTCTATTTGGGTTTCCGTGTTAAAATGAAGTACCCCTCTCCCAGAAAGTACAACAGACAGAATCCAGCTGAACACCAGTCATGCTTGTGTAATCATGTTGCTGAAATTACACCATCACTGTCAGTGCTTCAGTGATGCACCTTTCTGCCTTCCTTTTCTGCAGTAGGACAAGAATCTTAGCCTCTGACCCTAATCTCTCTAACAAAAGCAAAAATGTTACCGCCATAAAATATACTGGTTTTACAAAAAAAAGTTTTTCTCAGTGCTGAGGTTAACAATGAAAGCACATCTTGCCTCACGAGGCACCAGCTGCTACCATTTTTGAATGTTGTGTTTTAGCCACACAGAAGGTGGCTGCAGATCATCCAGCTCAGCACAAGGTTGGACTGAGATGCACAGGAGATGCTTCAGGAGATGCAGCCTGGGATAGGGAGCCAAGAGCTCCTTAGATGCAACTTGGTTCCTGATGGAAACTTCTGTGACGTTAGTCAAGTGGTTTAGGTATTCCTGGCCTATCTTTTCTCATTTTCTAAAGGAGACTAAAGTCTACCATTTCACAGGGATATTAGGAGGATTTACCTTAGAATGTATTTATACATTCTAAGTATATATTCTAAGTATTTATAAAGGCTAATCAGCTTTTCCATTATGGAGTGCTTATGTTACTTGGCTGGCTTCAGCCACACGAATTCACACAGATGCTATACATAGAATATTTTGGTGGAATATTCTGTGTTTGGCTCATCTGAGTCACAGGTTCCATTCGAAAAGAACAGTAAAATAATTTGGTTGTTTTAATCTGAATTATTTTAATGAAGAATCCCGTAACAGATGCTTTGAGAAGAACTCAGAGATGAAGGATGATAAAATTATTAGGCTTAAATATCTTATTAGAGTTGAAGGCAGGTATGACTGCTGTCTACCAGCAAGCTGCAGAATGGAAGACTGGGGGCATTTGTGGTATAGCTGAGGAAAAGGAACTGTTTTAGCAAAGAGAGGACAATGATGAACATTTGATGTTGTACCAACAGCTGGTTCTGAATAAGTTTGAGATGGAAATTTTTTTTTGGGAAAAAAAAAAAAGGTCCAAACCATCAGAAATTACTTCTGGAACTACCTTCCAATTGTAATAGCTGAGGAGAGGGCACAGCTTTTTTCAATATGGAGGTATGGTCACATTAAAAAAATAGTCACAGAAGTGTTGACTGGTTTGCTTTCTAGTTCCTAATCTCTTCAGCTACACCTGCCACCCTAGGTCTCTTCTTCAGTTCTCTTACCTATCATTAAACTCCCAGTAAGAGTGGTGGTTCATTTTCCATTTCTCATGTCAATAGAAAATCCATGGCCATTTTGAGAGAGATTTAATCACTGTCCCTCACAAACATGGAACATGTAACTCTCCATAACCTAATCTGACTGTTACTTACCAGTTTAACACTCATGAGAGGATAAAGACTAACATAGTGAAGTATTCTGAGACCTTTCTTCGCATCAAATCACTTTAATCAAAGATAAAAAATACCACCTAAAGGTTAAGGCATATGACCATTTTCTTAAAAAGAATATGCAGTAGATGAAAAGCTGATACTGAGTTTTATAGGCACTCAGTGTGGGTGTGAAATTTTTATTAGGTCATCTGCCTTTAATTAAACATAACCTTTTTTGTTCTACTCGTGCTATTCTAGGACAGGATGGTTTTGTCATTTTATGGTTTCATTGGGCTGTGGAATATTCCAAACAATTTGAAAATGTGGTTAGATTAGTTTTCCCTTGGGTTTGACCTCGGTAAACTTATCTTGCGGTAAAACTAGATTGTTTTGTCTTTTTTTTTGCGTTTATTACCCCAAGACAGTTGTCGTGCGTTTTAATTAATGTAACATGGAAAGGGAGGGGGAGAGAAATTGGGTGTTTTCTGTTCTGTTGGGTGTGTTTTTTTTTTTTCTCTCCTACCCCCGAGAGCAGCCTTGAGTCATTCCTCCAAGAGGTCCTACTCCCCGTCGCTAAAGAGGGCTTGTTGTTCAGTGGAACAGGAGGGTGGGGGAGAGGCCATTTGAGTCATCCCCACTGGTTTGTCCTGGCATACGTTTCCTGCCCATAAATTGGGGCTGGCAGGAGCTGTCAGCGGCAGCCGGCCCCGCC
>NW_009951950.1:1824840-1840182 GCF_000747805.2 Chaetura pelagica | reverse complement strand
GGTGCACCTGAGGGGGGGGTGCCGGGGGGGTCTCTCAGCTTTCCCCTCCCCTTCCCTTGGAAGGGGGAAGTTTCTCAGGCGTTTCTCGGAACGCTGTCCGGAGAAAAGTCAGCGCGGCGTGTGTGGCTGCCGCTTCCTCGCCCCCCGGCCGCCGTGTCTCTGCTTCCCTAGGAAGGGCTGCAGGGAGGACCGGGAGCGGCGCCGTGTCCTGCCCGGGCTCCTGCCGGGGCAACAGGCTCTGCTGAGCTTGTTCGGCTGCTGTTGTTCGCGTGTGGGAACCTCTGAAGGGGCTTCCGATCGCTGGCTGGGCACGTTCGGGACAAAACCGCTTGCGTTCGGCTTGTTAAGGCTTAGGTGTGACTTCCACGTGCCTGCTGCACGATTTCCTCAGAAGTATTTGGGGGAAAAAATGCAGTGTAGTCCAGAGGCATTACTTTCTTTCAGGTACAAGTGATATATATCTCAGTATTCAGAGCGTTGCTTTTATCAGGCTCCTGAAAAGCTCTAAAGAGACTTCAGTTACTGTGTGAGTGCATATAGAAATGTTTATTTCAATTATGTTTATATAGGGTGAATTGTTACTGTGAAAGCTGCCTGCAAATCGGCTGGGAAGCAGTAGTGCCTGTAATACGACGTGCATTTTGTGTTTTGGTCAGTAAAGTGTGGATTTGTTCTGGAGATAGTAGCTTATGTTTCAAATCGGACATTAACTTGGGGAGCTTTGTTTTTACTTCCTTTTTGAGCGTTTTGAAAGCACTTTAGCTGCAGGTTAAAAGGTGTCATCCAGAGTATGCTCCCCTCAGTTGATTCTGGTGTGTAAAATACTGGTGGTTTCTCGTTTTTGGTTTTGTTGGGTTTTTTTTATCTGTTGTATTCATCTGTCTCGATTCCCAGAATGAAGACTTTTCCAGTAAAGGAAAAAGAAAAAACTCGCTAGTGTTGTGATTACATTTCTGTTATGAACCTTGTATTAATTGTTCAAAGGCCCTTCTCTCTCTCCTAATACAATTTTCGGAAGCTCTTTAAACAATGCTGGATATAAAAATAGAGCTCAAGGTTGTGTTGTGTAGCTAAATTTATTGCAAAAATGAGTAGGAAATGTCTAATAAGAGAAGCAATAAAAAAAATAGATTTTGAGATAAGCATGTCTTCTAGGCACTGTGCCTTTGCAAATCAGGAAGGGGATAACCTGACTTCTGCCAGGGGAGTCTCCTCCTTGTTAGCTCAGGTATGGCTGGACACCACCTGAGGAAAAAGCTCTGTTTTCAAGCTTGAGCAAGTGGCTCAGAGGTTCTGCAGTTGTGGTGGGGCTGGGGAGCAGCTCCCTGCAGCTGGGTACGTTTTTACTTATAGATTTACCAATTAAAATTCCAGAGGAAGAATTCATAAGGTTAGCATTCTTGCCAGAGGTCCCCCTGCTCCCCTCCCCCCACTCTGCTGGAATAAGAAGCACATACTACTCTGCTTAAATAGTCCAAGCTTGAAAAGATGAGACTGTAGTCAATTTGTTGTCTGTTAACAAAATGATCAGCCACCTCCCACTGGGTTTCACTCACCTGATTTTGAAATACTTGTATGAGGTGAAGGCTGACAGATTTAAGCGTAAACTGAAATTTTGAGAATTAAACAAACATGTTCCCGTCTAATTCTGTTTAGATCATGTCTGTTACTTGTATTTTGGTTTGTGTCATACTGTTGACTGTTCCAGTTTATTAAAAAAAAAAAACCCTCTTACATTTTGTAGTACATGATCTCACGCAAACCCACATTTTATGCTCATTCTGTTAGTATGTTTTTACTGTCTGGTTTTTGTGAGCATATGTAATGAAAGTATTTGTGCTAAAAAGGAAACACTTGGAATTACAAAATGTTGGGAGGGGGAAAATCTGAAATGAAAACTGCCATCAGTAAACTTTGCTGTGCATCATGATTGTTTTTGTTAATAATTACAAGTGGTGGTGTTTAACTGATGATAGAGAAGGGCAGACAGGAGCTTTTTTTTTCACAGTGGCAGTTGTAGTCAGCATCAGCTGATATCTTATACTGAAGGGTTTACATGGCTGGTTCACTTTTGTCCCTGGTTTATTCAGTTGTTTAGTAACACTTCAGCAGTGGATGGATTCTGTTGATTCTTTTGATTGCGTGGGTAGCAAGACAACATGTACGTGTGGAGATGCTTGCCTGTGTGGTACAACTTTGCTGAATAGCATTACCCAGAATTGTCAGATAACTGCAAATTCTGGGCTCCTTGTTAGTTTTTATATTGTTAGACAATGTGCTGGTGAATGACACATTTATCTTCTGTTTCACATATACACGCAGCCACCTCCTGGATACAGGTAGCTTGTTCCAATCAGACTGGTTGGAGTGAGGAAGATCAGACGTCATTCTGATTGCTGCAACATCCTATGAAAACCTCCAATGCATGATGTGTGCTCCTAACCTGTAGCATCTTGAACTGGTTAGGTTACAGAGGTTATTTTAATGTCTAAATAGATTATTTTTTTTTCCCAAAATGTGGTAGTGGGGTGCTACTTTTGATTATACCGTGTTTCACTGCTTCTTAGAATGTTAGTTTATTTTTTTCCCCAGGAATATTTTTTTATTAGCTATTTCACCTCTACATAGCCTTAACTTAGGGAAAGCTTTTAACAGGGAAGAATAGTTGTTTCCAATCTCTGAAGATATGTTCTGTTTAACACATAGTAAAAGGAAGGAGTTGTCCCTTAGTTTACTTGCCTTGATTTTCTTTGAGCAATAAATATTTTTTCCCTTTATATTCTTCCTATGCTCAGTTTTGAAAACTGGTTCCTTTGCATGGAAGCCATTCTATATAAATGCAGAAGAATTTTACCTGCCCGTCTGCAACTTTAGTACTGCAGATAGTTCTTCTGCACCTGTATCTGTTAGAAATGCAGTGTAACATGACTGAAGTCTTTTTCTGGGGTATGGTCCAGAGGATACAATGTCTGATTTTGATTTTTCTTACCAATTACTCATCACAGCGAGAGCTGTGAAGTTGAACTGATGTAAACCTGTTTCCTTGGGATTTTTGAGAAAGAAGAAATGCCTTTCAAAGTATATGTTTAAGAGACATGACGCATGTATAGGCTTTTGATAAGTTAATATTACTTTAAATAACTCACTGAAAGCCGACAGTGCCAAAAGCAAAGTAAACCTAAGCTACTGGTTGGGCAGACTGAGGTGGAGTATGTATCTAAATACCTGTGTTTCCTACACACATGATAAATGTAGTTCATAGTGTCAAAACATCATCAACCCATTTCTGAGAATGTCTTTTATTGTTCATAAAGCTGATGAGCAGTAAAGATTTTAAATAAATCTATTACTGGTACATGTAGCAGTATCTTAGAAGTTCAACATTCATGGGACAGAAAATCTTTTATGGTGTGGGTGGATGAAGCAAAGTTTAAAAATTAATTTACCCACGAAACCTTAGAGTTGCTGCAAGGCTTTGAAGGTGGAGTGATGACCTGCAAAAAGAAGGTGTGAAAATGAAAGAACTATATGGCACGTTAGAAGTTCTCTGGACCATCATCCTGCCCAAAGGGTTAGGCTGTTTTTAAGCAAATCCCTGTTGCTGTGTTACTGACCTGTTCTTAAAGATACCTAACTGGATGGGCATGTTGGGAAATTCTGTGCAGGAAAGCCTGCCTTCTGTAGGATTGCCTAGCAATAAAGATACTGCTTGACCTGACTACTCCTAGTGATATGTTTGAACTGCAACTGTTTGCTTGAGAAGAACAGTTTATACCTCCTTTTCAAGTTGCACTTATACCCCTCCACTGTCTCAAAGAATCAGATCATCTTGTTGCCTAAATAGAACTTGGGAAAGGTGGGACTGGGTATGGCTCACAGGAGAGCACTGTCTGTAATCTCCTAGCAATTAGTCTGCTTCTAGAGAGTCCCTTTTCTTTTTAAAGGGGAAAGTTTTTTTCATATTTGACTATATTATACAACAGCTGGATGACATGACTCAAAGTTTAGGGAAAAAGCTGTAGCTGTCCTTTTTAAAGAGTACACTATCTTGGCACAGCTCATACTATGAATTGTTAGATGGGGCATTGAATCAGGGAAACTGATAATCTGACAGAATTATTGTCTAGAAATAGGGAGCAGGCAGTATTTTTCTGAAATGGAAATACCTACTTTTTGTATAACCCTGTTTAGATTCTTACTCTCCTGAAATACACTTTATTTCTCTGCTAGAGCACATCATGGCTGATCTGTTCTAATGTTCACTCAAAGTTTTCTAGGCTAGAGTAATTCTGTTGAAACTTTTTCCTGTGATCTTGCAGATTGCACTCAGAAGTCATCCTTTTACCCTATTGTCATATATGTATGACTTAAAATATTTTTACATGGCATCCAGCCTTGCCATACTCTTCCTAGTGCATGCATCCATGTTGTTAATTTCTTGGTGTCTCCAAAGATCTTTGTAGATGAGGGAAGAAAAAAACCCCATCATTCTGAATGTGGAATGCTTATTTGTTGCAATAATACATGCTTCTTTTAGTACCAAGGAGTGTTGTAACTCTCCCAGTGAATCTGCAGGTTGGAGCTGTTTTCTGCATGACAACTTTAAGAGAACTGTATTGATCTTTTAATGATCATTCTAAACTACATATTTGCAATAACTATGCCAATGCATGTGTGAGTATTTTTCTCAAGACTTTTGAGTTCCTTCTAGCCCATAGGCTTGTGCTATGTATGCTATGCTCTGTAGTTATAATGTGATGAGATTTATCTGTTTCATAATCATCTTGAACCAGATGTTTCACTTTTCACTGTCAGAAATATCTACTATAAAAAGGTGCATAATGCTGTGCAGGTTTGTAGTTGTCTTGGTCATGGTGAAACAGCATGTTTATAAATCAGTGCTCATTTTAAGAGCAACATCTGGTGTGAATTTTGTAGGCAGCTGTTCACACCTTAAGGAAAACGTCACGGGTCTGAATGACTTGTGAATAATTACTTGTTAGGCAAGGCCAGCAAAAGATTAGTAAAATACAAGTGTGTGGCTTGGCAATAAACATGAAATGGCTTCTCTTAGAAATGTTGCCTGTGTCTTCACCAAAAATATTTTGAGTAGTTGTGGTTTTGAGGGGCCTGTTCTACTTTGTGTTTTTGATTGGGGGGAAACAAGCTAAACAAAACCCCAAATAACATCACTGAAAAACATTTTAGAAGAACAGAGATACTTTCCTTTCATAATCTTATTTTAAAGTTCAGACTTAGTTAAAAACTATGATATTGTGAAAAGGAAGGCTCAGCATTCAGAGTTGTGCTTTACAGATTGGGAGATGACAATGTGAATATGAACATATTATAACATTCCTAGTTTTGTATAAAAATGTATATATTTGCCAGTATCCATCTGTAAGCTTAAAGAGGAAGTATGTCTTGTAGCAAGTTGGCAAAAAAAGAGGGTGAAAAAAACATATTATGAAAGGAGAATATTTGGCCATCCTGATCATTTCAGGAGCCATCTAAATAAATTAAAAGAATTGAGGGTTTGGTGTCTTTGGAGCTATTTCCTTAAATTAGTTAACACATATGAAGATTTAATTTTCAGTCAGATCTTACAAGTTGGAAAAGTTATAACCAATTTTAGTAGTTAGTAAGATGACCACCTTTGCATGGGGGAGATCCTTATGTAGCATCCACAAATGCTTAACTCTTCAAACCCAAGGCCTTAGTTTCTGAATGAATTAATGAGAGGTATGTTATGTAAATACTCATAAATGGCTACATTTGTAGTACCACTAATCACTTATCAGTGCATAGCTCTTTCTAAATCAGTTGACTGTCTTTTCTAAAGCTTGAGGGTAATTTGTTGAGTGCTAGGTAAAGCACTGACTTCTTGGCAAGTAAATGAGAGTAACTGTTTTTCTGCTGGATATTGTTTGATTACTACTAGCACACAAACTCAAAGCGCAATTTGCACTCTGGTTACTACTGAGCCTCAAAATGAAGTTGCATTTGATTTAGTCCCTAGTGAATGAGAACAACTGAAAAGATCAGTAATTGGTGTATCCTGCTTAACCTCTGGCCATAGCAAAACCAGCCTTAGGGGTGCCAGCCCCCTAAACAGACAAGTATTTTATTGTACAAAGTGACCTATGGGCAAAGTGCCTGATGCTCCTGGTGGGATTTGGTGGGTGGCAGCTGAAGTAAGTGTGCTGTGGCATGGGTTGCTGCTGCTGGGCTGGAGCTCTGGCTGGGAGAGCTCTGTTCCTCCACCAAAATTCCTCAGGGAAGGAAGGAGTGGATGGGAGGCCTCACTCCCCACAAGCAGCTGTGGAATGAGGATGAAATCCAATGTTTATTCTTACTCCCGGAAGCTATAGGAAATGTGGTGCTCACGTAACTTACGTAATAGTATTTGCAGTTGTGATAGGGAGAGCCTGAGTAGGATGCAAGGGCAGCAGTGAATTGTTAAAAAAATCTGATGCTCTTAGAGAGGAAAAACTGCAGTATGGGCTAGGAGAGCATTAAACTGCTTTATCAGGGAGCTACCCTGATCCTTATGTGTGGGGAATTCTTCTGGTTTCTGAACATGCTTAAAAGGATCAAAGGATCTTTGGTTAGTAGGTGCCATCTAAACTGTGCTGCAGTGCAGCATCATTAATGCCTGGGAGTGTTGGTGAAGGTAGACAAGAGGATGTGCCCTGTGGCAGGGGTGAGAAACCTGAAGTCAAGTGACTGGTTTGTTTCCACTCTTCTGAGGGTCTGCTGCCCAGTGCAGGCAAACTTTCACCAAAAGTTGTATGTGAATTTGTCTTCTGTTAAGGGAGTTGCTCACTTAAATGCCACCAGGTGTCCTGTCTACTCCAGTGCTGTCAGCTCCCGGAATCTAGATCTGATTTGTAATGTTTGGATGTCTGAGTAGTTGACATGACTGATGATACCCAAGCTCTCTATCTTCATATAAATGCTACCCTTGGTCAAAGTTGCAATATGAGTGCAGCTTTTGATAGTGACACTGCTTTAGCTGGGCCATCACCTGCCTCTCTGTAACTGCTTAGAAGCTAGTAGTTGAGGGATATCAAACAGGTTTCACTAAGATCTTATGTAATACATCAGCTGGACAAGGCAAAAATCTCACTTTGTGTTCAGAACACTAAAGTGCTTCCATAGAACCAGTTTATAAAGAGTAAACCTCAGGGTCTCAAATCCATGTGCAATCTTGCCGAAAATGCACTGATATCAGGATGATGCTCAAAGTTGCAATTACCTTGCTGATTCTACTCAGTCATTATTGGTAGGCAATGAGTAATGGTTAACCTTTTGAATGTTGAAAAGCAGTAGCTTGTCTACTAGTAGTTACATTAGTAATAGTAGCAAGGTTACTGTAGGAGATACCTTTATGTAAGAGAAACTCAAATGTACTGTTTGATTCCTACGCCACAAAAGAAACCTCTTCTGACTTATCCTGTCTAGAGGTCTCTTTCTTGGAAGTGATGTATCTTACTAGCACTCTTATTCCTCTGAAAAATAAATGGATCATATAGTAGAAAAAGAGTACAGAAGGTTGCATTATACTGGAATAAGAAGCCTCTAATTGCCTCTTACCATACATGTCTTGCTCTCCTCTTAGGCACAGAACATACCTGCTAGATTATCTGATCTCACAGGGAGGGTAAAAAAGCTGTATTGAAAAACCAAGTACTGTATTTTTTGTGGGGGGGTTTCTGCCTAAAGAGTTGCATTTTGCAGCCAGAATGCCCCTCAGTAATGTGTAACTTCAGAGATTGGTTGATTTGGGTACTTTCAATATATTTTTGCTGCCTGATAAATTAACCTACTAGAACTTTCTACCTTCTTGGCTGAGGTTAAGAGCATGTAATTCTGTGGTGGAAGAGAATCATGCAGTTCAATACCACAATAGTTCACATCAATTAAAAAGCGCCTAGATACAGGCAGGGAAGCTTAGTCAATTATTCCTTTGCTGGGGGGAACCAAAACAAAACACTTCTATGATTTAGATAAAACTGTTTCTTTATGATAGCTGGGAGAGTCAAAACTATGGGGAAAACTATTCCTGGGTTGTCAGGTTAACTTTTTTCTCATGGGTTGCATTCAGAAGCCTGGTTAGATACAAGCAGTGAAGATACTAATGAATATCCTGGGCAGCATAGTATTGTAGGCAGACCAAAGATGTTTTCTTCCCTGGAATCCAGCATTTACCTTCCCTTTGGTATAGAGCTGCTTTTGGGGCATTTTGTGCTTGTTAAGTGCAATTTTAATGGAATTTAGGAGTAACGTCCTATGCTTACGGGATGTGCTGATAATCAGAAATTGTTAAAAGAACTTGCTTAGCAGACACCTTGATTTGAAAACAACACACCCACTTCATTGTGATGCTATTCAGGAAAATGATTCAGTGCAGTTTTGGTGGGTTTAAACAATGTATTAGTGGCACACCTATTTTGTAGTAAGCTGACTTTTAAATGGGATGCCTGTTTTCTGCAAGTCTGTACATATCTAAGGGTTGCAGGGTGGTACTTGGTAGTGCACATGTTCTGTACAGAGTCTTCTTCATTGCATGCTATTTTCCCACGCAATGAAGATTGTCAAGCCAGTTGGAAATATTAGAATTATTTGTTGGATCCTTCAGGTTTCATTTTCAGAACTAATTTATCTTGCAGTAAAACACAACTAGGAATGAGTTGATTCACATGGAGTATGGCCAGTCAAGTCTGTTGGAAACAATAGGCTTTTTTTTTTTTTTTTTTTTTTTTTTTTTTGCACTCTACACTCGGGTTGTATTAGCATCCTAGTTCATTTCTCTTTAGCAATTTGTTCATGGCCAGTTTGAGTGTTGAATTGTAAAATACACTGCAGAGGGCTCACAATCTTGAGCTAAGCTCAGTCTTTAGTTTGGTGCATAAGTTTGTGTTCAGAATGGAAACAGGGCTGACACTGACAGTGAGTGGCAGCCTGTGGTGATAAAGATGCTTGGTGAGCACACCTTCACGCAGAGCGCTGGCATGTCTATGCAAAATCCCTAACTGAAGTCTCTCAAAGACAATTGAGTTTTCACTGCTTTATCCCTGCCTGTTTGCATCTCAGGCACACATCTGAGAGTGACTGCAGTGGATGGGTACCGTGCAAATGAGTCAGTTCCTGTTCCTTTGGCTGAAGCTTCGTTAGGAGTTCTCAAAAAAGTATTTCGGAATGTGGATGTGGTCAACATAGTAATTTTCCAGGCATCTTAAAGGAAACCCACATCAACTGTTAAAGTGAACTTTGAACTCCTCTGTCCTGCCACTAACAGAATTTGAGCAGTGTCGGATGGGAAAGCTTGTTTGCTCCCTCGCTGTTTGCACTTCTTACTCTTGAGATTAAGTGCCCAGTTGTCTTTCAGGAGAATCTCCAATGGTCTGTCTGCGTATGACTGGTTCACTACTCTACTGGTGGCTTGACAGCTAGGCCTGTAGTTGGGAACAGCTTCGGACAAATTTTAGGTCATGTATAATTGTTCAGCACACTTAAGTACTACTGAAAGCAGTTAAACCCACTAGAACCTGTACTGTTATTTCCCAGTTATTAAGGCAAGATGCAGTACAAAGCACTCTATATGTACTGCACCTCCTAGGATTTAATACATAGGTGTTGTGGGCCAGTATCGGGGGGCCATTCCCCACAAGAGCTTTAGCTGAGTTCTCTTCAAGGCATCAATTAGTAAAAGAGGGTCTCTCTTCTTAGATATCAGGTGGATTATTTGCACTGAAAATGTGTGTCTTGTACTCCGAATCTTTGCCTGTTTAGAATGGCTTATTTTTAAACAGCTTTACCGTAGTGTGAAGGATCAGGTATTTCCTCACACGAACATCAAATGCCCTTTAGGTCAGCAGACATAACTGACTGAAATATGGCTGCTCCACATGGCACTCTGAACCCTCTCCTGGCTGCCTCCTCTATCAGAAACCAACAACTTGGATGCCCTGAGGGTGCAGCTGCTGCTGGAGAAGAGCCCTGGCGGGAAAACAGCAAAACACATGGCAAACTGCAAGGCTGCAGTGGTGGGACACAGTCTCCGCCTGACTGGCTGAGAAGCCTGGAAATACGAAACCGGCCAATCGGGAGCAAAGGAGACCTATAAAGAGAGAGCGTGTGCGCTGCTTTTGGCTCGTTTTTCCACAGATACCGAAGGTGTTGCTTCTTGCTTC
Source organism: Chaetura pelagica (assembly GCF_000747805.2). Classification (NCBI taxonomy): domain Eukaryota; kingdom Metazoa; phylum Chordata; class Aves; order Apodiformes; family Apodidae; genus Chaetura; species Chaetura pelagica. The sequence continues at coordinate 1,829,986 of NW_009951950.1, read as the reverse complement.
TCGGCGTGGTTTTCCGGAGACATGGAAGCTGTTGCTGCCGCTACCGCCGCTGTTGCTGCTTGCTTTCGGTGGGGGGGTGACCTGCGCCTTGGGGGTGCCTGCCAGCCTGAGGGCCCCGGCTCATATTTGCAGCCCGACTCCCGGCTTTTGCAGCCAGACTCCCAGCTCTTGCAGTCGCAGCTCTCGCCTAGTCCCGGCTCGCTTCTGCTGGACCCGGCTCATTGCTGCAGCTTTTTCTGCCAGCCTGTCTGCATTGCCTGCAGCTGCCCACCTCAGGAACCCGTGTGCTGCTGAGCACGTGTGGTGAGACTAATTCCTGCCACCCCTGGTCCTAAAACAGGGTTGCAGGGTAAATCATAATCCTCTCCCTAAGGTGCTCCTGTCTTACCTGCACACAGATGGCAACCCTATAAGGGACAAGCGTTGCGCATATCCCTCCTCTCTTCTCCCCTCATAAATAATTAAATAAGGTGTGTAAATAAGGTGTACCTATATATAAGTATTAAGATATATATATGTTGTTATTTGGTGCTCAAAAGATACTTCACAGCTCGTATATGCTTTAATTACCCTTTTTGAACCTCCTGCCCCAAATTGTTTTGTTTTTCCCCACAATAATCTGTGCATTCGTAAATTCTAATTTGGGATTGGCTGCTGTTATTGGAAACACTAGTTAAAGTACTGAGCAAGTGAAAAGTCAGTGCCAAATCCACTGCTCCTCTGTGAGAGGCAAGCGCCACGTGTGGACCTCTCAGCAGATCCTGACAAGCTAAATACACTCCAAAAAGGAGATACAGTAGGTCGCAGATCGCAACACCATAGTCTTTCTGACTTACGCAGTGGATTTTTTGTACATATAGTACTTGTGATTCTGTATACATTATGCAAGCTGTGAATATACCAGGATCTAGTCTCTGAATGGAGCTATCTCCAAAATGACTGTTTTAATAGACTTCCTCTAGTTACTGGTATGTGGAGCTCTGCTGTTTAATTGTTATCTTGTGCTGATGTTTGTATTTGTATAGCACACTGGATTTCCCCTTCGGTTACCCAATGATGCTGCATGAGGCATTCTGCCAACAAAACAGAGATGCTTCCTCTGAGAGCCTTTAGAAGGCTACTACAGTGGGATGGTGAAGCAAGTCTCCTCCAGTCTGTAAATGGCAACGTACACTTCATTCAGGAGAAAGTGCTGCTACACAGATGACAGGAAAAAGTTTTGAACGTGTTGGAAAATGTAAATCCTGGGTGTCTTATTTGAAAATCTGTGCATTATATACAGTGCTAAATGTGTTGTATAGGTAGAAAACAATTATGGTGTAAATGCTGTGTTATCCATAACACTAAAGTTTGTAAATGAGTGCTTTATTAGTAATGTGTTCAGTCTTCCTTATGGTTTTTGCAGGAAAAAGGAATTGGTTTGTGTCTTGTGTTCACAGAAGCTGTGTATCTCTTATGGGCAGAGAAATAGAGACCTAAGACTCTGTCTGAAGCTGATGCCATTAGCAGACATAGAATAGGAAGTCAAGAGTGTCTGTCATCCTTGCTGCCTATTTGAACTGTTCATGTGCATGGTTTTGTTTTGAGCTTTCTTCCTGCCCTTTAGAAAAGAGTGAGGATTAATGAGACTTGCTATTTGGTAGTGGTTCCTGTGTTACTGCTGTAACATCAGGTGTATCTAGACTTTACCAAATGGGTTATCTGGACAAATCTACCTGATGTTTTTAAAATACACTTTAATAATGCTTAGTTTGTTGCAGTTAAACACTGGGCTGGCAATTAAACGGAAGACAGATGCCCTCTGAAAACCTTTCCCTTCCCAGAAAGGGAGAGGAAAGAGCGTGAAGGAGACTTGCAGGTTGGAAACTACACAGCTTTAACGAAATAGTAATGATGAAAAATAAAATAATCAAATATACACAAAACCACTGTTGCCTCTTCCCATCCCCTTCAGTAATGCTCAAGTCACCACTGAGGCTGCCAGGCAGCCCTGGGAAGGTCCCAGAGTGGGCTCCTGGAATCAGTGGTAAACAGGAACTGGATGTAGGAATGTATGAATTCAGGAACATATGGATCAGGATCAAAGGCAGGTGAATGGATGGAGTCCTCCCAGGACACTGGCTGCGGATGAACAGAGCTTGACCCTCATGATTCCTCAGGCTTGTACTGAGTATGATGTGTATGGGATAGAACACCTTGGTTAATTTTGGTCTGGTCCATTTCTTCCTACAGGAGGGCCACAAGTGTGAACCCCTTTCCTCCCTTTTGTTTCCAGCACATAAGATGTTATTCAGAACCAGGCAGTGGCCTTGGTTCTCATACCATTCTCTAGCACTAACTATCAACATCGAGTGTTATCAGTCCCAGAAGCAGACACTGACTGAAAAACATGCTGTTAATTTCAGCAAGTGCAGTCACTTAGAGACTTAACTGTAAAGTAAAATTATTAGAAAAAACCTGGTTATATCCTGGCTCAAATCAGGACAGAATTTTAAACTGCTATTATGCTACAAAGACACCTTTTCTTTTCCTTCTTTTCATCTGATACTAAGAATGAAAGTATACAGTGCAAGATCTGAATTTAAAATTGCCACATTTACGTTTTCTTAATGGCATGTTGACTTCTAACGGGAATGTAGATCTAAAAGTTTTGCTTCAAAGATTAACGTAATTGCATTAATGAATCTGACACGTTCCTGACTGTTGTGCAGTTTATTTTGCAGTTAATGTAACTTCTCTTCTTCAGGTATACTTGCTTTTAGATGAATGACTCTGAATGAATACAGAACTGTCTGCCACTTCTGTGCTTATTACAAAAATTGCGATGTATTTTTTCTTAAACATACAAGAAGTGTAGTGACAAGTTTAAGTCAGTATGTCTTGCAGCTGTGGGGAGATAAAGACCACCTTGCTCATTAAACCATTTCTGTTCTCAAGTGTGCTCTTCATTCATGATGCTGACACAAATGCATATGTAAAATAATTGGTCTCTATCTTCTGCTAATTTGTACTTACATTTGTAGTGTTAAAATATACAATATATTTTTGGTTTGGTTTGTCATCCTCACTGTCCTTGGATGCTTGGTCTTTAAAGCTCTAATTTTTCAGTATACCTTGCTATTGTTTCTTCATGGTGTATCTTTCATAACAAAAAAACCAACAATAACAAAACCCTTCTGGATAGAAAGTCAGTGAGTTGGAGTAGGCCTGGTTAAAAAAGGTTCTTGTTTACTCTTACGTGCTGTGGATAATGCAGGTATTTAAATACCTTAAAAATACATGGAATAAAAAAAACCCAAATAATCCCACAGAACTCTTAAAACTTCTTGCAGGAATACCTAGGACTTGTTTATGCGCTGCAATGTCATTCTGAGAATTAGGAGTATGTAGTACTTGCATTTAAGATAAGATGTCCTCTTAAACAGCTGAATTTGACGGTGAATAATAAATAGGCATTTTACTAAATTAAACTGGATGAAATAGGTCAGGCATAGCCTGGGTTTCTATGACATTGCCTGTAGCTGTCTGGTTTGAGTTTTTTTTTTTTTTTTAAGAATGTGTTAGAAACCAGGTATAATGGCTTCTCAGCAGAGTTCTACACTTGGAGACTAAAATTCTTGCTGTGTATGTCATGGGCACTTCATGCACCCTTAAAGTGCTGCTTACTTGGAACAGGTGGGAAGTTCCAGTTAAGATCTGCTGTTGTAATGCAGTGTTCATAACTCTCCAAGAAGAGCTTCTCCAATTGAAGAATGAGTTTAATCAATCACTGTCTGCCACTACACACTCTAGTAGTAGTAGAGTGTTAATCTCAGAGTTTTGGTAGCAGATATTGCTTAATATACAATTTGAAACTGAGACCACTTGTGAATGGTGTGGTTTGCTGTTCCGTCATAACCTGAGCTTATTAGCAACCTGTACAAGATTAATTATCACTGATATTTTGTATTATACAGGATTTCCCTTCAAGAGGCATTTTTCCATCCTACTGGTATGCTAGTCCTTACTCTTTTCTCAGGATTGTTAATTCCTGTCACCAGAGTCTCTGCCTGCCCTGAATAAATTTGCCTTCTTCATTCTAAGATCACCTTAGCAAAGGGCAGTATTGCTTCCCTTTTGTCTGTTGTTGATGTATTTTTTAATTCCTGAAAATTCCTGATCTTCTTGAGGTATCTCACTGCAATGAATTGGATACTCAAGTGAGCTACTTTTTTATTTTTCCCAGTTATATTTTACACAACAACAGTCCTTGACTAATTGTTCATTCTTGGAAGTGGTCTAAAACCAGTTAATCTTATAGAAAAACTGAAAGATTATCTTGGCAAGATTCTGAGTGGTTAAAATAGCATGGAGATTGTATCTACTGCGAGAGAAGATGCTTCTCTAGCTGGTGCCTCCTTTTATTCAGTTTCATGGTAGTTATCACTTACACAAAATATTCCCACAAGTTCATTCTTCTCTTCCAGGTTCCCTTTTCTTGAAAAGGATAAAGTAAAAGTTAAATGCTCATACTCCAATGCAGTCATATACTTTTTAGCCTGCTAAGTTTGTGGCTTTGTTTTTTTCCTTAGTATCCCGTTAATCTCCTGGTTTTGGTATTAGGTTGCTAAAACTTGTATGTTACAAATAGCCTTCAATTTATCAGCAGTAGTGTTGTCAGCATCTCTTGCATCCTTGATACTTACCCCAAATGTTGTCTTTTCACCTTAGTTATTGTGATATTCTCTAAAAACTTTACCCATTAGCAGTTGGTATCTGTAGAGTTCTGGGCTGATGGATGAAGCTACTTGTTTTGCCTACCTCTTAATTATCTGTATGATGTCAAGTATGAGAAGGTGGTCTGGCTCAGATGTGTGGATCAAATGTTAAAAGCCTTATTAAACAACCCAGCTGGCAGCCCATGTAGTACAGTCCCAGATCCAAATAGGTCTTTCTGCTTAAATGCTGAGGGAAGGTAAAGTGATACTGGCAACCATCTCTCTCCCCTGCCAATGTATTTGTTTGTCCATGTTTACCAAATCACTCCAGTGCAAGTGTGTGAATGTGCTTATGGCTGTATAGGGAGAGGGTGAGGGGGTTCTTCATTTAAATGTGTTGTTTCAGTAAGATGCAGTCTTCTTGTTTCCCTATGGGCCCTCTGGTTTTT
>NW_009951950.1:1802358-1824700 GCF_000747805.2 Chaetura pelagica | reverse complement strand
TGCTGGTTAACTTCATATAGCTAGGTTTCTGTGCTTTCTTCCACAATATACCTGGGAGTACTGGTTTGCATTATCGGCTTTGTCACTGTATCCCTTATGGATCACTATTTCTGCTTTCTCTTAGGTTAAATATAGACTATTACATACATAGAGATGTGTGAATTGGTGTTTATAACCTGTGTATTACTTGCTGATGTGTATTACTTCATGTGAATTTAATATTAGTAAATATTAGCCCTGCTTCTGTAGAATAGATGGCTATTAAGGGAAGCTTCTTCATCTGTAACATTGTACCTGCTGCTCTTCTGCTGAGCATATTTCTCTTCACCATTTACAGTTTAAAGGAAGAAAAGTTGTGTGAGCTGTGGGATAATTAAACCTGTTTAGGTCTCTGTGGCATAGTAGCATGTTGTTGCCATGTGATATCTTCAGGCAAGATAAAATTTGTCCCTAGCTTTCAGATTTCTCCTGTAAAGGTTACTAAACACTTTTAAAAATCATGTTGCTTATTTTTTGTTGACATGAGGCACTTTTAAATAATTTGGAGAACATTTACATAGACTACCAATTCTGGTTTAATTTCAAAATTTCTGAGGACCTTAATTGCATCTCTACTGTAATCTGGGAGTTAGTTCAGATTTCCAGGCTTCTGAGAGCTTTAATATTGCCTGTTTTTTTCAGATGTCCACATTAACACTACTTAAGATATATGTTTTTGTTGAAGTTGTAGACTCTGAATTCTCGTAACTTGGATGTGGATAATGTAACACTCAGAGCTTCCTAACATTACATGTTAGGAATTAATGTAATGTAGGCCTTTGTGTTTCCAGAGTAAAGCTTGGTGTTGTTGTGTAAGTGTAACAACTTGGATGGACTTGTTCTCCTTTTTCTTGGAATGGCTCTAATGTTCACCAGGGCAAGGAAGATGTCTATCATGTTATTTCATGTCTCTGAGGAAGAAAGCAAGTCCCTCTGAATAACAAGGCAAAACAATGCCCACACCATGCCCATAGTCCAGGTTTCCCATCCTATAGGCTCACAACTGGTTTAAAAGTCATATCTAGGTTGTCATTGTATCTGTTTCCGAACTTACCCAGGTGTGCTTGCGCGGCAGAGTTGCTTTCCCTATAGAATCGTAAAGTGATCAGAAACTGTTTAAGTTCACAGCATAAGTGTAGTAAACTTCATATTACACTTGGTCAAAATTTGGGTGAGGGGAGATGCCTACCTCCCCCAGTTGAGTTCAGGTCACAGGCAGGCAATTTGGAGGAGAGGGTGGGGAACAGGACAGTAAATAAATTTATGTTCACCACCCTCCTGTTGTGTATTAGGGTGTGATACAGGACCAGGTGGCTTTATAGGATCATCTCCATAATTGCATAATCAAGTGCCTTATATTGCAAAGTTCAAGTAACATAGGAAGGCTGTTCTCTGAACTAAGTACTAACTGCGCTTAGAAGAGTAATTATCTTTAAAGTAGCTCCTTGAGGACTAGACATAAGGATCACCCTGTCAGTGTGGGAATTAGTCTTAGGAATTGTTGCCACTTGACCTGTTATCTGACTTCTGGATCACATTTGTCTCATCCCGTACATGCTTCCTTTTATTTACTAGGTTGCCATATCACATCGATATTTTCTTTCCCTGATACTCACTGCATATAGGTATCCAGAATGAATAAATGACAGTGTTACTAAAGATGAGGGCCCCTGTTTTCCACACAGACTGGGTACTATGCAAGCTTGAACTGTGAGGTAGCTTGAATTGAATTGCATAGTAGGGACATAGTAGGGCTTTCAGGGCCAGACCATCAAAGATTATGTGCTTTAGGGATATTGAGAGTGGCTTGTTTCAGTAACTTCAGTCAGCAACAGAACTTAGTTGTGTTTAGCTTTAATCTGGGCTGAATCATACATGCACTAAAAAGACAGTATTTTGTGCTTAACCCATTTAGTTCCTACCTGTGTTTCAGTTGGCTTGCTGGTCAAATTGCTAACACTGGACATACTAGGGGTGTGGTGTTGCAAGGTGCATGCATGCTGCTTAGGAAAAGAAACTTTAGGTAGCTAAAGATCTGATAAAGTAACTGACACTTACTTTTGAATCTTGCTTATTTATTTATTGAATCTTGCTTAGCATCTCTGCAACAATGCTGTGTGGTGTGAGCACTGTAAATGGCTGAGTGGGACCTCTTCCATAATGCACTATATCCTGATGGGGTATAGTGTGTGTGTATATATATAAATACCCTTGTGTGTGTGTATATATCTCGAATGCCTGTGTACAGTAAGTCTGGCAAACCTGTGGCACAGGCATGGGGGCTGCTGGCAGTCTGTGGCACATGCCATGCCTAGGTCTGGGTTAGAGGAAGGAACCCAGGGTTCACTGGAGTCGGTTCACTTTCCCACCTCTTTTCTGCTTTGTCAGTCTCCTGCACTGTACCCTGCATTATGCTTAGAAGCACTGATTTTGTGTCCACACAAGCAGATCTAGCTGTAGGTGTTTCTGTAATGCCATTAGTAGGCAAAAACCTACTTTCCATACATCTTGTGAAAACCTCAGCTAGTGGTAAAAACCTCTGGCAAGGTGCTTTCTTAACACCATGGACCTAAACAGAACTGTCATTGGCACTGTTTACTTTCTTTACATAAAATTACCTTACTGCTTATAAAACTGTATTTTGATGAATAAGTTAATTCAGTTTGGCATATTGTAATACCATCTGGTGGACAGTTAGGACAACCTGGGGTATGAGCACTTACTAATAGTAGCTGACAACTGAATGCTGCTTGCTTGCAAAAAGGTGTGGTCCTGCATCATGCAGGTATTATAGAAAGGAACTTCATTACCTCTTAGCACACAGAAGCCTCTAGTTTAAGAACCTTAACTTATGTTTATTCCCTTCCATGGAAGCTTTGTGCCACTCTTCAAAGTCGTAGGCTCAGTTATTGATTATTTCATTGATTTCAGTGAATGGTTTCCTTACCTCTGTATCAAACATTTTATTTATTCCTATGTTAACTTCTTTTGAGTTGATCTGCAGGAGCTTTTTGTGTGCTAGAGTAAATAATTATTTACAGTATCTTCTATGGGCTTTCACAACTAAGCCAGCTTCTTATCTGTTTGGATGAAGTTTTTCAGAGACTGTCTATACAGTCAACTCAAAAATACATCCTGGTGAAGGTAACTGTTTGCGCTTATCAGCAATTAAGTTTTAAAAACAAGCCAGTTAGTTGGCCTGTGAGGATGCAAGTGATTCTGCCTTCAGCAAGTTGTTTTAGAAGTCTGTGCCAATTCTGTACCTCCCTAGACTTGCTCGTACTAGTGTTCTCTGGCAGGGCAATTAAAAAATGTCTTAGGCAGGATTTTCATAAATCTATTCAGCCCAATCAGAAGCTTCACTTAATGGAGCAATGTATAAATAGTGTGGAGAGTCAAGTGACCATCAGCTGGTCTGAATGGGTTTGACCACTACAGTCACAGGGTCTGAGGTATGCAAGAGCTGGGATCACTGAAAACATGCTTTGCTGCAGAGATATCCTGGCTCTGGCGTAATTATGTAACTGCAGAGGAATTCATGTGCATAAGAATGTGTTTTAATTAGACACCTGTATTTAATGTTGGTTTCACCATCCATATCATTACTGTGGGCTTTTAAAAAAATAATAATAAAAAAATTACTGCCTTGGTTAACTTTCCTATTTCATTAAGTACTGTGTATTGCCATGCGTTGCTGAACTCCACAATTATGCATTTCTTTTATAAAGTGTATGCCTACTTGGTTGAAACAATGCACTCATCTGTTTTACTGAATTCAGAACTTAAGACAGAATGGCTCTCTGCTGAAGTTCATATTAGGTAATTAGAAGTTCTTGGCATGCTTGGTAAATACTGAAATTCCATTGTATTGTGCATTAAGCATGGAGAAATACTTCTTCAATTGCAGTGCCAGTGCACTGAAATATGAGTGTTTTGGCTGCCCCTGGTGATGGCTTTATTAAATCTTGCTGAAACTGTCAGCTCTGAACTTGCAGAGTTGCTGGCTTGCTTTCTGTTTTGGAACTTACTGAAGCCAACATCTAGGTAATGACTTCTTTATTGAAAGCATCCCCCCACCCTACTTAAAAGTGTCACAATGTGGATTCTAAGCAAACTATTAAAATAGCACCTATTTCTTTGCTTTCAGTCCACTTGATTGCCACATTCAGTACCTTCATGGGACAAACTATTGTTAAAATGCAAGTAACTGGTCTTTCTCTTCCTTCCCCACCTTCCTTGATCTGTATACTTCGAATAGCTTTTCCTCCTTTCTATTGCAAATTGTGATGCTTGTTAGTGGCATCCCTATCCTTGTAATGTGTTAGCCCACAGTGTGACTCTCACCCACAGCAAAGCTGGTTAATGGGGACCTGTTTGTTCTTTTTCCGGTCAATTCAACAGCTAGGCCTTTGAAATAATTGTTTTATCCAAAGTGGATTAAGTATGGGGGTATATGTATTGGTTACCTTTCTTGCCTTGATTAATCTACTTAAAGATCATTCAATCATAGTAAAAGTATCTTGATTCAGCAAATAATGGTAGGAGTCTGAGTGATTCACTGTTATTCTAGTCACTTGCCTTTGTATTTGCACAATACATATACAGTAGGCTTTTTCTAAATTTTCTTGATAGTCTTAGTTGCATCTTGCATTTTTTACTAAACCTTTGTGTTAGTACAGATTACCAGAGTCAAAAGCTGTACCTGTTGGTTTTATAGATAACAGGCTAGGTTTTTTTTTCTGTTTAACTTGATATTTCTTTCATGAAGCAGTAAGGCTTATGTCTGCACAAATATCAAACCCAAGCACTGTTTAACTGGATCTGAGGACCCATGGCCCAGGCTTATGCTACAGCTTGTGCAAAGCAAGTCCACTGTATTACTGCAAAGAGCTCCTGCATCTCTAAAGAGTTTGTGAACAACCCCCTACTGTATTGCCATGTTCCTGCCTAGCAAGTCATTTGCAGTTTCATAGCAAGCAACACTTCCAGCTTGCCTCTCAGTTAGGGCCTAGCAGGTTCATCCTAGGAAAGGTTCATCCTACCCTACACATACATCAGCATGAATTTCCCAGCTTTGATGCTGCTGCTCTCATGCTTTAGTGTTACATATATTAATTCCTGGCAAGCTTCTGTCAGTTGTGCAAGCTCCAGAGGTTAGCATAGGTGCTGTATAGGTAGGGATTAAATTATGTTGATTCATGCTTAATAAATTCTATTTGTGAAACTAGAGGAAAAGTTTGGCAGGACATCCATTCACTTCATGTGCTTCTCTTGTAATGGGGACCTAACAGTAACTACTCTTTTCCACAAGTATTTGATAGCAAGCTGATGTGGTTATTTTCTCTGCAATAGACCAGTCTTTAATCACTGATGTTACTGCTATAATCTAGTCAACCATCAGTGGTAAAACTGTTCAAAAAAGCAAGTGATTAAAAAATACATTAAAATGCTCTTACAGTCAGTTACACTTCTGTGTTTAAAAAACATTTGTCAGGCCAGTGACAATGTTAAAATACTGTCATTAAAATTTAAAATCTGACCAGTTCCCAAGTAAATGTTTTATTTAAACAAATACTTGAAATACTTAATGAGCAATTCTAACTTGATGGCTATTTTTTGTTTGTCTTTATTGATACTGACTTCTTGCAATATAAAAATCTTAATGCTTACTCAAAGGCTTCAAGGAGCTTTCAGGAGTATTTCAGTCACCATTGGAAGGCCAAGCTAGGTGTGTATCCACTGGGAATTTTTCTCAGATTAACTGCACTAAACTAAGGCAGTTGCTGTGCTGGTAGAGAGGAGCTGTGGCTTGCTCATTTGACACCAGAGATGGAAGGATTTCAGATTGTCATGAAGAGGCGTTTTTATGAGAAGACTCAAAATGCTGCACTGGTTTCTAACAGAAATTAACTCTGCAGCTCCCCTCCTTTTCTCTGCTAAGTAATGTAGAAGCTGTACTTTTTCTCACTGCAACATGGGATATATTTTGTTTCAGGATTACTTCTGTGCATTTAAGTTTACTTTTATTTACTTGAATGACCTTTCTGACAGCATAAAAACAGCCAAGTTTTGATTAACGCATGGCTTCATGAATAGTATTGTTTGAGGATTAAGGAGAAATTTAAGGTGTTATTCTACTTCACATTGTGAGCATTTTTTATCTGCTTTTGAGGACAGGTATTTTCTAATACATGGGGATGAAGCAGGTTATTTCAGAATAAAGATATATGAACACTAAGTGCTTTTTAACTACAAAAGCTAATGACTGCATACCTGAGGTGACTGTGTTCTGGCAACGCACTTTCCTGTTTACTATCTACAAGAAATCTGTGTAATACCAACTGTAGAACATTCTTAAATAAGTCTTATCTACAAAACTGCTTCATGTACTGATTTTTCTTTTCTAATTGCTTCTGCAGGTCATGTTGGATTAATGCTGTGGATTGGTCGGTCAACCCAGAATCTGTAGTTGTCCATCAATCGCTCAGTAGTCAGTGTAGATTCTGTCTTTACAATCAGCAGCTACATCTGGCTACTGGGTCTCTGATGACATCTCATATCTTCTATCTAGACTTTTTGTTGAAGTTTTATCTTCTCTCCTGGGAGCAGAGCAAGTTCATAGTGCTAACAAGTTAACATCTGAGGTGTGGCCCCAAATAAAATTTTGGCTATCTGTTGGATCTGCTTCACAGGTGGAATTGGATTAAATACCTGGATATTGCATTGAAAAGCAAGTCTTTTCTATAGCCTATCTTTGGGGGCTTGTAGTAGCTAAAACTAATGGAAATTGTGTTTGGCAAATTGAGCGAAGATGGTAGTTGGATGTTGTTCTTTTTAATGAGGAAACTTTAAATGGGTATCTTGGCTGATTGCATGGCTACTATGCATTAGGGGAAGAAATACACTGTGAGCTGTCATGTGCACACCTGGTTTTATCAGTTGAATGGGAAGACTTGTCCAGGTTTGGGGCATGAACCTGGCATACAATGTAGATTTCTGTGTGTGTTAAGCAACAGCTACATTGTCTGCTGGGTTTCCAGCTGCCTGGAAATACAAAGTGGAGGGGTATCTACACTTTTTTTGGCCAAGTTACCTCCCTTATCTCCAAGGAAGACAATGCAGTTGAGGTCCAGTTGCTGCCTCCTACTCTGTTCTTACTCAAGGGATCCAGCGGGTGTCAACTAGAGCTCAGAGCCAGGGTAGATCTGAAACTAGTTAAGAAAAGACTTCACAGGATTAAAGTATTCAGACACCTGAGCATAGGTAGCTCTCTAGCAGAAGCTAAAAACTGCTGCCTGTGTAACCATTAGCTTGCCTTGCTTGTGGTGCTCAATTCTTTTTTTTTTAACTTTGGATGGAGAGCTATATACATGTGTACTGCAGAGTTGGGGAATTATTTTTGATGAAGGGAGTAGTGAGGAGCTATTTTAGGTCTGAGTCTTCTTAAAACAAGTGCTGTATATAGCCTGGCTTATACACAGAAAGTGCCTAGAAATAATTGGGGAGGAATAAGCTAGTGTCTTTAGTGTTGATACCAACTGAACTGCTTGTTTCTTGAGTGGCACCAAGACTAGAGTTCTTCATTCATGCACTATTAACCAGCCATGTGGGGACAAAACAGGCAGTTTCAGTTTGAGAGGGTTGGGCTTGGAATAGCAGGGGACTGTTGTCCTTTCAGACCTGGACTACAGACACAGTAGTAAATGGGGAAGCTTGTGCAGCATATGTCTATACTGTTAACCCTTCATTGGCAAACGCTGTGCCATTTGCACTTTCACTGGTGAAATAGGGAGGGTTGTGATGACCACTCAAAAAGTGAAGGAATATAAAACTTAACTAAACTTATCCATCTGTTGGAATATACATGGGTGGTTCTACATCAGTAGTTATCCAGAACTTTTCCCCTTGAAGGGCAATACTTCAGAAGGCGAAGGGTTCCAAAGTTAGTGTTGCTGTTAAAAACTGTGCTTTTGTTAAAACAAATAAAGCTTTCAGTGCAAAGAACTGTGTCTTTTCCTGTTTAATGTGTCAGACTAGATTTGCACCAAGTCTTAAGACCTAGGGAATGTAAACCTGTTTATTCAATGTCTACCGTAGACAGCCCCTCAATTCTTGCATCAGCCTGATTCTGCTAAAGAAATATGCGTTCGCTTATGCATTTCTGCAGTAGTAAAAATGTACAATTGCCTACAGCAAATAGTCACTCCCCATTGAAATAACTGGATTGTCTGTATAGCTTGGAAAACTGCTTTTTAAGGTTGAACAAGTGTCTGTCCTTTGCTTTATGTATTGTTTCCCTCAATGCCATTCTGTTGACATCCAAGTCTAACTTTGTAAAATTGGTAAAGACTTGGATACAGTTGAGTCTTTTTCTTAAATTAACTGGCAGTTTCCCAGTGCTGTTACTGATGTTTCATTCCTTAGAGTCTCCAGAGTCTTGACCAGCAAATGCACAATAGTAATAAAAATGGCAACATATTACTCTGCAATGTTTCTGTGGCTCATTTAGCTTCAACGGTATTAAGATATCAGCAGTTTTTATGGCATTGCTTTGTTCTTCTGTTTATAGTTGTTCATCTGAACTTTTAAGGATTCATGTCAGAACAAGGTACGTCTACCCCAACTGCTTATATGTCAAGCAAAAGCAGATCAACCTAGTGTCTAAGCATCAAGCTCCTGTCCTGTTCAGTTTCACTTCCCCACTGTGTTTCAGTTAAACTTATAATGTTGAAATCCCCTTTGTGGGCAGGTACTTCTGGTTCCCCTTATTTTTCTGTCATGCTACTTGCGTTTGTATGCAGACACCTTAAAAAAAAAAAAAGTAAACACCCTTTGCTTACCTTAGTCTAAGGTTCTTGCTTTATTTTCAGTGTCTAGCATAGCTAATGGAACCATGTAAAAGTGGCTACTCCTCCTACTGAGATACTTGCTTTAGTTCTTTCTTCTATATGAATCTCAGTGAAACTGGACTATTCTTTTCTCTCCCCTGCTGAGGGTACCACTACTCATGATCAGGCTGCTGCTAGCAGCAGTTTAAAGTCCTCCAATTTCAATGGAAGCAGCCAGATCCTGTGACATACTATTTTCCTTGAGTTTAACCTTAGTGGAGTGTTCAGAATTCCCTTTTTCTTTGAGCTTTTAATCACAACAGTGAACTTGGCCATATTTTCATGATTTTTCCTCACTGTGATGCTCACAAGTCTAAGGACTCACTTATGTGCATGCTGTTTTCAGAAAGGAAAGTGAGACCAAGGCTCTTGCCTATCCAGAGCTGTCCCTCTCATCACATCATCTCTGAAGCCAGGGCAAGGCAGTAAATGGTGAGAACACAACTGCTAAATTACTCAGCTACATCCGTTCTCTGAAAGGCAGAGTTTGGAGTTTGGCATTCAGGCTTGGTTTTTCTTTCCTGCAAATTTCACTAAGCAAATGGTGGGAGCTAAGACAACAGTGACAGTTGGCTCTGTTTGGTCTAAGATCAGAGGAGATAACAGCACTTTCATTATTTTTTGTGTGTCTCCGTTCATGCCTTCCCACACTGGTATTTCTTTCGTTCCTCTTTCATTTGGAATTGACTTGCATAGCTATTTAAATCTTAATACCAGGAAGAACAATATTTTTACTTTCTGGCTCCAGATAACTACTAGGAAAACCTGCCTGCCTATTATTTCTCTGTTCTGTGACAAATACCTCTGTGAACTCTAAGCTGTATTTTTTTGGATGTGTTTATTCTTTGTTTGCAAATCAAGATTCAAAGAACTGAAAGGTTACATCTAACCTGACCTTGCTGCACTTACAGCATATGCTGCCTTCTCAGTAGTGACAAATGCATTCTCTAAGTTGCTTAAAAAAAAACAAAACTGGACTCGCTAAGTTATTAAAACTGCAATAATGAATTTAAAACCTGAAAAGGAGGAGGAAGCAAAACCACACAACTCTGATTTAAATAGAACAGAATAGTGAATGGGTTGCTTTAGTTGTCTGAAAGTGTAATAGTTGTTCCGAATGACAGCTCCATCCATTTGGCAGTTGTCTTTTAATAAAACTGTGGAAACCCTCTGTAATTCGGACCTCCTTTGCTGCCCTGAATAATTGAGAAAATTCTCTCGTGTACAGCTACTTTCTGGCCTGTTTGGTTAATGGGGACTGATGTGGCTGAGGCTATCTTCCCAGCTCTGCTCAGCACAAAGGAATTTCTTGGGCTACCTATGGAAGGTCAAGGCAGAAGGAATGTGCTGAGGGTTTTGGAACAGTCTTTTTGGAAACCTTCTAGCGGACACCTTTTATTTTCCTCAGTATGAGCAAGTGGTTTTCCCAAAGGCATAAGCACACCCAGGACTTCTCACCAGAAGTACCCTCTTAACTACATACTTTGGTGCTTGACTTGAATGATGTTCGTGTGTGTGCATTTTGCTCTGTAAATGCCCCTCAGAGTTAATAGTGAAAATTTATCTTCCAAAGTGGTGTTTCAGGTGAGGTTGAGTGTCCTGGGATATCTAATCTACATTTTATCTCTCTGGGCATTTTGTGTAGGGTCATAAACTAAAAAGTTCTTACGTGCAGCGCTACACTGTTCATCAAGCCTGTCTGCCATGAGGCTGTTTGTACTGTGACATGTTGGGTTTTGCAATAAACTGGAAAGCTAAACTTTGGTTGTAGGTGTATGCAAAACATACCTCTGTTAAAGAGGTGCTGAGCTTCAGTGGTCCTCTGCATTGGAGAGCCCTACAGCTTCTGAAATCTATCCTGGCCATGGCTAGCTGGCTGCTCATCAAAGAACCAAAATTGTAAAAAGCCTTGAGATCCAGTTTAATATTGACATTTTTCTCTTGCTGTGTGGCTTACAGCTTCTAGTGGTAGCTCAAAGAAAGATGCTAAATTGTCTTAGGAGATGAGAGGACTGCTCTTAATTTTAAGGGAGTGGCACACCATTGCTTGGCTAATATGACAGTTGCTGCCTGTGTGTACAGCAGTAGGTTTTAGTCTGGAGGCTTTGAAGAACAGTTGCTGCTCCTACACGTTAACAAACTTTTTAAGTTAGGAATTTTTATAGGTACATTGGAAGTTCTGTAGGTTGCTAAGTAACACCCACACATCTTCCATGTGCTCTGAATGCCAGTCTTCCATGCAAAACACCTTTCCAAAATTAGTGTCTGTCAAGCTTCTGAAAGGTAATGGTGCTGCGATCCAAGTCAATCATGTTGCCTGCAGTAGGTGTTAGTTCTCCCATCTAAAGATACTCTCAGAATTACTAATATGGTGAATCTGATTCTTTTTAGCTCCAAAAAAACAATCTTCCAGAACACTTGCTTGCAATTTTGAAAGGGAATAAATTGTAGGGGGCATGCTTGCAATAATACCAGTTTGTTCATCATGGTGATAATATATCTCATTAAAGCTTAGTTTTGTTTAAAATGCAGAGTTCTGAAAAAGCTGGACTGAATGATTAGGTAGATGGTTTTCCTATGCCCAAGACCAGCTAACCAATACCTGAATGGGTAAGTGCTGAGGAGTTCAGGGAGAGGGTCAGGCATTTGAAATACGTGAGAGGAAGAACTGATTAAGAGTATAGGAAACTTTTCTTATTTTTTTATCTTATGGAAGGTTCTACACTTTACCTTCACCTCTAGAAATGCAGTATACTGTTCCACTAGGTGTATGTGCAACACAAGACCCTTTGGGTATTTTTCTTTCTTTGTTCACCTGTAATTGCTCCCCAGTTGTTTGTACAGTCTGTGCTGGTTTTAAGAAGACTTGTCAAGGGGTGAAGAGGATGCCATGTGTGCTGAGACCAGGAGCTGCTTCCTTGGGGGTGTCTCTGCTGTTTCATAAAGTTCACTTGACTAATATACAAGCAGAAGTCTGTCTCATAGACTTACATGGAGATAAATATGGATAATTGTGGTCTTCCCAAAACATCCACGTTAAAGACATTAAAACCCCAGTAGCACAGCCAAGAATACCTGAACTTTGTTGTTGCAGCCTTTCCAAAAAGCAAACAATTAATGTAAAAATGAACAAACCTGACACTGCCTTTTGTCTTCTATAAGGCTAGACAATTGCTACAGAGCATGGTGGTAGTATTTGTCATGATTATTACAGAACTGATTAATGAACTGTAGGTTTTGGAATTGTGATAACTCATCCTAATGTCCTTGTAGATAGACTACCTAGCTACATACAGATGGGAAAGTAAGTGGTACCTGTTGTAGAATGGCCTGTTTATGTGCCTTGCAGAAGGTTCTTGATCCTTTCTGCCTCATGTTTTGTTCTGGGTTACGACTTCCTCCTGAGGGATGTGGCTTTGCTGCTGATAGATGTTCACCTGCTTTCAGCACAGCTTCTGCCAAAGTGCTGCATCACATATTTTGGTTGCTCTTTTTTGCAGAGCTTGCTAAATGGACCTACCAGCTTTTAGACTAAAGCACATCAAGTTGTTAAACTGAACTAGGTAGGCATTCAATCACACTTGGTTAACTGCCTGTGGCTTACCTTATGCAAAAAGAAATACAGCTAAAGCTGTGAGATGGTCACTGTACGTGACAGCAACATAGAAGTCACTGGAGCTTCTCAAGTAGTAAGGATGTTCATTGCACAGTGCTTACCCCAATGGTCTTGTTGCCAAGTCCCCTGAGACTTTCAAGCCACTCTCAAAGGCTAGCAATACCTGGGGTACCCTCCTTTCTTTTTTTTTTTTTCCCACCTGGAGTGGATAGTGATGACAAAGATTTGGGTAGTAGTTAGAAGGTATTTCAGAAGCCAAATATTCACAGAGGATTTTAACCTCAAATGAACTTTCTAGTAATTTAGAAGGACATGGATTTACATGGTGGTGTCAGCTGCCAAGTTTCTGGGTTTCTTTGTATTTAGCAGTGTTAAGAAAAAACAAAACCCTTCCAATGGCCAAACTCCCTTCAGTTCTCCCCTAAAAACAAGGACATGGTGATTTAATGTGCTCTCTTGGATCCAAACTAGTGCTGTCTTGTGGGACACAAAAGAAAGCTGCTGTCCAGAATCTGTGTACTAAGTGTGAGGGATCTTCATCTGCCCTGTAATATCTTTGTTTTGTGGATGGGGAGTTGAGGCACAGTGAAATTAAGGACCAGCCTTTTCCCACTCCCCAAGTGAAAATCAGGTTTGAATGAAAGTCTGTGAAATGCTGCATCTCTTTGGTGGCTGCTCTGCCCTGATGGGAGGGAGGTATCTACAAAACCTTCAGACAACTGGAAGTGAGTTTGTCCTTATTTAAGAAGCTGGAAGGCAGAGGATGGGACCTGAGTTTTGGAAGGCTTAGGATGCTGATCAGAAGAGAGTTATTACCTTTATTGTCACAGCCTATATAAATTAGGCTAAAACCCCAAGAAATGGGAGACTGAGATTCATTACCTGCAAATTGCCCTGACCCCATGATTTCAGACTGCTTGGCAGCAGGAGGATGTATTCTTTATTAGTGTTGCTTTGCTGCAAAGAAATGGAAGTTCATACATCCAAAGACTAAAAACGTAACTGTGTTTTGGTGTTCAAAGGATGCATAACTGAAATAAAGGTAGAAACCCTGTTCACCAAGACTGCTGAGCATGTTTGATGAAAAGCTATTGGATATAGCAGCCCTAGGAGCAGGATTGCTGCAACAGTGTTTTGCTTCTCAAGAACCTTCTAAGAGTGTATTTTGTTTTCACCTCTGTTGAAAGATAAGATGAGCTGGGGCCCCAGTGTTTACAATGAAGAGTGGGAACAGGACCAGAATCTTTCCTTCAGCTTCTTTATGGTCCTCTAAACCTTCCTACTCCCTAACCCCAAACAATCAAAGTGGGAGTATGACCACCACCCCACACACACAAAATTTGGGATGTACAAGAGATTTAACCTGAAAATTCATGTGTTTAGTCAGTTGAAAAAACTAAGTGAACAAGAATGTTAATTGTGCCAGTTTCTTGTGCACCACAGAGTCTTTGGAAAATGTAATAAAAAATTTTGAACTCAGCAGATAACGCTGTGGGATGTTTTCAGGCACAGCTGATGCTTTGGCTGCCCATAACTGGCACCCCAGGAACTCTTGTTGGAGTTTAATGGAGTGTCAGATACAAAGGCAAACACCTATGTAGGTATTCATACCAGAACAAAAATATAAACTCCTTCAGGAAGGGATTTAACCACAGATAGGTACTTCCTTGAATGCTGTGTTGACATTCATTGTTTATCTGCTCAGACTAGTCATATTTGGAAACACTGTTCTATTCTGACATATGACTTTTCCCAGGAGCAGCAAAGCTCACAAAGATTTCACAATAAAGAAAATTCTGTTCTTCTTTGTGGGAATGTTATAGTAAAGCCATGACAACTCCTTTGGCACAATGTTGTTTTGTTTTCAGTAAGGATTCCTCATGCTTCCTCCTATCCCTATACATTTTTAATGTGTTTCCGTGTGTTGGGGTTTTGTTTTTATTTTAATGCTGCTTTTTTTTTTTTGCTTTTTTTTTTTTTTTAGGAGGGTGGAGGTGGATCATTTCACTTTTAGCCTCCTGGCTATCCACTTAGAAACCATGCAATAGGCATGAAGAACCCAAGTCCAGGCTTGTGTGTTTTGGTGTCACCACCAGCAGTGGAGTTGCTCCTAATTTATGACCACACTGACAAGCTCAGCATCAGGCCCTTGGGATCTGCTCAGCAGGTACTGCACTGAGGTTACACATCCTGCTCTAGGCAAAGGGGGCGGCCATGGTGTGAAATACTGAGAGGTGACACAATCACATAGGCAATAGCTTAAATACCAAGTAGCAATTCCAAACCTGCATGACTGGAAAGGCTGACGTACCTGCAGTCACTAGTGAGGCTGGTGCAGATCAGACACCAGTATCATTCTCTGGCTCGATGCTGATGGCATGATAGTGCAGGGTATATTTGGAAGTCAGTGGTACTTCTGGAGGCTGCAGTTCATATGTCTAATCTTTAGGGGCTTTTTTTTTTTACCCACACTGCATACTTTTGAAGTGGAAGCTATTTTTTCCCCATTACACTGGGTGTTTTTCCAGAATTACTGGGCTAATTAACCAGATCACAGTAAGTTACACTAGGGATAGCAGTCTTAACAGCTGAAAAATCACTAGGCTTTTTTGCAGCCTCTCCTGGAGTTAAAGTGGATATTTTGAGTAGAATAATACATATGACAAAATTTGGTCTTCACTATAGTTCTTGGAAATTCCATGATCATGTTTTGCACTCACTTAAAATTCCATAGTTGTAATGAGAGCAGCACTTTCCTGCATCAGTGTTTACTGCCCCATCCAGACGCTCTCACTATGCATTTTGGAGGTGGAGAAGCACAGGGTTCTCGTTTCAAAGAAAGGAGAAAGACAGGAGGTGTTCAAAGATCTGACTATGTGAGGGTAGAAAATAAAATAATGGTGGCATTGCAAACACCTCTGAAGCATTTCTGAAAAAGCTGGTAGGCCAGCCTGAGTGTGTTTGCTGCATGTTGCTGAAACTATAGTTCAGGTTATGTTACTGTTACTATTATAAACCCTAGGAAGTGAGTGTTTATAAGGGCAGTCAACATTCTCTCTGAGCAAAAAACTGGCCTTAAAAGGGAGTTGTCCCAACAGCAAGAAGGATATTTAAAGAAAAAGCTGAATTTTTGCTGTTCAGAGACAGAAAAAAAAGCAAAACCAGGGATGGAACATTAAAGCACTGCTCACATGCTAACATTTTTTCTTTGTGCCTTTTATCCAAAGATATTATTCAGTAGAGCAAGTGATAATGTGTGACAGAAAATGAGTGAATTGCCTTTTTTGCATATGTAATTAACATCAGCAGAAATGCATTGTCTTCAGCAGCATTATAGTATTCTCCTTTCTCAGAGTCACTAAAGTCAAGAGCAGACTCTCAGTATTACATTTGTCTCTCCATTTGGTTCAGTAGCACCCTAACACCTTGCTGTTGCACCAGAGGGTGATGACCACGAGTATGCTCTGGGATACTCACCCAACCCGCCGCTCGGAGAGAGGGATGCAGGATCATGGCTGGGCTGAGAGACAAGTAGGAGATGGGCATGGACAGACCTAGAACTGTAGGAGCCTACCAATACAGCTGTCTCCAAAAATAGGTAACCACCAAGCAAGGTTTACTAAGTCACAGTTTTAACATTGGCATGGACTACAACACAGTCCCTAAAATAGCAAGGACTTGTAGTCCACCTAAACTCTGCTTCAGACCCAGTTTTAATTAACATAAATTACATGTTTTCCAGGCATCTCCAGTTCCTGTTACATTTCTTTCTCTACTTCCAGGTCTGACACTTTTTGCCCTTCTAGTCTTTTTCTTGTGCCTTCCTCACACAGGGATACTCTGAAGTGAAGCTGCTGCTGGGATTTGTCATTCATGGCTGGAATTTCTCTCCTTTCCCAGCTGCTGTTTATAGCAAGATTCTGGCACTTTCTGGCTGCTTCTCCTGGGTTCCTTGAAAAATTGGGTGCTTTCAGAAAATTCAAGTGCAGTTCTTCAGTTGTGTGGGTGTGGATGTGTACATATTTATCCATCCAGCTATCGCTAATGGTCGTGTGCTGTGTGACAGGATGAATCTGAGGAACATCTGCCCAGGATAGCTAGCACTCAAGTCATGTATAGCAAGTGCCTTAAAATCCCAGCACGTGTAGTCCTCTTACAATATGTTCTTCTCCCAAATAAAACTTCTAAAGAAAAACATACCCATAGGGACTGTAAAGGAAGAACAAGCCTGTCTTTCTTCTGAGACAAGAAACAATCAAACAAACAAACTTAAAATTATAACAGCACATTTATAAAATTATTGAGATGCATGGGGAAGCAAAGAAATGAGGCAAGATTTTTTGCAAAGTTCACTGCAGTGTTGGAGGGCTGCAGTCAGGCTATTTGTACCGTGCAGTATGAAATGGGCTCCTGTTGTTGCAAACCAGTCCTTCATACCCTACCTCCTACCATTTGAAATTGTGTTTGCCGGTGAAACCCTTTTTTTCCCCAAAAAAGAAAAGGACAGTAACAGCAGCCTGTACTCACCAAGACAGGCAGAGCATTCTGCAGGGCCAGTAGCACCACTCCAAAGCTACGCCAAGGTTCTCATGGCTCAGCTTTATTCTGGCCTCCTTGTGCTGTGGCTGCACTTCAGCGTGCAGGATGGTTCTAACAGACAGGACAAAAACAAGGTGAAATGCACCCAGGGTTGCATAGCTGACCTAGGTAAACTACTGCAGTCAAAGCCAATTTGATGCAGCATTTCACTGTGCCATTTTGTATTGCAATGCTGCCTGGCTACAGAGTGATGCTGCAGTTGGAGCTTTTGGATCAACCTGAAGGAGCAAGGAACAGCTTTTGTGTCCATGTTTTGAGGTTTTTGTCCAGGTTGTTTAAAGTTTTATAAACTTTTTTTTCCCCTCAGTTTGTACTGTCTGTTCTTCACCAGAGATCATCATGTTTGTTGTTCCCTCAAAACTGTGAGATTAAGTACTGGGAAGCCAAAGGATACCATTGAACAGAACAAAAGCCACAGGCAAGAAATGCAGAGCAATTTAGAGCTCTGAGAATATTTTCTCCACTGAATATTCAAAGTGGGGACATTAAAGTGGGGAGTTTGGGGGAGGACTGCAAATGTCCTGTAGTAACTTACGGAGGGTGAGGCTGGAACTGCTGCATCATTTTTTTGCTCTTTTATGATCAATTGTGATGTAAATGCTGATGGCTGCTTAACAGGCAAAACAAAGTAGGGAAATGATGAGTCATATGTACTCATAGCTTGTCTGAACAAGTAATGTGCAAGTCAAGTTTCATTGAAGTAAGGCAGGACTTTCCCCCAAGGATCACATTCACAAGTCAGGGCAGTGGGAGGCTGATGAGGGCTTTGGGTTGGTGTCTGTGGACCTCTCAAGCAGATTATTTTCATGATACAAAGACTGTCCAGGTTCGGTATCCTAGTGATACTGAAATTCACATGACAGTAGCCTTCACTGGAGTTTGTTGTGAAATGTAGAGTGGAATTTTTCTGTTGTTCTTCAAGGGTATGGCCATATGTTTCCTGATGTGGGAGAATATATCCTCCCTATGGAAAGAAAGCACCTACAGCTCTCCAGCAGTTGGGATGAAAAAAGCTGGCTGCTTTTCCCACCTGAGAGGTTTAAAGTTTCAGTCTCCCTCCCCTCACACTGAAATACCTCAAGGAGGCTTTCTACTCAGATGGCAAAAGCTCATTTGCATTCCAAAGCATCATCTAAATTACTTGTCTATTGATGTATCTTATATGCAATTGCAATTTTTTTTGTTTATTTCCTTTAATAAAAGAATTTTCTTCAACAGCAGAATACTTTCACTCTTTACAAAAAGAGGAATGTTCAGCATTCATTAGTAATTTGGTAGCACATCTCCCAGTGACTTCACCACACCAGGGAATGAAACCCAAAGCACACACAAATCACTGCAGGTATCTCTAAGTGCAGTAGCATGAACCTAAACTGCAACATCCCTGGCAAGCTTACCCACCTGTAGCTCAGAAATATTGTCCTTTTTCACTCATCTGTTCTGAAGGCTGCTGTGAAGCCCAGTTCAAAATGCCTGCTCTCAGCTGCTGGGATGTTATTGAAATAGACTTATGGGAAACAGGTCATGGTTTTTCAAACCAGCCAGAAACTGGGGGAAATCAATTCCAGAAACCATGGTGCTAAGAGTGTATATAGCAAAGGACCAAGCCTCTGAAACTGTGCAGTGGGAAGGATACAGCTAGAAACATACTGCAAAGGGAAGAAGACAAGAACATAGTTTTGCAGTTTCGAAAACTACTGTTTGAATAAGTTATTCAGTTCCCAATTCAGAATTAAAATAGCCTTCCTGTTAGCGCAGTGCTGCAGTCTGTCACAGTTGGCAACAGTAGTTTTTCCCTTTTGGTTCAAGAAATAATAAGAATATGCCTGAAGAGCAGCTTCTCTTCACAAAAGGTCTTTTTTTGCACATGATTTGCAAAGGACTGCCCCATCATTTCAACAATGCGCAGCTGCATATTTTTGTGAATGCCCCCTAATGTGAGGTGCTGTTTCAAGCACAAGTGCATTTTCTGCCTAACTTTTGCTAAATGTATCTTGGGCATCTGCTCCCACTCCCAGAAAGTAATATTTAATCACCTGGCTAATGAAGATTAAAGGTCTGCTTCAGATCTTTCTTAAGACTAGTGACACACATCAGTAGAAGCATTACTGATGTCAGGCTTTTATTTACTTGGGATTATACTACTAATGAAAACTTCAGTATTGCTTAATGAAAGCAGATGCCAGGTAAAGCAGTGGGAAATGTCCTATTATTCAGTTAATAGGGCTTCACTGAGTCAGTCAAAGCCTTCCACTCCTGGAACAATTTAGAAAAAGTTGATTGAGGAAGCTGGGGAGGTTTGGATGGACCCAGTGTTGCTGAGCAAGCATGTACAGTCAACCAGCATCAGCCAGCAAAACACCAGGGCAGGCAAGTGACAGGGAGAAGCTCTGAACCACATCTGGAGATTTCTGCAAACAGACATGCCGTGAGACACAACTGTAGTGTCAACTGCGGAACAAGAGATGGGTTTTGAAAGCAGTAGGAATAATCAGAAGTGCAGTTGTTCCCAAAGTGAGTCAGGAGCAGTGCAGCAAGGAATCTCAGCCATCTGCATTCACATGTCTGAAAAAGAAAAGTCATCAGGAGAAATGGCAGAGATCAATGTCCGAGCAAATCTGTGCATGATGTATGAGTTGTTTATGAAGGAAACCAATTCTTTTGCTGAATTCATGCAGACATATAAAACATTCCATCAGATTTTGAATGAGCTGTTGAATTGATTAAACACAAACGTAATTAGCTCTTTCACTTGATGCTTATCATTTGAAATTATGAGGGAAGCAGAAGAGGGCTCCACTGAAAAGCTACTGTATGATACTTGTGAAAAATGCATGGGTGTTCTCTTTCTAGACTGCTCCATAGTAGTAATCTTGAGCAGCCAATGAGGAACTTTAAAATCAGCAAATCTAAGTAAGAACAACCTAGTCATTGTGTTTTAGCCGTTTGCTTATTGTTGTAAAAACACAAAATGCTCATATTTATTTATAAAAGATCTAGAATGCACTACAGGCTCCTGTGACTAAAGGAGCTCTCCTCCAGTGTAATTTAAACTTCCTCACTCATTCGTAACCACAACCACAAGGTTAAACTGACCTTCTCTGTTTTTCTGAGTTTCATCCCTGAAAAATGCACTGAACTCCCACCCCTGCCAAAACCAAGGATGTTCCCTTCACATCAGTTTTAAAGCCAATATAGAACCCTGTCCCAGGTATGTGACTAAGTCTTAGTCATGTAAACAGAAGTTTTTAATCTTGAATAAGATGGTATATGTCCTTCCTCCTCTCACCATACGACAGATTTCTCTCTTTAAAACTGTATCCTAGTGGTATGAAAATTAACATATCAGCCTCAATCCTTCTTGATGAGGCTGCAAACACCCAAACCAAAAGAATGAAGAACTTGAAGGAGATGCATTGTTCTCAGACCGCTATAACAGAGAAGCAAAACATTGCATGAAATTTTAGAGCAGGCCTTATGAAGGGAAGGAGCCAAGAGCTCCGAAGAGAAGGTTCTGTTGTCTCTGCTCCTTGAGTATCCAGGACCTTCTGGCATGCTCTCCCCTGGGAAATACCAGTCCAGGAACATTCGATCCAGTGCAGAATTTTTGACTGCTATTCGCAGTAAAGACAAGTGTTTAGAGAAGCTCAGAAAATTGGATCTGAAATTTGGGGTTTGACATACATTGCTCTGATTTCTCGCTCTTAAAACACTGTGCTGTGGGACTAGCATCAGATGTTCACTAATAAATCAGTCCAGTGGTATCCTATTCACAAGTAACAGGATTGATTTGCAAGCAAGAGTTAGGTACTGATGGAGGCTAAGTCCTGAATAGAAGTTAAATATATGCATACACACATGCATATATATTCTTAGGGATGAAGCTACTGTACAGGCTGCACTGACAACCCTCATCTAATGGCTGTGATACAGAAAGGGGAAACATACCAACAACAAATGGGCATTATAGTAGTTATTTTCAGGCCGCATGATGTAATACTTTTTTTCAGGAACTATTGCACTACGTTTCTTTTCTTAAGTTTCTTTTTCCTCTAGAAGAAAACGAAACTTAGGAGGTGCTACAAAGCAGTCAGTCAATGCCTGGATTATGTCCAACTTCCTCAGGTACATGAGTATGCATGGGAGAAATGGGTTAATTATTAAAAAGTCAAGCCTTACAAAAAGTAAAGGAAAAATAGGAGCAGCTGTTTTAGATGTTCTTCTTACTTACTGTCAGTCTTTTAACCTGATTTTTAAAGGCATGTTAACTGTGAAGTGTATTTATTTGTTCCATTACACTGAAAATTTAGTGTCAATAGGAAACTCATTGTATCAGAGACGAGATCTTCATGGGTTTTTTTAGAGTAGTCTGCAGCAAAAGCATAATCCATCACCATTCAGATTGGTGAAGATTTTTTTATTTTTTTATTTTTAAATAGAGAAGGAAACTTGAAATGCCAAATAACTAGGTTAGCGAGTTCTGGTCTATGACTTGCAATTTAAACATTTGAATGTAAATGGTAATGAAATGGTGTTGCAATATCTCCAAGCACTTCTGTGTCCTTAGAAGGTACTGCATATATGTCCTTCAGTGTAGGAGGGCACAAAAGCTGCTCAGAGCACCAACATCACCTCCTCGTGCTACACTTACTCTTTTAACATGAGTAATACAATTGTTTTCCATTTCTCTTGTTTCTGGTGCCAATTCCAGAGTTAAAGCAATTAAGGCTACACCAGGTGGGACAACAGGAATAATTGAATAGCATAGTCTAGTTAAGGTGATGCAGTAGGTCCTTTTATCAGCTTCAGCCTTGGTATCAAAGGGGATAGATAAAGCGGATGATAAATCATGGTCCTGCATCTTCAGGTATGAGCTGACAGCTGAATTTTTGTCTACGTTTAGGGAATCTAGCTTTTCCTGGCAATCTCATTCTTGATTCATCCTGCACCATGCCTGCTAAGGTGTTACTAGCACAGCCATCTTAGCTTGAACTAGCTACCCCAAGTGACAAGAGAATCAAAATGAGGCCATGCAGGCTTCAGCACAGGCTGTCACCAGAGTATTATGATGAGAACTTGAATTTTTACTGTGAACAGTGTGTTAAAAGCCCATGAGAATACATCTTCACTGCTGCTGTTCTCAGTGCTAGCTAGTGTAGATGTGCTGTCCCTTCATGTTACTATGTAGATAGATTCTTTC
>NW_009951950.1:1779623-1802320 GCF_000747805.2 Chaetura pelagica | reverse complement strand
TTTCCCTATCTCCTTTTCTCCTACTGGCCCTTTCATAACCCAATAGGATTTTGTCACACTCTAACATATTTTTCTCCCCATCCTCATGTTTTCTATTAAAAACTCTCATGAGAAGGAGTGATGGTGCTGGAGTTTATTGTGCCACCGTCTGTTTAGCAATCCCAGACTGGTTTCTAGTTACCCACCTGAAACACGTGGTTAGTCCCAACCTTTCCTTTTGCTGGAGTGCTGGCTGAACAAGCCACTTTACTGGTGTCTGTGGTCGCAGCCTTACTCAGCACATCAGCAGGGAGAAAGTCCTGGTTCACAGCCAACACTTGCAGAGTTTCTGTAAAGCTCTGCAGAGACCAGATTTCACCCCAGGTATCTTTGTGCAATGCTTCATGGGGGAAGCATTGCACAAACACACATGTAATCCCCAGGGTGAGCGATAGCACCGGTTAGTGCAGGACCCCTCTCTGGCCACAGCAGCTTTCTCCAGGCCCAAGCTAGACTGCATGGACTGCCGTGATGTAGCCAAATCTTGCATGGTGTGGTCTAGGACAGCAAAAGCGGAGTAAATTTTGAAGGTCAGCAGGTGGATGTAGCCCTCCCATTTAATGGGACGGGGGCAGATGGAAGATGAGGGCTATGCAGCTGTTCTGACATGTGTCCCAGGAAGCATGTGATGCACAGGGCAGTGTTGAGAGCGAGGCGTCCACATTTATCCAGCCCGCACAGAGTAAAATAAGCCCTAGGGACATATAGTATGACTTTTGCTAGGAAAGGAAAATATGATGAAGAACAACAAAATCCCCATGTACTATCTTCTACAGACTCCTCCCATGATCTGGCAAAGTGCACT
Source organism: Chaetura pelagica (assembly GCF_000747805.2). Lineage (NCBI taxonomy): Eukaryota > Metazoa > Chordata > Aves > Apodiformes > Apodidae > Chaetura > Chaetura pelagica. Next base: position 1,801,476 of record NW_009951950.1, on the reverse strand, counting down.
ACCAAACTGACCCACTAACCACAGCCAAACAAATCACAGAATCTTTCTGTTAGAAAAGACCTTTAAGATCATCAAGTCCAACCATTAATTTAACTCTATCAACCATTAACCTAACTCTGCGGGGTCCAGCAGTGAACCATATCCCCAAGCACCACATCTATATGTCTTTTTAACATCTAGAGGGATGATGATTCAACCACCTCTCTGGGCAGCCTATTCCAGTGTTTGATAACCCTTTTGGTGAAAATGTTTCTTCTAATATCCAATCTAAACCTCCTCTGTAGCAACTTGGGGCCATTTCCTCTTGTGCTATCATTTGTTACTAGGGAGAAGAGATGGACCCCCCCTTGCTACAACCTCTCTTCAAGTAGTTGTAGACAGCAATAAGGTCTCCCCTCAGCCTCCTTTTCTCCAGGCTTAACAACCCAAGTTCCTTCGGCCACTTCTCTTTAAGATCTGTTCTACAGACCCTTCACCAGCTTTGTGGCCCTTCTTGGGACACACTCCAACACCTCAATGTCCTTCTGGTAGTGAGGGCCCCAAAACTGAACACAGGATTCAATGTGTGGCCTCACCAGTGCCGAGTACAGAGGGATGATCACTGGACACACAACAGCCCAGATGCTGTTGGCCTACTTGGCCACCTGGACACACTGCTGGCTCATATTTAGCCAGCTGTTCATCAACACCCGCAGGTCCTTCTGCACCAGGGAGCTTCCCAGCCACTGTTCCCCAGGCCTGTAGTGTTGCATGGCATTGTTGTGACCCAAGTGCAGGATCCAACATTTGGCCTTGTTGAACCTCATGCAATTGGCCTCAGCCCATCGATCCAGCCTGTCCCAGTCTGCCTGCAGAATCTTCCTGACCTCAGGCTGATCAACACTCCTACCCAACTTAGTGTCATTTACAAATTTACTGGGAGTGTGCTTGATCCCCTCATCCAGATTATTGATAAAGATGTTAAAGAGAACCGGCCCCAACACTGGGCCCTGGGGAACATTACTTGTGACTGGCCACCAATCTCCAAGTGCTGAGCTCCAATTCATTCAGAAAAGGGACTGCTCCTTGTTTAGGACCAAATACCCTCCCTTGCCACTTCTGCTGTGTTGTTGGCTCCATCTTTTGCCATCACTCACCATGAAATGTGAACAGGAAAAAATAAATCTCAAGGAAAAGTTAGTAGTATGATATGCTAGTTAGCAAGTGCTGCTGAAGAGTGCTAGCCCCGCGTAATAACCACTGACCCATTTAGGTATATTTTCAAATGCTTTTTCTTTTTTGGTGTTGGCTTTTTCTCCAATTTTGGATTAAGCAGTTGACTGAAAGACTTCATTTTAAAGCATGTGTTGCACTCACCCATCTGGCAACTTTATGTTGTATAATAGAAGGGAGTGCACAGTATGTGGCATAAATTACAGACAAGAAGAATGCAACAGCACAGCATGTAGGGTAAATGAAAGCAAGCATTCTTCATGGCTCATAGCAGAGAAGACAGTACAATTTTGCATCATAAATACAGGAAAAACATGTGTTTTAAAATGAAAATTATATTAAAAAAATGCTCCCAGAGGCAGGCAGCTTGTTCCTAGTGGCAGCAGCAACCATGCAAGACCACATAAAGGAATAAAGAAAGGGATAATGCTAGATAATAAGAGGTAACAGATTGCAGTAGAAGGACACAGAAAGAAACCAAATGCTGAGATGGAGCAAGCCCCAGTGAGCTTGTAGAAACAAGAGTGCAAATTGAAAATGAAAGGAGCAGCAAACACGCACAGGTCTCAGGATGGAAACCATTCTGGTCATATTTGTGGTATGAACTTACAAAATGCACACTGTTTGTTAGTAACATAGCACTTAACATCAAAGAGTTCATAAAAGGTATATTTTGACCATGACCTGGTGAACTTAGCATAGTCCCGGGAGCCTTGAGTTTCAGCTCTGAAGATCTAGAAATGCTGCCCATCCTGTGCCACTCTATAGCCTTTGTACCATCATGTGAGCACAGATGTACGTGCATGTATGTGCATGCACACCTGCATACAGAGGGGAGAAAGAATGGGACAAAGTTCCTGAGCAAACTCTGCATTCTAGTACATGCCAGAGCATTTACTCTGTGCCTGACCTGTCCAATTCTAGGTATCCTACTTGTTTTTGTAGGCAAAGGCCTGACCCGGGCTGCAGGATCCATCCTAGAGTGCTGTGTTGTCACGCTGCAGTCAGGACAGGTGAGCTTTGCAGCACACCAGAGCAAAGGACATGGTGCAGAGAGTGACATGGTGGCATGGAGCTGTGACACTGCATGCTCTGCTTTCTCCTACTTAGCTCTGAGCTTATAGAGATGGGACAGGAGTAGCCTCCCCACACCTGAGCTTCGACAGCAGCTTACTGCAACCTAGGGTAGGGCTGTTGCTGTTCCTCTGTGTCGCCATGGTCCTTCTTTTGTGCCAGCATTGATGCTCATATTTCTGTGCTGTGAGTCACTTCAGGGAGCTAATTCTGCTAAACTAACTGTACCAAAAAAATCAGATCAGTCAAAATTCAGATCAGTCTTACTTTTCTCCTTGCTGGGATGCAGTTACTGAAGCCGTGAACCAGTTTAAGCCACTGAGTGGGCAACCAAAGGTTTGGATTGGAGGTGTGGGAGCATAACAACTTCAGTTTAGATGAGGGTAAGCTTCCATGGAATGGTACTCTAGCTCTGTTTTCCTTTCCCACTCTGAGTTGTTTTTGTCAATTTAGAGTATGTTTTTCTCAAGGCAAGGAGTGTTTCCCATTATGTGTTTGTGCATTGCCTAGAAAGTTGGAACCCTGATCTGAGGTGGAAACTTGAGGCCCCACCATAGTACAAATAATAAATGTAACACAGTGAAGAACAGATGCATTCACATATGGTGTATTATAATTCAGACAAATAAAAAATTCTTATGTTGTATGTTAACATCATTCTATATGTGCCACAATAGCAAAAAAAATTGGAAACAAAAACAAAGCCGTGAAGAGTCAAAGCATCTAAGAGTACATACCCTTCTTCTGCATCCATAAACACAGACTCCTCTGTGCCCATCCTCCTCACCAAGGAAATCATCATGTAACAGTGTCCTGAAACTTCAGTGTTGCCTTGGTTGTGCTGTCATTCTTTTTAATATTAATTTCAGACCTCCTTTCCAGCCTAAGCAGGCATCTCTCTAGCCAGCTGTCCCCTTGACTGCACATGTACATATATGGGGCTGTACATAAAATGTCTGCTACTTCTTCATTTTCCGTAACTCCGGAAAAGTGCACCATTTTTGTCTCTTAAAGAATGTCGTCCATAATGGCAGTATCATCCCAGGGCAGTCTTGGTTTCATTCCCACTGGGCTGGGAGTAGGAATCATTGTGACAGAGGGCATTTTTTCCTACACTGTGCTGGCATTAGTAATAATAGCAGCAACAGCTATTTGCAAAGAGGAAAGTTATTTGTGGCAATATCTGCAACATAGTATTATTTAACTCTGTTTGGAAAAGGAGATAAAAGAAAGAACAAACTTTTAGAGAGTTACAACTACATAGTAATTTTAAGCTGAATTATTAATACAAGTTTGGATCTCTTAGGCTAAAAGGCTAAGAGAGCACGTCTTTAATAATTTGAATTTTTTTTCATCAGACATATTCATACTTTGCTGTGTCAATTTTCAGAAAATCACTTCTGTACATAATAAGTAAATGCAGTAATTTTTGGAAGGTTGCTTTTTATGCTTCAAAAACAATTAAATGGCCTAATTCCTGGTTTAAGCACCAAATTAACATCAGGCTATAAAGTCATGAGTTTTGTCTCCATGATAATTAGCATTCATAAATATAGACTTAGCAAGGCTGCCTTTCAAAAGGATGATGCATTTCAGGCATGCAAATTTACATACACCAACTGGATATACCAAACCCAGCATTTCTGACTTCTTGATACTAACATTTACCAATTTTCATTATTTCACTAATCAATTAGGCACTAAGAAAAAAAGCTGGACAGCTGCCAGAAGTGCATCACAAGGAAGCATAAATCAAGGCACTAGTCCCCTATGCCAAGTATTCATTAGTAACTAATGTTAAATTGAAGTAAACCTTTTTACAAGCAAGAAAAATAGGCAATAGTGGAAACTGTTTTACTAGCAGCTCTTTATCCCACTTTTCCTTTCCTTGGCAACTATAGGAAACACAGTCTAAGCAACGCATTTGGCACGGAGGATCTTATATAGTTTCCACTTTATTAGTGGATTTGAAAAATGTGCAGAAAATAGTATACATAGATAAGATACATAGTGCCAAGCAAAAGTCATCACTCCCCACCAGCTGTTGCTCAGAAGCAGTACATTTATTTAATAAATATTTATTATTGGCTTCTTTAGACAGGAAAATTAACATTTCTTCATCAGTCTCAGCTAAATGCTTGAGAAATCTGTTCTAGCACTTGGATGTCAGACATGGACAAAATATGACCATTTCAAAAACAAACTTCTGGGCACATATTTGATGTATTATTAGAATTGCCGAACATACTTTATAATACAACCGTCCTACATCCTGTGTGAAAAAAACATGTAGCCTGCAACCTTCTGGTACTTTTGCAACAGCTGCTCACTTTTCTAGTAAAGCAGTTAGCATGCAGTATTGGAAGTGCTAGCATGCTATGCTAGATTTATTTTTCCTGGCTTCTAGCATGAAAAACCTGGCCATTGTACCTCAGCAAAGGACTGCAGGTTCAGCAAAGGCTGCAGCCCATCTGAGCCATAGCTCTGCTTAATGTGAGGAACACCACAGTCAGCGCCTTGGACCTCTGTGGTCTCCACCAGCACCATGTCAGAACAAATGACCATGAGCAGTTCACTGAAGGCCAGCAGAAACCAACCTGCTTCCAAGGCATTCTTTATGGAGAGCAGACTTGACCAGGCCTGCCCAATGTTGCCTTCTCCCTCTGTCTCTCCACAGTGAATAGTGGGATGGATTAGCAAATGGCCCAGGTGGGAAAAAAACCCAACAGGTAATAGTCTGCTCTGCAAATCCCTGGCCCAGCTACTCTTGACATGTCATAGAAGAGGGTAAGACAATTGACGTATGGCCACGGGGAACATGAAAAATATGTGCTTCTGAAACACAACTCCTGACTTAGGTCCCTGCTTTCCTCTCCAGCAACATATATTCAATAGTATGGCAGGTGCTGGTGGCACTCTTATGCTGCTGAGTTCCTCCAAAACCATATGTTAACTCTTATACACCTGTCTGCACATCTCCCTTCTCTTTTCTTCATGTGTCTCTGCACTGCTATTTGGACATCCTTACCTTTGCAGTGAAGACTATTACCACCCACATGTTACTCCCTTCTGATTATCTCACAACCATCTTTCTGCAGTGAGAAGAACGTGGTGTCTTGTGAGTTCCAGCTCCCATACAGCTGGCTTTATCCTTTTTTAGTTCTATTTCTCTCATGATCTTAGCTTCCCCTCTCTAATCTTGGAACCCTTTTGTGGACTCAGCATTAATCACCATGAAAAAAAGGCAACAATACAACTTTCTCCATCCCTTTTCTTCCATTTGCACACAGTCGGCAGAATTGCTCAGTGCTTGGGATCTGGTTCATTTGGTGAACTCCTAGTGAGTCACCAGGAGTACATACCACAAACCTCTGAAGGCATCTAAGCCACGTGCTGACCTGCTCCAGACCTGCATAACTGGTGGGTCTCATGGGACTGCAGCAGATGAGTCCCCAGTCAAGGAGTTAGCAGCACAGTGATAGCTGGGAGGAGCTGTGGTTTGGAAGGAGCTTCTTCCCTGAGGCTCCTTGGGTGGCAGCAGCTGTCTGGGCACTAAGCAACCCTGCTGGTTGCACTTCAGTTTGCATCTGTGTGGGAAAAGGCAGAGCCAGTCTGCCTGTGAGCAGGAGAGTGAAGAACCTGAATGCCTGCGTGTGGAGAGGGCAGGAGCAGAAGGAGTATGTATGAATCATAGAATCATAGAATCACAGAATCCTAGGGGTTGGAAGATCTTCTAGTCTGACCCCCCTGCCAGAGCAGGGTTACCTAGAGTACATCACACAGGAACACATCCAGGTGGGTTTTGAATGTCTCCAGTGAAGGAGACTCCACAACCTCCCTGGGCAGCCTGTTCCAGTGCTCTGTCACTCTTACAGTAAAAATTTTTTTTCGGATATTCACCTTGAACCTCCTATGCTCCAATTTGCACCCATTACCCCTATGAGGAGGAGTTGTTTGAAAAAAAGGGCTCATAACTATGGCTATGTGTTCATACACATGTGGATTTGTAGGAGAAGAGAGAGACCAGCTTGTTCACTAGAAGTGATAGAAAAGTTCTGTGATTTTGATTTTGACAGTTTTTCTGAAGATAGCTCACTGCTTCTTGAGCAGTTCACAGAGTAGCTGAATTATTTATTTTCTAGGGTAGCATCTTGTGAAAAGTCTTTCTGCAAATTTGTATTATATTTTCCTACTCTTGGTGGTATTCACAGATGTTAAGGGAGGTGGGATTGATCAGGCCCTCTAAATCCATAATCAGTGTATGCAGCTACATGAATGACTGTCACCATTAATAAGTGTTGTATTTTGTAGAACCAACCAAGCATCACCCGAACACAGCACTTTTTTTTTTTTTATATTAACTGTAAGAGCAATAAGGAGACATTTTGCTGCCAGGAGCATGCCCTCCATTTCTCACTCCAGCCAGTACTTTACCAACTGGAAAGCTCCTTCTGGCTGCCGCTGCTGCCTGCAGGTCCTCATCTTGGGTTGCAGTCATAGTGACAAGAGCTGTTACCGGTCTGTTGCATTTTCCCCAGTTGTGTCACTTTCACCCTGCTGTGCCTTTCCTGCCCATGCAAGCCTTGCACCCTTCTGTTAACTGCATCTTCCCTCTCCTGGAAACAAGTCCTTGGTTTTGTGTTGCAGTCTGTCCAACTTCAATAAGTTCTTTCTTCATGTGCTTATTATGTGACAGAAGACATCTGAAGTACTTCCCAAAGATGAACAACCAGCCTCTTTCACTGCAGTCAAGGGAAGACTTGCCAATAGATGTACAAAAAATTGGGCTCGAACCTCATATGAAAGACAGATGAATAAAAAATGAAACAGACATTGCTGCTGAAAATAGATAATTTCTGATTCCCACAGCTCTCTCTTTGTGGTTTAAAATGAGCCCTTCTGCATTAAGACTACAGTTTGAACCCATAAAATGAAAAAATCAAATGTTCTGAGTGTTGTTTCAATTATGTTTCCATGAGTGCAAATTCTTTTGGTGTGTGAATTTTCATATTAAATTCAGATTATTTTGGTTCGGACACCACCAATGAGGCATACCCTGGACAGTGGCAGTGGGATTAGAGCTCTTGTTTTTACATCCCAGGGACCAAAGGAAATGAGTCAGGGAACTGGCAAAGTCCTGTCTTATTGCAAAACTGCCGAGTATTATCAGTCCTTAGGATTGAATACGTATCCCCATGCCTTGCAGCTCCAGATCAGTCTGATAAACGTTCATGGTTAAAGGGTCATGAATAAGCAGGTGTTTTTTATTGTATATGCTACTGCAGCACAGGGCTTTTTGCATGGCCACTTTACAGACTGACTGTTAGTAATTGTTAAGAATATTCATTACTCCTGCAATTGAATCGGAAACATTTGATTTATGGAATGGATTGATGTTACTAGAATTTTTTTGCATTCAAACAGACACCACAAAGGTTGTCCTAGCCACAGAGAAGCTTGTGGAGGAGGTCAGAGTAAGATACCTTGGAGAAGTAAAATTTGGGATAGCCTTTCAATAAGAAGCCAATCATCTCCCACCTTTTCAGGGTAGACCCATTCATAAAAAGGTCTCTACATGTGCACTCTTTGTGGCTAGACTCAATGGTTCAGGAGTGTTCTTCAACTCAGTGTTCTCTGACTTCCACCTTAGGTGTGCTTTAAACCTGCTTTGTGCAGCAAGGAATCCAAAATGTGCTAAGATGAACTAAGCATTTATTTTGGCTCTTATCCTCATGCTTTTGTCTGACATTCTTCATTTACTATGGGCAGATGTTGAAAAAATAAAATATCAATACAGAAAAAATGCCATTTCTCAGAGGCAATGTAAAGAGCAGGTTTGCCAACTTAAGGCTCAACATCAGAGTGTCCTTATGTTAGTCTTGAAAAAGTGCATTTCATCTAGATAAAGTGCATGAGAAGTTTCAGGTTTTAGTATTATGCATTACTCTTCCTTGCCAAGTACATTCTGCTTTTCTGGCTATGGAATATGGCTAGATAAGGAAAGTAAGTTTGCTCTAAGGATGCCACAGTAGTTGCCTCTATATTTCGGTTCAACCACTTTCCAGTTTATTGTGTCAAACCCCCCTGTTAGGTTATGGTTCAATGAGGCTGAAAATCTGTTCCTATGGGATTTTGCTACTGATTTGTGTTGGAACAGGATTTCATCCCAGGAATTCCCACAGCCTGGCAAATAATAATGAACAGACAGCCTGTGTATCTGGGACTTTCACCTACCCTGGCTCTGAGGGAGTTTAAAAATTGTATACAAGGAAACAAAAAGAGCTGCTTAAAAATTGATTTCCAGTGTAAGTCATCATTTACCATATGGTAAGGTATTTATCACAACTACATGTTGTTCAGTAAATCATAGGGGTTTGCACGGGGTGACGGGAAAGGAAGGGGGTTGTTGTTTTGATTTTAGGTTCTGTGCAGCAAACTGTCTCCATAAATTGCTGTCATCGCAATGGCTGTGAACCAGTCTGCTGTGTAAGTCTTATTGGAACAAGCAGCCAGAAGCACTGCCCTTTTTCCTCCCCCTCCTCACACCCTTGCTGTGCAGATGGCAAATGTGATTGTCCTTCAAAGCTGGGCTGGACACTGGGACATTTCAGGCACAACACTGCCTTACTTGATTTGCAAGCAGAGAAGACCTGTCAAAGCAGGCACAGGAAAGAGAGACAGGCAGCTAATACCAACATTTTCAACTTTGTCACTACTTTCAGTGGTGAAAAGCAATTTTGTCTTGCAATAGTTAGGCAACACAAGTTGCCAGAAAGGCAAGTATCCAATATACACCCACTGGCTACCTCTACAGGGCTTCATGTTGTTTGTCATTTATTTCTGTGGCTGGTACTAATTTCCAGTTTGTCATCCTTTGACTCATAGAAATTCTTCCTCTTTAAAAAGGATGCATCTCCCTGATGACCACGGAAAAAGTGTGGCATGCAATTCAATCCTTTCCTGATAGCACCGGAGACGAGGACAGGGCAAGTTAGAACACCATGATGAGGAAGTTCTGTCATTTCCAGAAGGAAGCATGATTCACCATGCAGAGCATTTTTGGGAGCCTGAATCAGAGCTGTCGAGGAAGTCAGTTCTTGGACAGTTTAATGTTTAGTTTAACTGTGAGCTTACCAGTGAACTTACCAGTGAACTGTGCACCTCTCCCTGTAGCCAGTGGGCATGGCAAGGTCAGATTACAAGCTTCTGAGGAGTAGGCAGCAAGATTGCCAAGGAAGTGGCTTTCAATTATTTCAGGAAAAAAAAAAAAAAAAAGAAAAAAAAAAAAGAGAAGTCCCCGAGAAAACCTGTCCTTACATGTCATTGCAAAACAGAGCCCTTCTAAAGCAGATTTAAGGGACAAACATTTTCTCACCCTTTTCCCTGAATGCAGTGCAGGCAGTGGGAGGGACCTGCAGGGTGGCCCTGAGCAGGCAGCTGCGGGAGGGCTGTGCAGTGGATGGCAGCTGGGCTCCTTCTCGAAAGGTCTGGAGTCAGCGCACTAGCAGAGGGTTGGTTTCATTACTCATGGCACAGACCTGCTAAGTAAAGCTATCCACAGAAAGAATTACTTAGGTGTTAGCTGCCAACAGGCTGCAGGATAAATTCAACTTGTTGTTTTTAATCATCTGTTGTACCCTAAAAGGATCACGAGTTGATTAATGTGTTGTCCCATCCCTCCTCCGCCCCCCCTACAGACCCCTTCATGCACACATGACATACTGCAAGAAAAAATATTAGACCAGAGTCTCTTCCCTGGCTCTTTTGCCTCCTCACCTTCCTTTCTTCCTCAGAGGAAAGGCAAAGACTTATTGGCAAAGTGCTACACATCTGGGAACGGTCCTCAGTTCAGGAACTCGGCATCTTCTTGGTTTAACGTGGGTCTGAAGTGCTCTTCATTCTGGCAGCCAACAGCACCTTTGCTCCTCAGGAGCAGTTTAATCAGGTTGGGGGGAAGAAGAAACTGTGTTATTATGTGGGAGGATTAGAAGACTGTTGATGCGTTTGTGTGTCCAGGGGCACGTGTCAGTGGGGCTGAGCAGGGGAAAAGGGCTGTTAAGATATTTGCTGCAGGGAAGTGTACACAGCATAGTGCTGGAGGGTGATGTTTATTGCCTGTATGTTTAAACAAATAGAAACCATCCTTCATCCTCGCTCTTTGCACTCTGCTGCAGAGGGATTGAAATTTCTGGCCTCCTTGATAAGGAAAGACTGAGTATCAGGGAGAGGCAGAGTTCCTATAGGATGTGAGGGGAGAACGGGATACACAGAGCGTGCCTACGCATCCCTCGAAGACGTCACTCTATCTGGAGCCAAAAGGTAAGGGAGTGGGTTTGCTGACTCTGACACGCGGTGGGAGGAGATCTGAGACACAAAGGAGTCATGGGTGTGAACCAGGAAACAAGCCTGTGCCCACCCAGCTTTTTTGTTTGCTCGAGGAGGATGTAAAATATGCTTACACCACTTGTGCTCCAGCTCCAGCGCTAGCTGTTAACAATAAAAGGTCACCAGAAAACAATTGCTGGGAAGCAGAATTACACAAGGGGCCCGGGTGATGCCATCACTGCTTTGCCGGAGAATGCCATCCCGCCGGGGAGCGGGCACGGGGCGATCCTCGCCAGGTCAGAGGAGGAAGGGAGGTGGGCACTTGGGTCAGTCAGACCTCCCCGCTCCCAGATGGACATGCACGCACCAGGCAGTCCCTCCCAAGCTTATTTAGCCCTTATTTTAGGCAGTTTAAATTCAAGGCGAAGTGCTCTTCTTATCCCTGTTGTCCTGGGAGGAAAATACTGGCTTTGACTTCCCTTTGTCCAGCAGAGAGGGGGCTTTGGTGGGGAGTGCATGGCAGGAACGAGGGCTGCCATCTGGGAGAGGGCTGGGGTGAGCTGGAAGGCTGCTAGCACAGCCCAGGGGAAAAAGAGGGAGGTAACTCGCAAAGTATCTTATTCCCTCCCAAAATACGTCCGTACTTCACAGGCGTGAATTCTGCTCAGGAGGAAATTTCTAAGCCAGATTTAAATTCGTCTGTGCAAGTATCAGTGACACCAGCAAGGGCTGAGAAATTCTGCCAGCATGTTGGGTAAGTACTTTGGCAACACCACCCATTCTAGCTCTGTGTTGTTACGGCTCTCTGGTTTACCTGTGTATGTCTACTTGTCTGGTCAGTACACCATGGGCTGCTCTCTGGCCATCTTGCTTCTTTAACCTTCAGGTCTGAGCAAAACTAAAGGACAAGTCTGAATCCAAGCCATTCAGCACTCAGTAGCAGGTACAGTTACAAAAGTGCTAACCCTGCGTAGAGATGGAGACACTCTGGACCACCCTGTGACTGAAACCCTGACTGCCCTGCCTCCAGGTCCACAGAAGTGCAACTATGCCCAGGTGGTCCAAAGAAAATAATTTACCTTTTCCTATTCCTTGTCCTCTGAGAAGTTATATGTGTCTAGCCCACCCTCAGCTGAAGAGCTAGACCTGAGCTTTCTGTAGCTGTATCCATCCAGAACAGCACAACTTACTCTTTTGCCCCACAAACACTCCCCTGAGCCACCGCAAACCTCCTTTCAACCCTTCACACCCAACTTCTGCAACCAGATTTTATAGCCAGGGAGAGAGAACACAGATCACGGGGCAGATACATGTGAAAAGCAGTCTTCTGGGGACAGGGCACAATTGTTTTCCATTCCTGCACATGCCTGATTCCCCTGTGTAATTTTGAAGCTACTCTCTTTGGTGATTGGGCTCAAGCCTGTTTAAAATAAAGCCATTGCAAGAAAAAAAGCAGTTTCCCAAAAGCCCCATCAAGTCTAGAGACAGTGGTAAAGATGCAATGCTTGGCAAAGAAAGGAACAGATGACCAAGCAGCTGCTCCATAGATGTTCAGTACAGATAAATTTCTCAAGAAAGCCACAGGAGCAGCATGCAGGATACCAAGATGGGGGGTAATAAGCTCTCAAGTAGCTGAAGGACACTGTGAGAGAGGTTAGATGTCTTATGCTGAATTCTCAGTCCTTCCCACGTGCAGTTCCCTCATGTGAAGAATTTTGCTCTCTGCAGACAAGGAGAGCTCAGTGAGTGCCAAGATGCATCATCTTGTCCTGTGTGCCTGTGAGGAGCAAACAGGGGAAGCTGAAGTGTCTGGTTGAGGTGAAAGCAAGACTAGTTTGGGGCCAGGTTCTCACTGGAGCACCATAATTGTTCAATGTGGAGGCAAGAGGCCGGCAGGGGTGTCATGTATGCACTAAGGACTGCTGAACCATGTCTGGGGCATGCAGATGCTACATGAACTTCATATAATTTGAAGGCTGTGATGTGCCCAGTACCAGTGCTAGAAACATAATTCAAGAGCCTGAAGACTGTGGGTGACACTGGTATTTTAACTCTCCATGAATCTGGCCCATTGGGTTCAGTTTGGTCATAGCACATAAAAAAGATGCAGATAATCTGGGGAGGATCCAGACCATTGCTGCAGTCACCACATCAGCAGTAAACATTACCTGTGGGGGAAAGTCTGGACAAACTGTATTTGCCTACTGTAAAGAAAAGGTGATAGAGGGAGTAGTGAGAATGTCTTAAAATATCTGCAGGGTTACTGCAAATAGCAGATGGGTTCATCTGTGTTAGCTTGTGGGGAGCTGGAGAGGTAGGGAGAGGCTTAAACTGGATAAGGGAATATTCTTATTAGCCATCAAGGGAAAATAACCCAACCTTTGTGACAGTAAGATTATGAAGCTCTGTAAAAGGAATACTTGGATAATTTCTAGAGTCTTGAGCACTGGATGCCTTTAAGAAGAACAAAGCAGCTAGGAAGGATGAGGACATAGGTGATGCTACCATGGATAACCTTCCCAATTCTTTCCAGGTAGTACACAAATGCTACAGTGAAGAAGGGAAAAAAAAACATTTCCAAATTGTCCCTTGTTCATTCCTGTTTCCACATGGATCACTTTTCATTCCAACTCTGTTAAAATACACAAAATCATTTGTCTGTTAACATATGACCGTATAGTAAAACTCATGAGTTAGGAAAGAGTAGACTTTGTGAAAAGAGAGGATGTGAATAATTTGTACTTTTATTATGAAGACCAAATCCTCCTTTTTCATAGAGTCTGATTTTGTTCATTTGCTCTTAGCACACAGAATCAAAGGTTACTGTTTTCTATAAAATAGAGTGCTCAGCCTATAAAGTTTAAAAGCTGATGTATGAGGAGTTTCACTATTTGAAACATTTACTTTTTGGTGAACTATAAAGATGATTCTTAATGCCTAGATTTCTGAATCAATAGAAACGCTCAAGTGTCATTGTCAGCAGGGTAGTGAAACCGAAGCCAAAATGCCACTAAAACAAAAGATAAAATCTTGGATTAAATGCCCTAGCCTTTACTGGCATTTGTGAGAAGTACTGCTGCTGAATATAGAGAGATGAGCAAGAAGTGACTCCTGCCACCTTGTCTTACCAATGGATACACTGGGTGAAACAGGCCTGAAATGGGCTACTTAAAGCAGTGCAGTGTTTTCTGTGTGCTCTGGGGTTTCAGCACATATTTTTGATGAGAAGATCTTTATGAGAGTAAGTGTATATACTTGTTATATTTAAGACTGAATTCCAGCTTTTGTCCTAAATCCTACCTGCTTCTCCTCTCTGCTATATTTTCACCTGCTCAAAACTTCTGGAAGCAAGTCCTTTTGTGATTACAATTTTCATGTATGCTGTTAGCACTTCTGTGGTAAAAGAATCCATGTTAGATTGAAAAACCTTCTTTATTTTTTAATTATTTGGATATCCATTAGCTGCAATTTGAAATGCAGCCAATTCTGGCATAGCTCAGAACTAACAAACTAGACACCCCATGGGGAACTGAAAGAGACCTGTGAAACAAAATCAGGATCTGTAAGGGTCCACTACTCACAGCATCTTTTATGGGCTCAAGGTCCACAGTTGCAATAGAGATCTCAGTGAGTAACTTAAAATGGGAAGGAAAAAACTCCACTGTTCTGAATGTTAAAAGCTTTAGTGTCCTAGAAAGTGCTGATGTGACTGTGGATTCGAAATCCCACAGTGTCTCGTCCCACGTGAACGTGTGTGCTCTGGTGACCCTTAGGTTTGGTCTAAAGAAGCGATGCCCCATTCTGATGGTGTTCATAGTTACTTCAGTTGCTGATACCTTCATGTCAGGGGATTCAGGGCTCAAGCTATGCAAAGCACGTTGATTAAACATAGCTTGAAATGATAATGGGGGAACGTACACCTGTTCAGATTTGGCTTTTCAGTTGTGTTTTTTTTCCTACTATGAATAGGTAGTATAGTGTATGCTCACCAAAAGCAGCCTTAGCCTCCAATCACTGTCACTTAAGAAAAGGCCCTTCAATATCTGCCGAGCTGAACTTCAGCAAAGAGCAGGTGTCCTTCACATGGCAGAGGCCCCAACGAAAACCTCACAGCCAGGTCTATGCTGAACCAGGCCCTATTCAGAAAAAAAATCATATCTAGCAAGTGAAGTTTTCTTGTAACATACAGAGCCTGAAATACAGCCCTAGCTTTCTACAGGATGGGATTTCAGGAGCCTGAAGGGAAATAAATCACTGGATTGGTAGCAACCAAGGTCTACATTGTGAGCACTTAGGGCAAGATTAGTGTCTCTAATGTCTTGCGGGGAGGAGGGCAGATAGGGATTGCAATATTCACCTAATATGTAACTGCGTGTAGGCATCTATATCTGAGTGTTACCTGTAAGTGGAAAGCAGCCTAACCAAATTATCTTCCTTGGGGCGTAGCTTGCCAAGTGTGCTGCCTGTCTCATTGCATGTTCGAATCTTCAGCATCAAGCAAGAACTTTATCTGTCTGGAAAGCAGTAACTTGTAATACAAAGCATGCCAGCATATGCCTGCAGTATTACTCCCCTGACACTGCTCCTCCTTGTTAATGGCAGGATACAAAACATTTTTCTTCAGGCTTTTCCTCTAACTACCCCATGTGAGAGCCCAAAACCATGGTCATTTGTGTGGAGGGAATCTGGCAGCTGAAAAGTGTGGAAGCCTGGCACTGGCATGATCATTTCCAAGAGCAGCATCTGGACCCTTGGTTAACTTCCTGACTGATCTGCTGCCTCAGACAGGAGGCCAACCATGCCAAGTGCACCAACCATAAGGGGGAAGGCTGGGCAAAGGCTTGGATATTTCTTCTAGTTTTAAAAATAGCAGAGCAAATCCAAAGCACGTTGGCCAACTGCATTTAACTTCAAAACTACTTTGGAAAGTGTCTCCCCCTGATAATTGTCTTGCAGAGTATTCCCTGGGTTGATTTTCTGCCTGCACCAGCAGCAAAGCCACAGCTGCAACCTCACTTAACACAAATGGATGAATTCAGAGCTCAAACACGAGTGCATTTCTAGTGCATAGTGAACAGTTTTTTGGCTCAGCTTACAGGGGCATCTGTGTCAAAACTACTGTGATGTTTGCAAAGTCCAACAACATTTTGGTTGTATGAGGAGAGATGGTGGTTTTATATGTGCCAATTTCCTTGTTTCCTCTGTTAGAAAAAACCTTACTCTGGCTTTCTGAAACAAAGGGAAAAAGTGCCCTGTTTAGGTTAACTCTCAGCTACATGTATGTCTGCATACATATGTGTGGGGGGGTGTGCACATATATGTGTATAGGAGAAACTTTTTTCCTTCAGCGACAAATGGGAGGTTAGTCTCTGCTGACTCATAGGCTCCAGGTGACTGCAAAGTTATTAGGTTCTTCTTTCAGCCAGACAAATCCAGCTTCCCAACTATTTGTCTTACTCAATGGTTGGTGTTTAGACTAAAACACAGTTTAACGTTGCTACCTGTCCATTGACCTACCTAGGGATAACTGTGTAGGAGAAGCCAAAACACTAAAGCAAAGTGTCTAAAGAAAGTGGCAGTATGTTATTCCAGTATGCTATTCCTGCACAGGGCTTGGACATCCTAGCCCATACCTGGCTTTCACTACCATGTTGTCTGAGTTTTCAGGCATGAAAATGTGACAAGGCTTCTGTAACTTCTCTGGGACCAGGGTCAATCAGTTCTCCTGTACACCAGCACCCTACACATAGACAGATGAAACCATGCAAGTGCTTGCAAACTGTATAAACATATCCAGCACACTCTTTATACCAAAATTACCCACTTCTTTGTTGATTGACCATTTCTCATTCCATCACAGGGAAGACTAAACCTTTCTGAATAATAAATTCAAAGCATTTTTCAAGTGGGAAATAAATGGCATCAGATAAAAACTCTTGGTTGAACAATTGATTTCTCTTGTCCTTCTTCTGCTCTTTCTTTCCATTACCATTTTTACCCTGTCATTATTTTCTAAAAGTGAGGAGAAGAACAGAAAAAAAACAAAACCCAAATGCTGTTATCCAAGATGTGTGCTGCATTCAGAGACTCCTCAGCACAAGTACAAACAAAGTTGATTTCCTGCCATGACAAGGTTGCAAGGAGGTGTGCCAGAGGAGGAAAATGGTCTTTTTTACAAAGGGAGTCTTGTCAAAGACAACTTTATTACCAGCCATGAACACGAGGAGTTAAAAAACTTTTTTTTAAAAAAGGCTCTGCTGCAGAGTAGAAGGATGAAGTCAGAACTTAAAAGCATTCCTCCAAAATGTGGCAAATAGATTCAGAATTCTGGTCATGTCTGGAGAGTCAGCAGGTGACTAATTCATCTACAGCATGAAAAGAAGACTTTTTAACACTGTCCATACATAGGACATACCACTGCTTGCAGGAAACACTGGCATGCTACAGTCACTTGGCAATTCTCATCAGGCCATGAAGGTATATTAGCCAGGCCTTTATTAACACAGTTTTTTGATATTTCTGCTTTGCAGTAAGCTACAAAGCCTTTGTGTCTCAGAGAGATGCTTCCCTCTTATAGATGTCATGCAAAGAGTGAGATTGTAATATCTTAAATTTTATTCCAGGTTTGTCTGATAAGTGGGCGGCAATAGTTAGAGGCCAATTTGCTTTTCCATCATGCTGTCTAGACATTCTTGTAAGCACTGCTTTGCCTTAAAGACAAAAGGATATATCATATATTACTCAATAATGGGTTATTTTTACTTGTAATGCATTAAGAGGCTGTTTTCAATCAGAAACCATTTGATATGAGGGTATGTTCTGGACAATAAATGGAAAAAGTGGAGCATAACCTTTTTTTCTTTTTTTTTCACACAGCAGACAATAGCCATACTTTCCACATACACAGGAAATGGCTCAGGTTTATATATAGAAATACAGTATATTTTATGTGTATACATAATGTATTGATTTATTTAAAAACTATGACTGTATAACTTGTTGAAGCTGCAAAATTGCTATACACCTATGTAAACGCATTAGTATGGCCCAGAAAAGACAAATCTGGAAACTTTGGGAGAGATTCCTTTCCATCAGACTCTGAAGATGTGACATGCATGGTACAAGGGTCATGTGCTGTTCAGGAGTTGCTCAGAGCCACCACATCTGCTCTGTTCAGCATCTGTGTGTCGTCATGGATGGCACCCCTTGGTTTCCACAAGATCTTCTCAAAGTTGTATCTTCTTGCTTCCTCTTCATCCCACTGCTCCTAATGGGGTAACAGTTCCTTATTCTTACTGGCACTACAACCAGCAGTGCTGGGTTCAGGGCCTAGTTAGTGCTGTGGACATCTGCAGTCCCATTCCCTCTGGTTATATGGGCACCTCTTTTGGCTGGGGCTGTCCACTGTTCCCTTCTGTCCTGGGGTCTGCAGAAGGTGCCCCACGTTTCTTAGGTGTGGAAAACTCTATAGCAGAGCAGTTTTCTGCAGGGCAACGTACTGTCTGTGGCCACCCTTTCCCCATTGCAGTGACACATAAAATCACATTCTTGGGAGACTGACAGTTCTCAGGTATCAGCTCACTTACCGTTTTTTTATTTCTATCTTTCTCTCTCTGCACCTGTAGTTTCCTGCTCTGCTGCTGGCTTGCTGGAGTCCAGGCCACATAAGCAGTTAAAGAACCTCTGCTTTGCCAGAACTGTTCTGCTGTTTAACAGAACTAAGTCAGTTTTTTACTCTTCTAGAAGATACTTGGATTGTTTTAAGATGATTTACCACTAGGCTAAGAGACCCAGGGGTTAGGAAGGCTAGGAGCCGTGTTTAAACCTGTGTTCATTTCAAATTGGATGAATTCCTGCTCACCAGACTATGATCCACAGTAAGGCATTATGGTCAAATTATTTAATACATTAGCAAAAGTGAATTTGATGGACACAGTCACCAGCTGGAATGTGATCTGATAAGGCTGTCTCAGGGAAAACATAGTAATAGGCCAAAACAAATATATTTGTTTCTTTCAGACTCTGTAAACAGATCTGTGTGTACTTAATCCCAAAGTGTTTGTTTGGTTTTTCTCTTTTTTTTTTTTCTGTGCTACCAACATGTAATCTTTCATTTGACTTAATACGTGTTGAATTTTGTTTGTTTGCTTGTTTTTACATATGCTAAAACCCTTAATGGGATTCTTCAGTCTTGTAATTAATTTCATGCAGATAACAAACTTCTTGGGTGTTTGTTTTTAGATTTCTCAAGCCCTACATAGCCTTCTTGCTCTTTTTTAATACATTTTTCCCCCACATGTTTTTTTAATGAAGGAAGGAAGGAAGATGTATAGTGAGAGTACTAGGCTGCTTCCAATTGCAACCATTAATGGCCATGGTAGGCAAAGATTCACAAATCCTGCTACAGGTAAGAAAATAAATATCTCCCTCTCTACCATGAAGCTGTAGTGTAAGGACTGAAAGAATCTCTAAGCCATAAAAGTTGAACTTGGACTGAGGAGAACTCCAGCCATCACCCTGCATATTTCATTTGTTACAGGCCATCTGTGTGCATCATCAGGGATCTCAGGAAAATATTACTCAGCTGTCTTTTATCTCTGTCTAGTCTAGCTGGAGCGTGGGTAGCAGAACACAAAGAAACAGGTTCCTAGCTTGAGTCTGATGGTAAAAGATGCTGGTAACCTAACAGAACCAAATGTTTTGTATTGATTAATAAGACAGTTCTATAACCCACTGAATCTGCTGCTCAGAAGTGCAGTTTAGAAAACAAATAATGAGTTCCTTCCTTCCTAATAAGCTCTTTATTACTTGTTGAAGTGGAATGTGAGAGTAGAAAGTAAAGCTCGGGTATCAAAAATAAGTGGTGATGGTGGGTTGAGCGAGGTCACTTGTGAAAACAGTGGAAATCAAATCAATTAGGCCTGTCAGCTGGAAAACATCGTGGGGAATTAACACTTGTTTGTCTGGATTCCTGCAACCTGAGCAGAAGTGCACAAAAAATGTATTCAGGTAATAAATGAAGTGTGGTATGAAAACTGAGGTTTAACTAGAAGACAAAACCAGTGTTATCTAAGACTTACATCTGTGGACAAATGAAATAAGCAAATAGGATAAAACTTAAAACCAGCAATAGGATTTTAACCTTCAGAAGCAAATGAACCTGCTCAGCAACAACGGACAGAGGTGAAAGTACCACCTCCGTACACTTTTGGGCTCCTAAAGAGCAGAGCCTGGCAGGGCACTGCTGAAAGTGGTGAGATTTTGCCTGGTTGCCATGAAACTGAAATTACAGCTGGTGGCATAAATTGAAAAGGCATGCAAAAAATCCAGGGGATATTTGGATCATGGGGCTACAAAAGAGGGAAACCTTGGGGGCAGAGGCACTCAGGAGTCTTCGGATCTCAAACTCATTTCTGGTTTATTTTGTTTACTCTCACTTCAAGGTTGAACTATACTGGAAAGCCTTTCTCTCTATTGCAAAGGAGTCATTTTTTTTTTTCGTATCACACTCCAGGAGAGCAAAGATGGTGCCAGGGCAGCTACAACCACAACTTCTACTGGATCAGTGCCTGACTGAGGAAAGCAGGAATTCAGGACTATGGTCTCCAAGGTTTCTGACTAAACTCCTTAAAACTTGGACACAAATATTAAGCGGTGAGATGCATTGGCCCCAGTCCCCTCTCCTCCCCTAACTCTGGCAGGCACAAGGGAGTGCCCCATGGCCTCTGCTTCCTGGGGCTGCCAGAGGGGCACCCACCCTGGGAACAAGGCCGGGATGCTCTCCTGCATCAACCTGGACTACACAGTGCACAGACCATGTTGCCAAAACAGGTTACCTGCACACAAATGCAAGGCTGCTAGATAGGCTGATTTCATGATTGCTTTTTGTCGCTTGGTTAAGTCATGCAGGTTCTACCAAAAGGCCCCAAAGCCCCAAGAGATGTCATAGGAATAAGCAATAGGGTCAAAATGTTTCAACAACTTTCGCTTACAGTAAAATAGATGGAGCTAGTGAATTACATCTCTATCTTTTTAATTTGCACGTACCATTGCTGATTCGTAAGGGCTGTTTTTCAGTGTGAGGTTGGTGAGGTAGCACATGAAGTCTGACTGGATTCCAGAATTAAAAAAAGCAATTGTTCTTCCCCTGTTCTTGAGTTTTATATACTGACTACACATAAGCATTCTTGGCACAAACCACAATATTTACAGAGCACAATTTTTAATGCAATAGAAAAAGAAACAATTTCAAATGACAGGAATAAATTAAAGGAATGGCTTGAAGGTGCATTCACAAATGGCTTAGTACTTTTAATTCAGAAGGAAGTACCTTGGGAAAAATATATCTTCTGACTGTCTAGCAGCTTTTGCATCACTGTGTCTAGTGTTTCAAGTGTCTTGGCCATCTCTAGCTGTAGTTTGAATGATTTTATTTGTATAATTGTGTATAAACTGTTGGGTTTGGGGTTTTTTTTGGCAATACTTAGGTGAAATAAGAGAAGAGAGAAGTGTTGCTTCACTTTTTGTTATTCCAGGCATCAAAAAACCCTGGTTACCTCTCCTTTCACATATTTAATTTTATTTTATGGGGAAGTTGGCATATTAAGTCAAACCACTTACACATTTCAATACAAGTAAAACATAACAAAGCAAGGGCTAACTTGTGGCCCTTTACAGATCAGTGGTAGGGAAGGTGTGGAAAGCTATTTGGAGCTCTTCTGCTCACCCCTGTTAACACATGCATGTTTCCTTAGGGAAGTGGTGATTATACCTCGTTGGCAGTGCAAACTTTAGTAAATCTTTACATTTTCACTATGGAAGAAGGGAATTTCCTCTTACTTCTGTGGGCAGCCAGCCAGCGAAAGGTGATGGGAAATACATGACATTCTGTTCTGCCTGCCTTTCATCTTTTCTGTTCACAGATGCATTTTGAGCCTGACATGCAGGTGTAATTAAAAACAGGTTGATGCCATGCACAGCTCAGCAGATGCACATAAAATTAGTACCTGCTGTGAATCCAAGTACATTTGCTTTTATGAAACAGCCAGGCATTTGCAAATTGTCTCTTGTAACTGCAATAATTTCAACATAAGAACAAAATGGATCATGTGGTTTTCACGAACGTGGATCAGCTCATTTTTCTCAGTAGTACTCAAAGTAATGTAGTGCTAACTATTAATGCTGATGTTTATCAGAGAATTTAGTAGCATTGCACTGGTGTATTTCACACTTAAACCCCCCT
>NW_009951950.1:1737290-1779511 GCF_000747805.2 Chaetura pelagica | reverse complement strand
CTTTCCCTTCATTTCCTGGGCATGTTGCTCACATAGGCAGCAGTGCAGCACCCACAATCTCCAGCTGGCCACTGCTGCACACAAGGACTGAGGCTGGAAAAGGGCTGCTGTGCTTGTTGTCCTCATTTGCCATGGTCTTTAAAAGATGTCTCTGAGTAGGATACAGCTTTCCTGCCTAGTCACTGGAGGCATATCCTTTTCATGCCTAATGGAGCTGCCATACCTTCTCTTCCTTAGGGCAGCCAAAACAGAAGAGGGAGATGCAAGCAGGAGGTACTTGCTCTGTGAGCTACCTTGCCATGGCCCTGCTGTGAGTGATGAGGGACTGTTGCCAGGAGCTGATTCTAGGTGGGGACACACACCAGGAGTGGCAGAGAGCAGAGGCTGGGGCCGTAAAATTTGATGGCAGCAGAGCTTTCAACTGCAGTGCTTCACATACATGCCACACTGGCTCCTCCCTGGCAACTGGCACCAAGAAAAACACAGTTAAAAAAAGATCCATCTCTTGTTGTTTTCCTCACCAGCAGTTCAAGCAGGTTTTGTTGCTTTCAACACTGGGGCAATGTTGGCTACTAAAATTCTCTCTGCTTTACTTCAGTGATCCCAGAGTAGGAGGAGTCATTCACCTCAGATGAGTAGCATCATAAATCTGTTCAGCTGCACATTTTAGCTCTGGGGTGTCAGACAGGCATAATTAGAGCTCCAGAGTCCAAGTGCCACCACACTAGTCTTACAGCAGAGAAATTGCCCACGCTTTACATGAGTCATTTGGTGGGAGAGGAGGATTAGGCCCAACATATCTGGGCTGAAGCGACGATTTAATCAAACAGCTCCTTCCAGCTCTGACAAGTGTCTTTTTATGCTTCATGGTGTTTATTTTGAAGTTGCCAGTTGGAATTGTTAACACCTGTGCTTTATTTGAGTCGTAGCTCTCACATTTAAGACAATAAATGTGTCCTGTAGAGCTGTGAAATATTAGGTGAGTGACACATTTATGTGCAGGTGATGAGAATAAATGGATGAGACATGCAATGCTACATTTGCTATTACTTTCCATGACCTCCCCACTCAGAAAACTACTGTTAAGTGCAATGAGGAGACCATGGCTGAGTCCTCAAAATATTCATTGTGTGTGCTCTGGCTATTCATGCAAGTAAAATTTTCATACAGTATATAAGTATTCCTAAGAATGATCACATTTAATGAGAGAAAAGTTATAACTTCAATTTAATGCCATCACACCTGAGATCAAAATCTACTTGACAGAAAAGAAACTGGAAAACATTTGGAGAACAAAAATTCAAAAAATAAATAGGAGGCTCCCACTGGAAAACAAAGGCAGGCAATGCAAGCACACCAGCCTGTAAGAGGATACAGCCATACTTGAAAAAGTGGAGTTAAAAAGTAACCCAAAATCATTTCAGACAATAGAGACGGTACAGTGGGTTTATCATTATTGTAATCTCCAGGTAAGCAGAAAAGGAAATTTTTTAAGCATTAGAAATTATTGGAGCTTTGTTAATAATTCATTTTCAAAAATCCTGGCTTCCTCCAGAGGTTTAAAGTTAACCAAAGAATAAGCAATTGTATCTGTTTGAATTACCTTGCTTCAGAGACAGTAGAGCTGCCATTGTGAGGGGCAGCAAGAGCCTAACATTTCTAAATTCCATTCTCAGCTGTAACAATTCAAACTGATATTCCAAAAAATAAAAAATAAAAAAAAGGCAAAAAAGAGCAACATATTAGATATTATCTTATTAAAGCATCTTCCTTTAAGGCATTTAATTCAGAACAGCTGTGGTCTCTACCACTTTCTGTCACTGTCCTGCTCACATCACTTGTACTATTAAGAGAAATGCTTTTTAGATGCATGTGGTTGGACCTAGCATTTAAATAGGCTGTATTCTCTATGGCCAGAGCTACCATGAATAATTGAAATACCAGAGCATAAATAGTTTCACTAACCATGTTTTGTCTTCAATAATTAGAGCATCTGGTAGATCCACATATATTTAATTTGCTCTTCGTTTGCTCTGTTGCATAATTAACTATTTAATTTCATTGCCCTTTGGATTTGCTCCCAAATTAATTACCCCTTGCTAATTCATCAATCAGCTGCCTGCACATTGTCTTGCTTTTCTAGCCACCACATCTACCTTCTGTGCTATTGTATCAGCCCTCTTCCCTTTTTCAGCATCTTCCCAGTTTGCCTTTCTCTTTCTTCCTTTTCTCAGATGTGGTACAATTAATTACCTGCCTCAGCAGTGGGCCAGCCCAGGCTCTGTCAGGGCACAACAGCCACCCCCAGGCACAGTGGACGTGGCTGGGCACTGTGTTCAGGTGCTGGAGAGAGTGGGGACTTTGTTGATCAGGCAAAAGCTATTTGAAATGTAATGATCCTGGGAGAAAGTACTGTCCTGGTTACAAATAGTTCGCTTCTAGTTATTAAGGCAAACACAGCTGAACAGAGGAGACATGATTTTAGACAAATGCAGCTTGCATTTGTTTGAAGTGGGAAGGATTTAATGAGTCAGGGACTTGCTGTCCCTAAGACAGAAACTGCTCACTGGCTGATGCCTTAAACCTACTGTTAACATTTCATGGCACCCTGCGAGTTGCTGAGACCAATGCTATGTGCACAATGTAACCAAAAATTATCTGGGAAATCACACTCATGGGTACACCTTCCCAGTCTTAAATAAAAAAATAATGCCTAGAATCCAGATTTTTTTCCTCTCCACTAAGAACTGGTGTGTTCTTTGTCCAATCTGGGCTCACTTAATTCTCCCAGAAGTCTTTAAAACTACGTCTGCTAAGCAGTTTGGAGATTTTTTCCTCACAAACAGCTTTTGTGAGCTTGTGCTGTCTGCTGCAACCTGTTCAGTCAGCGAGGTTTAGGAGTGCGATGGCGACTCTCCGTTCAACCTTCTAATGTTAGACTCACATGATCTAAGTATAGGCAAAATGTTTTATTTTGGTGAAAGCTTGTTTGGATTTCCGTCTGCTCTCCTCTTTTCTGGTTTAGATTTCTTGTCTGAATGCTGTCCAGAATCCCGTGCTTATGCTACCATTCACCATATAGTTTTTTTGCTAATTGCTCCCATATTGGGAGGAGTCACGTGTGCCAAATTGCTGAATTGTGACTGCACTTCCAGGCAGCTACTAGCACCTCCCTGAAGAGGCAATTACAACTCCTAACAGTGCAGGGGCAGGAAAACTGCCCGTGAGAGATTCTGGGGGTTATCCAGCATTTCTTCAAAAATGTATTTTTTGTGTGTTTGCTCTAAATGAAGGAGTATTTTTACTAGATAAATTTACTAGATAGTGTTTTTACTGCTAATTTTTTGTCTGTCCTTCAGCAGACTGAGAGGCTGTTTCAGATTATCATTACTTGATCTGATCAGGCAATGTTCACTTTGACTGATGGCACAAGAGCAGTAGTTCTGCCCTGACATAAGTTTGGCAAAGTAAACTTCTCATTTCATGTATGTGAGGAATGTCACTGACTTTGGCAGGACTGTGTACATCTTTGAAGACAAGTATGTAACCACATCTCTTGGCAAATTGAGCAATCTTTCTTAAGATTCTCCTACAGGTTGATCCCACTCTTGGAAATGGGGCTTTAGGGAACTAGATCACAGAGCCTCTGAAATACAGAGCAAAGCAGAGCCTAGTTACTGCTAAAATCTAATTCTAATTATGGACCCTGCTTTCACAAAGTATTGACAGGATAGAGCTTTTTGTTCCTATTACCAAATAAAAGGAATAAAATCCCTTAATTCAATATTCTAGGTAACAACACATGACTGCAGCAGGATAAAGGCAGATGACATTTCTGGAAACAGAAAGAACTTCCTGTGACTGAAGGACCATCCTTAAAAGTAGTAAGAAAGGTGTTCTCAATATTAGTTCAAACTATTGGGTCATACAGGAATTAATTTCGCTTATATATAACAGAGAAAATGGTGGGAAGAAAGAAGAAGGAAAGCTTTTTGCCCTGAGCTGTTAAGAATCACAGAATAATTCCATGTTCAGTCCCTCAGTGGCTTTGGGAAAGCATCTCTGAACCCCAGAGCACTCAGGCTCTTCACCCTCCAGAGGATCCTTCTCAGGCTACAGAGGGACTGAGACACCAGAAGTTAAGGTGTTCATCTGCCTTAAATGTCCAGTGAAACATCTCCAGAAGAAGCTTCTCTCAAGCCACGCCTAGACATGTGCTTTTGGACTTAAGTCTTCCATTTGAAAACCAAAAAAATGCTTCTAGGCCTTTGGAGGGTAAGGGAGAGGGAAGGGATGGAGGACACAGCTTTTCCAGCATCAGGGTCCTTGAACCAGTCCTGCAGAAGAGTCAAGTATCTCTTTATTTCTCAAGAGCTGTGTTATATTTACCAAGGGTCCTTCCCAAACACAGGGATCAGCTCAGGCCTGGCAGCAGGCGTTTCTAAGACAAATTGTTCTGTGCTGGGTAAAGAGCACAACAAAATCCTTAATGGCCCTTGGTACTCTAGCTTGCGCCTCAGCAAGATAAGTGTATCCATTCACCCCAGAGGTTGGATTGGCAGTAGAAAGTCTTGCCATGAAGATGAAGAAAACCCTCAGGAAAAAGGAGAAAGGCTGGGTTTTTTGACCAAAGTATTCCACTTCCCTGTTTTTAAAGCCAGCATGAGGGAGGACAGGACAAGTGCTCAGCAGTGGACAGGAAGGATGAGGCAGTCCGGAGGTCAGGTCAGCCTACAGTGGCACAAGTGTCCCTGCATGGCCACGGTCAGCTGGCAGGTGCAGGGTGTCCCAGGGCATCCCCCCTCAACAGGCTGCCGAAATCCCTGAAGGGGAGGCCAGATTGGAGCAACAGAGGTGAAGGGAAGAAGCGTGGGTGTGTGGTCACCCCAGCAAGGCTGGCCTGCCCCCGGCTGACCATGGTGTCACTGCCTGAGCACAGCCCCGGGGCAGTGGCAGGGGCTTGGTTATACCCGAGGTCTGTGCACCCCTCTCAAAGGGCTAGAGAATCTTCTGCGGATTCAGCTGAAGTTTGCCAAGTATTTGAGATGCTTCTTTGTCTCTGGGACCAGTTTGCCAGTGACACACGAGCAAGAGGAGCAGGAGTGCACAGGCAGCCCTGCTCCAAAACAGGGGCTCCATGGTGCATCCAGCGGGAGCTGCACCGGCCGATCCCCTTTGCCTCTGCCGACAGCAGCCCCGTGGAAGAAATGTCAAGGAGCAAGGAACAAGTGCCGATTTGTCTGGTTCAGTGGCTTTGAGACAGCACCTGGCAGTGCAGCGTGGAGACAGACACGAGCCTTCAAAAAAAGTTGGCTGCAGCCCACGGCGAGCGCCAGGCCCTGCCAGGCAGAGGGGACCCGGCAGTGGGTCGTTTCCTGAGCCGACGTTTCTGGTATAAGGGGAACCTGGCTGAAAACAGTTCTGTTTTAAAGCACTGAAAGACGTATCTGCTGAGGAAGATCATTCCAGAGAAGGGTTATCTTCATCCCCTTTGTGGGGGGGAGCCTTCTCACACAGGCAGAGGGTAATGCTGTGCATCATTCCTCCCTGGTTTCTGACAGATTTGTTCCCTGCCTCTTTGCCCTGGGCTTTTCCCTGTCCCCTGGTCCTGCGTCTGGCTTCCTTTTCCCTGCCTCCCGCTTTCAATCCCTTCCTCTTCTGCTGCTTTATACCAGCAAACCAGGGCAGGTGAATTTCTGAACTTTTCAGGCGAAAATGGCCACTGGCACCATGCCAGAGACCTCCCTCACCTCTGGCTGCACTCATTCCCTGTCAAGTCTCTGGTGGTGGTGGTGGGGGGAGCAGCCAAGTGAAATGCTTCAAGCTGTGAGACATTTTCTGTTTACATTGCAGGCCAAACCTCTTGGATGTAGACCAGAATGGCCACTTTTGTGGAGGCAGATATATCTGTGGAGAGAAGGAAAGTAGCATGTATCCTGGTCATGCTGTTTTTCCAAGGAAAACAGTAATGCAAGGTAACGCTCTTTTTGCTGCAGGCTGCATGCTGTCCTGCTTGACTGGAGCAATGACTGGGAAAGCTGGCATTGTCCCATAAATAGGGAGAAGCTCTTGGGTGCAAAAAGTCACGTCTGTATAAATGGCACACTGCTTCATATTTTCGTTGTTGGTGGCAGATTACTCAAAATGAAGTAGGAAGGCAAGCCCTGTGTCATGTGGAATAGTTCAAATTCCTCAAGTTCCTTTTTGCCAGCATTTCAAGCTGTGAAAGACACATGATCTCCACTGCTGAAGCCTATAACTGAGGATTTTTCCCAACAAAGATGAATAGGTAACTGTACAATTTATTTTTTTTCCTGTATCTGCCAAAAGCCATAGTAGATTCTGAGTTAAACCATTACTAGGGCCTGCATTTGGAAGCAGTAGCCTCAGATGGGGTTTATCAAAAGGAATACATTACTCCTTATCCTCAGGAATTGGTCTAGCCTACGATCACAGGGCATCTGCTTAACTGAAGAGCCATTGCCATTTTGGGAGAGAAAAGACCTATCAATAACCTATGGAAAGCAGTGTTGAAACTGCCTGTGAAAAAAAGTTAGAGCCTTTAGAAGGTCTACATTAAAAAACAAACAAAAAAACCCTCAAACAAACAAAACCCAAACCAAAACAAAACAACCAAAAAACAAAAACTATAGGAAGCACCAAAGGAACACAGTGTAAATAAGCATGTTTTTACCATGTTTTGCCAAAAAGAACCTATGATTTTGATCTCCTTAAAAGCAAACTGTTTTCTTTTTCAATTGTTTTCATTTGTCTGTCACCCATGGCTTTATAAACCTTTGCGATTCTTGTTACCTATTCCATATCTTTTTTTCA
Organism: Chaetura pelagica; assembly: GCF_000747805.2. Classification (NCBI taxonomy): domain Eukaryota; kingdom Metazoa; phylum Chordata; class Aves; order Apodiformes; family Apodidae; genus Chaetura; species Chaetura pelagica. The sequence continues at coordinate 1,772,677 of NW_009951950.1, read as the reverse complement.
AATATCTTTACTGAACTTAAGATCTGAGTTGATCTCCAGATAGTTTCCAGATAATTAGCTAACACAGGCATGTAATGTAGAAATTCTTCCCACTGTGTGTCTGGAACACCCACATAAAGAGCAAATACCTTTGGGAGTTTCTCTGCAGTATCCAAGGTCTTCACTTTGTATGCCTCAGCTTCCCAGGTGAGCTTGAGAGCTGATAGTGCAGGAAGAAGAGGGGAAGAAATATTTCCTGGTCACCCCATGCTAACTCAGAAAGACTGCAGGGCAGTGAGTAATGTGCTCAAATCTACAGAAATTTTGCCACAGATTTCACCTGGGGCAAGGATTTTGGTCTGTCAAGATCTTGTCTGGACTGGGGGCATGAATGACCAAGTCAGCAATATGCTGCTGCCAGCTCAGCCACAATGACTGCCTGGGAATGCTGGCTGAGCTGCTTGCCCATGTTAAAATAGGACAGGTAAAAGCAAAAGGAACTGTGATGCTAAAGCAGATTCTTTCACTTTTACCCATAGCTTTGAATGCAGCCAATTACTGGTCGTGAAAAGTAACTTTATCACCTCCTTTTGACTTTTTTTTTTTCTTTCTTTCTTCTAATGCATATATCTACAGCTTTGTGTTGTTGCCCTAATATTGCAGATGAGAAAGCAGAACAGAGAAGGAATGTCACTTGTTCCTGAAGATACAGCCATTGTCAGACCCATGAGGGGGGATCTGAAATGCCTTGCTCCTAGTTTTGTTCTCATTCCTCTGAGTTACAAAGATGTGACAGATACAGTATAAATTCTGTTCTTAAACTCTGCATAGCAAAATCAGACAATTAGGGAGACTCTTTGAACATAAAAATTGAAGACTGAATAATACAGACATGGTTTCTGCTGTTTTCTTTATTTTTTTTTAATGAAGAAGTGTTTATTTAAACTATCTGCCACCGGGTTAAATCTGATTTGATTTCTTCAGTTCTTTTCTGTGAAAGCTTTTTTACTCAGCTTGTATTGCATTGGATAACAGTAGAATTACCATCACATAATGTTAGTCTAAAAATACATGTACTGTTATTATTATCAAATAGAGACAAGTGTGCGTTGCCAAGTAAAAAGAAAGCTGAGAAATATAATGCCATGTACAGGTATTTTTTTCATGATTTCCAGAACATGAAGGCTAGACATGGGCTGCCAGATATTCAGTTCTGATGGATAAATGTGACTGTGGTTTCCGTAGCTATACAAGTTTTCTATAGCAGCCATCACCATGGTATCAAAGAACTCGCTGCTGCACTCTTTAGTCTATAGTGTACTTAAGAGAATTAAATGAAACAAACAAATAAATAAATAAATAAGAAGGGCTCTGAGCCTGGCCATCCATAGTGCTGAGTTGGGCAAGCTTCGCTTTTCAAGAGATTGTTTATTAGTTTGTCTTTTCACAACTCCCCAATTGCTAAGTGTCTTGTTTTGGTGATACCTTTCTGTAAGATGAACTCTCATGCTGTGGTTCAATGGCTCAGTTGGTGCCTTTTCCACAGGCCTGGGCACACAGCTTGTTGGGACATGACCCCTTAGCATGATGGAGAGAACAAACAAGATCCTCACCTATGCACCAAGCCAGGCTGCTCCATTCGATCCCACTGGCTTCTTCAGGAACTGTGGATCCCAAGATCCTGTCCACTCATTTTGCTATATACCAGATACATTTTCTGGCAGAGAGTGGTCATAAAAAGACACTTCTTTGATTTAGAAGACAATCATTCTGCTTAAAGGGAGGCCAACCTCGCTAGCTTTGGACATGTTGAAGCAATGCAATACTGATGAAATATGTGTAAAGTGAAGTGATAAAGGAAGGTATCAAAGCTCATCTAGACCCACCACGCAAAGCCACTGGAAACGCACACATACAATTCTATGTCTGGCATCAGTTTTAGAGGATTTTCTTTCCTGGTATTTCTAGCTAAAGACTTCTTATGCAGTTCAGGCTTTCATCTTGTCTGCACTACAGAAGTCTGTGTCTTGGGAACTCTGTTTTCCCTATGCAGTTGAGATCCCTCTTTGGAGATTTATTCAGATTTTTTCTTCTGTCCAGAAGGTTTCTTTATCTTTAATCAGGGAAGTTTAAGTCTTCCTTTTACCTGACCATTGTTTTTCTTCTTTTTAACAATACATGTACTTCTTGGGGATACTCTGATGCAATTTTTATTGGCTCGAATCTTAATAATTGGTGTGCTGTCTCATCCTTGGCTAAACTCCATAGTGATACAGATGCTCTTTGTACTTGGAAAGCAGTATATGAACTCAGAGCAAAATCTGCCTTGAATGGAATCCGTACATTGTATAAGAACACTGACAACCCTACTTTATGCATCATGGGTGTAAGCTTATAACTTAGCTTTACCTGAGACCAGATACAAGAGTACCTAATAATTCTGAGGCAGTAACAGGGCCTGAAGTAACCTGCTCTGTAGGTCTTTCTCTGCAAGATACTTAATATATATCTCTGGCACAAAAGGACCTGGGGGTTCTGATTGACAAGCGGCTGAATATGAGCCAGCAGTGTGCCCAGGTGGCCAAGAAAGCCAATGGCATCCTGGCTGGCATTAGAAACAGTATGACCAGCAGAAGCAGAGAGGTGATTGTCCCCCTGTACTCAGCACTGGTGAGGACATACCTGGAGTATTGTGTCCAGTTTTGGGCATCTCAATTCAAGAAAGATCTTGAGGTGCTGGAGCGAGTACAGAGGAGAGCAACGAAGCTGGTGAAGGGCCTAGAGAATAAATCTTATGAAAAACACTTGAAGGAGCTGGGAATGCTTAATTTGAGAAAGAGAAGGCTGAGGGGAGACCTCATCAGTCTCTACAACTACCTGAAAGGTCATTGTAGAGAGGTTGGTGCTGGTCTCTTCTCACAGATGAATTAGTGACAGAACAAGAGGGAAGGGCTTCAAGCTGCAACAGGGGAGGTTTAGACTGGACATTAGGAAAATTTTTTTCCCAGAAAGAGTGGTTAGACACTGGAATAGGCTGCCCAGGGGTGTGGTTGAGTCGCCATCCCTGGATGTGTGTAAGGGTCATTTGGATGTGGTGTTGGTGGATGTGGTTTAGGGGAGAACTTTTTAGAGTAGGGATGATGGTTGGACTTGGTGATCCCAAGGGTCTTTTCCAACCTGAATAGTTCTATGATTCTATAATTCTATGAAGATGCCAGCATCAAGTCTTGGAAGGCATGCAGCTGTGTCTGTACATCACTGTCCTTGTATACCACTGGGACAGAGGTAAGAAGCCCTTCCTCAGGTCACAATTTCACAGATGCTTTCAGACTACACAGACCAGCACTGACATAAATTAAGCAGTCCCACCATCCCCCAGCATCTCTTCCTTCCCCCACACTTACTTTTTTCTTGAGCTGGCATAAACCTTTGCACCAAAGCAGTTCAGAGAAGTGACAAAGCCAAAACTATCTCATGCAGACACTTCATTTTAAGCCTGCCTGGTGCCCTGCTCCAGTTCATGGCACAATACTTGTGCTTAAGGACAGAGACGACATTAGGGGAAAAACTCACAGCTGGGACTGGAAAGCATAACTGCTCCTAACAGGAGCCCTGGTTAATTCCTGGTTTAAGGGAATTGTGAAATTGTGGCATCAAGGAAGGGTTAACTAGCTTGTGAGTGCTGAAACAAGTAGGATAGTGACACTATTAACTGCTGAGCTAGCTCAGATGTTTCCTCATTAAACTCTGCATATGAATCCATCATACTGTGGATCTGTTACATAACCTGTCTTGAGCTCCCATGTTCCATGGATCACCAATTCATGGCAGGACTTCAGGGGATGGTTCCTTTTCAGAGGGATGTCCATTTTATTGTGGGGAAATTACAGCAGTTATTTGTAGTATCATGTTTTTTAGCTGACCTATTTCCTCTAGTTTTCTCAGCATATTGTCATTGGCTAAATAAAGCCTCATTAGGAGAGCTGGCCCCTCTTTCTGATTGCAATGTTCAATTTTGTATTCATGGGTTTCTTTGCTACTTTCTGCAATTACTAAAAAAAAACCTGGCCAAATCTGGGGTAGGGAAGGGAAATCTGAAATGCTCCCTCTTAGTCTGTGCTAGCAAACATTGTAAAAATCAGATTCTAAAACTTCCTCTAAACTTGGATGTTTTGAGAAAAGCCTGGAGCCTCTGCTCATAGTCGAGTAGGTGGATGTCCTTCAAGAGCAGCAATTATGGTACAATAAACCAGTCAACACGTCTTGTGTAATTAGCATGAGTATTTATTATAGGAATATCTACGGTGCTGACAGACCAGGCCAAGAAAGCCACCCTTCTCCACACACACACACACACACAGAGACATGAGTGCTGAGAGGATGTACCAAAATAGCACCCACCAGCTCCAGCTTGAAAACAGAACCACAGAATCACAGAATGGTTTGGGTTGGAAAGAACCTTAAAGATCATCTAGTCCCAACCCCCCTGCATGGGCAGGGACACCTCCCACTAGACCAGGTTGCTCCAAGGCCCATCTAACCTGGTCTTGAACACTTCCAGGGAGGGGGCAGCCACAACTTCTTTGGACAACCTGTTCCAATATCTCACCACCCTTACAGTGAAGAGTTTCTTCCTAATGTCTAATCTAAATCTCCCCTCTTCCATCTGCTATATGCCCTTGCAAGAAGTCCCTCCATAGCTTTCTTGAAGGACCCTTTCAGGCACTGGAAGGCCACTTCCTTTCCTTCATTCAGTACGCACCAGAAGGCTGGAGATGTCTGGTTTTGTGGGACAGATAAAAAGGGGACCCAAGAAACAGATTCCCTTCCCCACCCTCTGTCTGCCTTACCCAGGGCCAGAGACTGAACAAACTGGAGCAGGGAGACTGCTGCCTGTGTTCAAGCTCTCCCTGTGCCACTTCAGCACTTGCAGAAAGAGCTGTTGATAGTGGCAACGTCCTCTCCATGCATGTACATAGTACTTAGATCCCCTGGTTTGCTAATGGGAGGGGGCAGATTCCCTATTCACCACTTGAAATCTCACTTGAAACTTGAAAAGAAAATGAGTGGGAGAGAGAGAGAGAGACACGGTAATAGAAATTGGCATTTAAATTTGTCAGTTAAATCTGCAAAGATTCACTACTTTGGATTTTTGCTGTATCACTCTCTAGTTAATCTCTTTCAATGCCTCTGTCCTGCTTCCTTCTGCAGGTTTTGCAACAGCCTCCTGTACATATGCTGCCTTGCAGAGCACCACAGATAATTTTCTGGTTTTTATTAGCTTTCCAAAAACACATGGAGCTGGGCTTCTTCACTTCAGTCCCCTTACAGTTTCACAGGGTGTCTACTGTAAAGCTAACTTTTTCATTCATTTGCTCATACAGGGAGTATTTCCTTTGAACAGCAGGCATGTTCTGCTAGAAGAATCCCTTTGGGAAAATACGAAGCTTTGAGAAATGTTCTGTCCTCCCTCAAAGAGGTCCCTTCTGAACACAGACAACTTCTACTGCCATTTAACTAACAATAAAACCCTGCTGCTGTACTAGTGTCTGCTGAAGTACTAAGCTCTGCAGCAACCCATAACTTCCAGTGAAATGTAAGCATTTAACCTGATTTTAATGTTACACAGGTATGTTACCAACAGTCATCTGTAATTCTTTAAGATTCTTCTCAGTGTAAATTACCTCAGAGGCAGGGCAGCCCTTTTTCTAAAGAATTTCAGCAAATGCTGAGTTAAAAGCCAAAGAGTAGAGAAATAACATTTAGAAGGAAAATATGCTTCAAGATTTAGCTCTTAAAAAAAAAAAAAAATGAAAAGGGAGAGGAAAAACCAAGATGAAAGCCTTCATTTCAATTTAATTCAACGTGTAAAAAGGCTTGCTTATATGGCTGCCCAAAAGAAAGACTCCAAAGAAAATATCTATAGAATGTATTTAAGCTAACAATATTTCTAAAGACTAAACATGATTAAACCAATATATCTGTAGATTTGAAGTTTGAAATGTATTTTTTTACATTTATACCCAACTGTTTCAGTTGCTCAGAGACAACACAGGTGCATGGGATGTAAGTGGGTGGGTGGGTGAGGGGCGAGGACAAAGCTCCTCTTCATTTTCCAAATCCAAAATTCAGGTTTCTGCATTTAGGGTCAAAACCCAAAAAGCATTCTCCTACATGTTAGGGCTCTCCCATGTATGATGCAATAGCAGCACATGAATTCCCATTGAATGCACTGTTCCTCTCCCATTGAAGATATCCCCAAGGACCATTCTTGCAATGGGAGCAGAGTAGGCCAAGCTCTATTTTCAGTGTCACCCTGGCAACCATTTTCCCCTCCATCTGGATGTCACATCAAAGAGACATTCTGCCACCTCTCAGGTTTAACATGAGCCTTGCAACTGCTCAGGAGGTCTCACAGCTCCAGCCCTAGAGATTGGAGAATATCTTTATCCACACCTCCCTATTGAAACTGTTGAATATTTAGCTGTCTTACAAAGAAAACCAAGATACATGTAGCCTAGTTATACTTTTAAAAAATCTGAAATCAATAGGATTAATTTATTCTTTCTGAGTTTATCCCTGGATACTGGGATGCCTGAGATCAGCAGTACTCCCCAGAATTTAGCCTAGAAATTTGAATTTATATTTCTGCAGCTGATAAGGGAAATAGACTTTCCATGTTTTATTGGAGCATCTCTTAAGAAGTCATACTGTCTAGCCAAGGGCAGCAGGATGGGAGTTTAATCTCCTTTCCCTTCAGCCCCCCCTGGGAGGCTGGACAGTTTGCCCAAAGCAGCGCCTGCTTGTCCCTTGTTCCCCCCCCCTCCCTCTGCCCTGGCATTGTCCCATCCAGCCCAAATCCCTTCTGCTCCTCCAGCTTTATGCTGCCCACCCACACCGTGCCCCAGCACAGAGCACCCTCAACCCTCACTTCTCATGCAACACATGGCAACAGCAGCAATAACATCTCTGCAGGCAGGTGTGAAGACAGGGATTTGCACTGGCATTTTATTTTATATTTTTTATTCCACTTAATTTTTGTGTTACTGTTGTTTCTGAAGTCTCAATCTCGAAGTATCCTTTGCTTGTAGAGCCATCCAAACTGGAACTTCTAATAACGTCATTCAATGTACCAGGAGTAATCCTGGGTCAAAATCAGAAACAAGATCTTCACTCATCATTCTTTTGTGAGGCAAGAGCTGCACAGTGAGGAGACATAGAGGACATCAAATGGCCTCTTCCTGAGGAAAATCTAACAGCTGTCCATTGTGCATGCCTTAAAGCACTTTCCACCCATGCTTCTCACAGTGTTTTGACCTGGTTGAGTATTACAATGCCCACTTGAAAAACAGGGAACTTGCGGCTCATGGGGCGTCCGACAGTCACACAATTCACCTAGGATACACTCAGGACTGCAAGAAAATACCATATGACTTCAGTTTTTGCTTTTTCTTCCACTTGGCTGTTCTTTATTGCACATCAGAAAGAAAAAATAGAAAAAAAAATAAATTAAAAAGGAACCATAACTTAAAGAAAGCAGTTATTCTCCAAGAATATGAATTAAATGCTCCTGCAGCTCATCACTGAGCTTTCCATCCACCATTACTGGGAGGGGCAAGCAGTAAATATTAACAACTTTAAGAAACTAGACAACGCTGAAGATGAGAAAGCTTCTTGCAGCCTTGATAGGGTGGTGACTGGAGAGAAAAGTTCTTCTCTTTTGATCTACTGTGATCTCTGCCGAAGTTGCCAGTGCCTGGGAGAGGAAAGCTGGTGCCCAATTTCTACACACCTGCCACTGTTACTCCACATCTCTGAAGCTGCTTTTGCCCATAGTAAGAGGCACAGAGAAGTGGGTCAAAATCAAGGCAGGTGGAAGGAGGCTTCCATGGTCATGAGGAGTCTCCATGAGGAGTCTCCTACTCAGTCATGGGGTTTAAATGCAAATGGACACAGGATCAGCTACAAGGGCAGTTCCAGACCAACACTTCACCTCTGTTTCACTTCTGGAAAACAAAATCAACAACAAAAATAAACAAAATAGAAGCAAAAAAGAAGCAAAAATCACCTTTTAGAGAATGAATTCACAGTCAGATTATTACAAGCCACAAGTGAAGCCACCAGAATTTGAGAGGAAGAGAGAAGAGATAAAAGGCAGCATTCTCTTAAAATTATTGAAAAAAATCCTAAACCCACAAAGAAATTGCCTGTTTAAAATTACACTTAAGATGCATGACAAAGAAAAACCCAACCCAAATCAATCTTTGCTGTAAGCTCATCAATACAGTTGCTCCGGATTAGCACTGAAACAACTGAAATCTGCATCCCACCCACATAAGAAATCTGTAATTAGCAGGTGGGAGATCACACAGGGTTCTGTGGAAAAATAATTTAGATATATATATTTAAACAAATCAGCAGTGGAACAAAGCTAGCTGATTTCTCATTCTGGGTTTGTTCCCAGCAGTACTTTTGCAAACTTGTGATTTTTTTTCCATCTGCAGGCAGATTTTGCTTGTGTGAAGCAGCACAACTTCCCCTGGAGTGCACTGCAAAACAGCAGAAGCCACCTGCCACAAGCTGCTGGTCTGCAGGTTGTTGCTTCTCCCCGAGCACCATGGCAAGCAGCAGGGGCTAGAACGAGCAGCAGCCACAGTGAGATGTGTCACTCCTTCACTTGGCTTTTGTGCCGGAGGTGAACAACCAGTGGAGGGACTAAGGAAGTAAATTTTCTTCTGAGCAGAGCTGGAAGCAGGCACTGAATGGAGAAGATGTTTCTGAAGTGCTGCTGCCTCACAAAACCCACAGAACGTCTCATGGTACCAGGATTTACCAGAATTTAAAGAAGAGGAAAATAAATGGAAAAACAGAGCAATTAAAAAGTCTATCAGGTTTGACACTCTACAAATATGGGGAACAACTGAGAGAAATGTAAACTTCTTCACTCTGTGTCTGTAAGCAATGAGTACTAGTGAAAAAGGACACAGCTCTGGCTCCTGACAGTTAGTGGGTCTGATTTCTTTGACATGTTTAACAGTTTGCAGTTTTCTCAAGCAGAGGAGGACAGCAGAAATTTGGCAATCCTGTATTCCCATCACAATGAAACATGTAAGACATTTGTAACACATTTGTAACATGAAAGTATAAAAATGAAGAAGTTACTGATCTAATGACTAATCTTGTAACATGGGCTGGAGAGGGGACTGTAATTTATAAACATGTGAAAAAAGCCAACATTGGGGATGGCTGGGAGAGTCAACATCACCTTCAGGAGATGGTGTCCAGCAGCAGAGCTGCTGGGGACCATAGATGGGAAGGGACAGTGCTCTGGTGGCAGCTCCGTGCTCAAGGAGCTGCAAAGCCAACACCGATGTGTGTGGTTCAAAGCCACTCACAGCTGGGTGTCAGATGGTCCTCAACACAGCACAGGCTCTCAGTACATGTAGTGACTGGGCTGGCCATAAGGTTCTCTAACTGCCTATATTAAAGACATACATGTGGTTTGTTAGGCGTTCAGTTTTAGCTAGGGAATAAAAATTCACAGTTGAGATTTTCTGCCCTGTGAGTGACCTGATTTCAAAGACAGGGAGCCTGAATGGGGTTGCAGAAGCCAGCCAAGCACTTTCACACCTCTTACATCTCTTGTTCTCTCAGTAGGCTCAGCTCCTCCTTCCTCTTCGGGAGGGGGTGCACCTTGCAGTTTGGGAAACATTGCTGCAGGGTAGAAACTGGAAGGTAGGCGAGAAGCTGGAGGCTGTTACAGGGAGTGTTTTAGTTTGACAGGATAAGAAAAAATGGAGCAATCTGCAGTAATGCAAGGGAAAGTTTTGGTTTGCTTGTTTTGTTTTGCTTTGCTTTTTACTATGCACAACTCTTCTGCTGTTTCACTCAATTCCCAACCTCTCCCTCTCTGGTATTGCTACATCCCTCCTCAGCCATCCCCTTATGCCTCCCACTCACATGTTTGTTAAGGATTAATTGTTTCCTTTACACTCATCCTTGCCAACCTCGGCCTTCCCGCCATGCTCTGAGCTTTCCCAAGCTCCTTCACCTCTGCACAACCCAGCTTACGCTCAATTAGAAATCCCCCTTTTGAGAGCAAACAGACCTCTGTCCAGCCAACTGGGACCATTTCTTTTTGCATCCCCCAGGGTAAACCACCATCCCAACCTTGGAGCCAGACCCTCCCTTGACCTTGACACCAAGCGCATACTGCCATGTCATCCAGAAAGCCTCACACTCCTGCCATCAGTGGCACCTGGACTCAGAAACATCTTTATCTCTTGTGCTGGCCCTGGAAAATCGAAGGAAACAGAAGGAAACCCTATGTTCAGCCTTTATCAGGTCAGTCTGATCCAGCCAGAGGCTGATGCACCCTGTGCCAAAGACCACACAGGGATGCTCTTACCAAGGGGGATGCAGCCAAGCTGCCCCAAAGCAGGGTGGCTGCCTGGGCAGCTGTGCTGGTAATTGTCCAGCACTGAGCACATTGCAACTTGCAGAATAACACCCTTTAGCCAAGCTCATCTCATCCCAATGCCCAGAGCTTGGATGGCTGCAATTCTGGCTTAATTGCTGGAGCTTAGCCCTATAATGAACAAACTTCCGTGCAGTTACATAAAATACAGCTCGTGTGTAGGGGAAGGCTGGAGGCAAGAGAGAGGAAGACACAAATCATCCAGGCACATGGAGGAAGAGATAATGAGGAAAGGAGGTATTTATATTTTTTCCCCTGCAAGAACACCTACACCTTACCCACAGCAGGAGTGTCAAACAGTCCTATCAGCTAGAACTTGGGGGTTTCCGGAGGTGGGATTTTTGTCTGGGTTGGTTTCTTTCCCTTTTAAAGAAAGTGTTACTCTACCTCACAAGCTGAAATTTAAGGAACCTCCTAAGAAAGGGGTAGCCCCTCCAGTGCCACCCAGTATGAATACATACATTTAAAGACAAAAAAAAAAGCATTTCTCTTTGAAACAACTATGACACAGCTAGCTGGTAGAGCTGTTTGCATTTAAAACAGTATGACTGCCTGAAGTGTGAAAGATGTGTATACAATGCACACTAGCAAAACAGACTCTTTTCTCCTTATAAGGAGGATTTAGGGTTTTTTTTTAATTTTTTATTGCCAATTGTAGCCACGCGTTACTGGGAAAGTAGGTAATGACAGCGTTCTTCCTTTGCGTCCCTAAACACAGGAGGGTGTTTGCCTAAACATGCAAGCACAGGAGCAGAACTTGTGTATTTTGTATAGGAAGCTGCTTTTGTTTGCTGCCAGTAGGATACACAATGTGCTCTCTACAGGGCATCCAGACGTAGGGCTGTACAAACACCGAGCAGCAATACCTTACATAACTGGCCCTGGGGGAGAGTTACGTGTCATGAGGAGAAAGAGTTTTTTCCAGGAAAGGTAAAATACAAGAGGCGATGTAGAATTTACAGAAGAAAACAAGAGGCCAGTGGGAAAAAACCCAACAACCCACAACACAAAACAACAACACGAAACCAAAACAAACTACCCGTGTAGATTATCACCAGGCAGACCGCTCTGAGGAAAACGACCGCAGAGCTATGACTGTAGATTCAGTCAATTCCCTGCTTACTGCAGTGACTGCACCCATCACCTCATGGGGGATTTGGTCTGTCTGCTGGCACTGAGCAGGTGGGCCAGCCTGTTTTACTCTTGCTGCTTTGCTTGGGTCCCTCAGGAAGCACCGGCTTTTCCCACATGGGGTAGAAAGGAAGGGATGCTGCAGTGGTTCCAGAGGACTAACTCTGGGGTGGGAGAAAAGGTCCAGTGGCTGCATGGCTTGGGGAGAGAGGATTACTGTGAGCATGGTGGGGGACCCAGAGGTTAGTGGTGTCCCCTGGGTCAAGCACTGGGCCAGGAAGAGTCAGGAATGGTTTGGGTCCTCCTAATACACCCCTGATCCTCCCAAGGGGACTGTCTGGATAGGGGATAAGGACAGAGAGGGCTGCCCACAGAGGGCTGATCAGGACCCCTGTGCTCCTGTGAAAACCACTGCAGACCTACACATGCACTATAACCCTTTAATGGCGTGACACAAGCTAAGTTTTTCGTGTGGATAAGTAGACAGGTCCCCCAAGGATGGCTTGGCACAGGAAAGGGAAACCCTCTGGGAAGAGATGAAGATTGGACAAAAATGAAATGGGCTTGTAATTTAGTGACAGATTGAAACTACTTGCAAGAAGGTCACCCACTGCTGGGCACGTTGAGAAACTTGGTCTGTTGTAACCAGCAGCAGCCTTTATAAACCTGAATGAAGAGAGGACAGTGACAATATCGCTGACTATCTCAGGAAGACCCCTGAAATTGCAGATGCTCTGGTCCTCCCTGGTGCACCACTACCAGCTTCTTGCTTTTTAAACCACTCCACTAATACTTATCTCTGTCTGGGACAGTCAGGGATTTCAAGTGACTCTCAGAATCCTTGCAGACCACATGGAGAGCAGGTACATGAAAGCAACTTCACAAGCACTGACCATCAAAATGGAAAAAATTAAGAAATAAAAGCCAGCTCTTCCCCTTCTCCATCTTCCTGCTAGCAGTGCTTTCAAGGACGATGCCACTCCCCACAGGCCTCTTGGCAATGCAGGACTTTGTTAGGAGCTGAAGGTCTTCAGCAAGACATCAGTAAACATCTAAGCCAAGCAAACATAACATGCTCTTTGAAGAAGTACATTATTCCTGCCACTTCAGTGAGAGTCCTTCACCTTCACTGATAGAAAACATTCACCGACAATCACTGCAGACTGTTTCAACAAAAAGATGGGAAATGTAAACTGGCAGCAGCAGAGAGCTGCCACGCTGTGTCTGGTGTGAAGCAGGGAAATGGGTTTGATTTTTATAAATGTCTTTTGCACTTCAGAAAAGTAGTGCAATTGCAGATACCAAACTGAGTAAGAAATAGCAGTTCTGCTGCCAGTGCAGACAAAACACTCTCCAAAGTCTGTTATTAATAGAAAGGCAGTGGCATTACCACCAAGATAAAAAGGTCAGGAATAACTTTTAGCAATTTTCCAATTAAAAAAAAAATAATTCTAGTCATACTCTGAGGTGAAGCAGAGGTGCAGATTAGATTAATACTGTATTTGCACCAGGCTGGGAATACAAATGCATGACCATTAAATACCTAGGGAGCGAGAAAGTCTAAGGCAGACTGTGCAGCAGCTCCCTGGCTGGCTCTGCAGCCCTCCTCCCTGCCCAGCCAAGCTGCTCCTTCCCAGTCCCTGCAGCTGGGAAATGGGGAGTGTCACTGCCTTGAGCACGAAGTCCGAGACCTGGACTGAAAATGCTGTAAAGAGCAGGGGATTTTTAGTATTGTTATTGTTGAAAGCAGTAGAGCTTTGCTGAGGATTCAAGAACAAGTTAGGAAACATTCCAGATTTTCTTACATGCTTTCCTCTGTCTGTGAAAAATGCTCATAGGAACCAAAGCATCAGAACTGGAAGATATTTAAACAAACAAAGATTAAATCCAAAAACTCCCAGCCAAAAAGTATGATGGAGATCTGAGGAATAAAGAATGCTCTTCCTCAAAAGATGCATAACGAATTGCATAAAAACCCCACCAAAACCACAGAAAAAGACCATACAACAAACCCCACGGAGAAGAGATGCTTAAACAGGATTTCTAGAAGAATTTCCACTAGAGGATGGATTTGTAAGAAGTGATTTTGCCTGCTCCTCTGCAGTATTTTTCTTACATACATTCATGTTGAAAAATGAAACTACAGAATTGACATAACCTTCATGTGTTCTCCTAAAACTTTTTTAATAGCACTAATTGAACAAAAATATCTACCTGAAACCCTAATTTTAGTCAGCTCTATAGAACATGAAGGCAATCTCCAATCACAATAGAAGGAATTATTTGATCCTGGATTTTGAACCCTCACATTGATGCTTAAAGAGCAGACACAAGTATTAATTATTTTTCAGAAATATGTAAAATCCTGAGTCTGAAATTATTTGCAGTAGTGGTTTAAGTGTCTGCAGAATTGGAGCTTAATATACTTCTGAAAAAGGCTGAATTGGTAACCTGTAAGGAAAAGAAATCTGAACTACATCTGCAGAACAACTTTCAAGCATGCTGTTCTTTGTAGCACGTAACACTTTCTTCTGGCCAACACTGCAACCTTTAAAGTTGTTTGTAGAATTTTACCTGAAAATCTTGATACTATGGTATTTTTTGTCAGAACCCTGATAGAAGTTCAGTAGAAGTTCAGTTTGCCTCATCACATTCTTTCAAATATTTTAGAATGTAACCTCAAGAAATTAAGACTTCAGATACATTCCTTGATTCCTTAGTAGCTTGTAAAACTGTGTAACACCCATGTAAATATGACAACAAAATACTGAAAAACTTAAAAAATGTAAAATATTCTTTAACCTACCAATAAAAATACAAGCTCTGGAACTACATCAATAAGTTGCTGGAATTACAGCTTTACTTCTATCTCCTTCAAGGTAGTAGGAAATAACTATTAGGGAGAAATAAATATTTCTTACATTGATAGGAAAGCTTGGCTCTTAACATCATTACATGATAAAATGGATAGATAATTTATGTAGTTCTATGGTTTAGTTATATAATTTCTTCCAAGTTATATATATACACACACACACATATATATAATATTACTTCGTGAGGTTTTATTCCAGTCTGAACAATTTATTTATAAAATTGACCAGATTACATAAGATGTTAGCACATCTTTAAGGGTCAGCTTTCCTTTGTGATATAAATCACCACAATTGCATCATGCAGACTATTCAGTATGAAAAGTAAAAAGAAGTGAAATGTCAGACACTCAGCAATTGCCCTATAATCTATCATCACGTACTTTATCATACGTCATTCTGGGGTAGCCTTTCATTATAGTATAATTTTCCAAAAATGGATTTGATAATCAAATCCAAAACAAATCAATAATTCAAAGTGAAATTTAAAATCCTACCATTTGGTTAAGAAAATCAAATTCAGTACCACAAAGTGTGAATCTTTGAATACTTTTCCTTTACAAAAGTAATACTTTTTTTTTTTTTTTTTTTTTTTTTTCCCCTCCTCCCCTACATGCTCTGTAAAATGCCCCCTCTTTTATATTCATAGAATAGCTTGGGTTGAAATCCAACCCTTTAAAGGTCATCTAGTCCAGCCCTTCCTGCAGTGTGCAGGGACATCTTCAACTAGACCAGGTTGCTTAGAGCCTCATCCAACCTGACCTTGAATGTTTCCAGGGGTAGAGCATCTAGCTCCTCTCTGGGCAACCTGTTTCAATGTTTCACCACCCTTATTGTGATGAATCTACCTTCTTGTAATTTAAAACCTTGTCCTATCACTACATGCCCTTATAAAAAGTCCCTCCTCCGCTTTCCTGTAGGCCCTTCAAGTACTGAAAGGCCACTATAAGGTCTCCCTGGAGTCTTCTCTTCTCCAGGCTGAACAGCCCCAGCCAGTTCTCTCAGCCTGTCTTCACAGACACTCTGATCACCTTCCTGCCCCCCTGGACTCTCTCCAAGAGCACCATGCCCTTCTTATGTTGGGAGCCCCAGAGCTGGACACACTATTCCAGGTGGAGTCTCACAAGAGTGGAGTAGAGGGAAAGAATCATCTCATTTGACCTGCTGGTCATGCTTCTTTTGATGCAGCCCAGGACACAGTTGGCTTTCTGGGCTGCAAGCACAGTTGCTGGCTCATGGTAAGCTTCTCTTATCAACCAAAATCCCCAAGTCCTTTTCCTCAGAGCTGCTCTCAATCCCTTCATCCCCCAACCTGTATTGATACCAGGAAATGCCCCAATGCAGGTACAGGACCTTGCACTTGGCCTTGTTGAACCTCATGAGGTTCAGATGGATCTACTTCTCAATCTTGTCCATGTCTCTACGTTCTAACATCCAGATGAAAAATAACTAACATTAAGATGTACAAATTGCCAACAATCTTAGGTGGTTTTCAGTGTTTAAAATCTTGAATTATGAACACTCTTAAAACCTAGAAATTCCTGAACTAGGAAGCATTCCATACAGGCTGCAAAGAAGGGGCATTTAAGGGAAAGGTAAGTCTTTATTTCCCCAGAGTGAATGGATGTACATTTTCAGATCTATGTCTCATGTGCTCTTTGATCTGCTCTTTCTTTTCTACTTTAAATAGAAGAAATCTCAAAATGGTTCAAATCAAACCAGGTCATCTGTGCAAAGCTGCTCGTACTTTGATGAGGTCCTCCCCTTGTCTCAGCTACCTGGGAGCAGTTCCCAGCCTGTCAAGCAAGTTGGGGCAATTCTGCATTCCCTGTGCCAAATAAATATGGCATGAAGCACAACTTGATGAAAACTTACGAAGTTTCAAAAATTCCAGCAAATCACATACTTTCTGTACAACAGGCTAAACAGAAGCCTTACCTGCTTACATGCATGATGTTAGTGCAGGGAAGTTGAGGACATAATACTGTGTTAGCCTTGAGCTGCAAGACTGCTGGCACACAGAAGGAAAGATTAATGGGAAGGATTTTGCTTACACATATTGGACGCACAAAAAATTCTGCAGCTAGTCATCTGATTTGGGGCTCCAATGAGAGAAAAAAATTACAAAAGGGACGGGCAATTAACAGGTTTCCTCTCTTTGTATCAGTCCTGGTACTGATTTTGGGTGCCATGTCTCTGCCATAACTGAGTGAAGTCTGCAGTTTTGGTAACCAAATGTCTTTATGTATTCCAGGAAAGTCTGTTTCCATTAGATGAAGAGCATGGAGAAGTTCCTCCTAACATATATACTCCCTGAGGCAGTGTTAATTCATATTAGTGACTATTACAGATGGCTACAATAAAAAACAAAATATGACTAATAATTCTTTATTTTCTTTTGAGTCTTATTTTGCTTGGATGCCAGCCTTGTGCCGGGTACTGTACAACACACAGCAATCACAGAAATATCTGCTACCCTTCTGTAACCTATTTAGCACTTTATCAATGCTCAAGAAAGTGCCCAACAGGAATGTTTTACTACAACAACTACTACTATCAGCTGTTCCTCTGTTTCTAAGGAAAGTGCTCATCTTTTAGGCCAGAAGGTTTCAAATCCCACTAATCTTGGGGGAGAAATACTTTATCACACACCAATACTGTTGACACAGGTGTAGTTAGAATGTCCAATTAAAATACACAATAAAAGATCACTCCTGAAAATATGAAAATCTGATTTCCAAAAGCTCTTGTAGGATTTTTAAGCAAACTGTTTTAAAATAAATGTTCTCAAGCACACCACTTTTCTTTCTTCTCTGCTTTTTAATTTTAAATTGTGGCCAATTATCCACAGTAATGAGGATGGAGAGAGGTGCAAAAAAGGTTTTCTTTTGTACCTATGCACAAATATTTTTATTGTGCAAAATTTCCAAGGATCAAATGCCTTTCTCCAGTACCACTGCCAGAATATTATGGATTTTCTGGTCCCCTTTTGCCTCTATTACCTTTTTCCACCTTCAGAGATTGCAGCTGCCTTTCCTCCAGTTCAGAAGGTAGCTGGGAAGATAATTGTATTTATTTCCTTCACCCCTCCATGTTCTTGGCTGACCTTCTTCCTCCACATCCAATTTACTCCCCTTACGTCCAAAAGGCTTTGCTGCCCAGCTTTGGCCCCATTACCCAGAGAGGAGCCCAGCAGCAAGGTCAGTTCCCACCTCCCCTCCCACTCCTGTGCCTGATCCAGGGCACTCGTGAGTTTTCCTCTGCTGATCCTTGCATGTAATTAAAGCAAAGCTGCCAAAGTCTGTAAACTCATTAGCTGTTCCTTCTCCAAATGCATCCTGTTGTGGTCATTATCACCTGTGCTGGTATGTATTTTCACCTGTTCATACCCTCTTCATCCAGCTGTTTCTGACTCTGAGTGCTGCCCTTTAAGGGTTACAGCACTTTGGGCCTAAGCACCCAAGCAGAAACACTTTCAACAAAATTAATGGCTAAAGTAGGAACCTCACAGCTCAGAAATGGCCACCCCAAAGAGCAGCAGCAAGAGCTGCCTAAAAATATACATGAGCCTGGAGACCTCCAGATTTCTTACCTCAGTTTGTGTCTTTCCTGGCAGCCTTCACACCCAAAGGACAACAAGTAAAGAGGAGTGCTTTTACTTTCCATGTTAACTAAAGTGACTTGGGACACCCTTTTTTCCCCCTGCGTATTAATTGTATTTGGGGTCCTGCAGTTTCTGTGAAGATTTAGTGTGACAGAAAGTGAGGGGAGTCACACCCACAGCAGTGCAGCCCTTCCCTCACTACTGTCCCTGGGACTGAAGCTGTCCCTTAACACGGGGCAGTGGCAGCAATGGCCTCCGTCTCCTTCTTTGCTGTTGAGAAGAGGGTTGGGTTTACACATCCCTCTTGCTTTTTTTTTTTTTGGCATCTGGTGCAACAGCACAGAAAGCCTCAGCAGCACAGAGGTCAGGCAGTTTTTCACAAATTTGCATTTCTCATGAAGCTTTTTTTCCAGTAAGTTATCTTTATGCAGAAGAGGGATGCTTCTGTAGTTAGGACTGAAGTTTAAGCCTTCAGAGATGTGCATGTGCTTCTGTTTTGCCCCAGGCTTCCCATGTGGCAGGGGGAGTGCAGTATCACCATATTTTAGCCCCATGTGTTTCAGGGAAATGTAAAAGCCTCTTCATACTTCACCCTAGTTCTGGGAGTACAAAATACCCTGACATA
Organism: Chaetura pelagica; assembly: GCF_000747805.2. Taxonomy (NCBI): domain Eukaryota; kingdom Metazoa; phylum Chordata; class Aves; order Apodiformes; family Apodidae; genus Chaetura; species Chaetura pelagica. The sequence goes on along the minus strand of NW_009951950.1, from coordinate 1,753,988 downwards.
CTGAGAGATGCTCTTCTCTCACACTGTGGAGAGACAGTGCTGTGGAGAGACAGGGGCTTGCTGGAAATCTTTCCAATGATACAAAATTCTTGATGGGTTCCATTAAATTATTTCCAAGCACAGGCATTTCCAAGCACAGAAGTATTTTGGCTTGACAAATTTTAAACCACCTACAGAGCACGGCTTTGACAAAAACATGCCTTTTGAATAGCTCGGAACATGGGCTACCAGGCTTCACAATATTTCCCTCCTGTTCTCACAAGGAACACTGTGGACCTGGGTCTCTGGCTCCAAGGCAGCATGAACAGAATAAATCTTCCAAATTCCTAATCTCTGGTCATAAAGCCAGAGTCTAAGTAATTTGTAGATATGAAAGAAAGCTTGCATTCCTGTAATACATACTTGTATGTTTATGTGTACATGTATACCTATATATGTACCTATTTAGATGCATACTATCACAGAGCTATGAAAATATACTGCATCTTCCTATAAGATGTGACAGTCAGCATCTGTCTGGGTGCAAGAATCTTTCAAGTTTCAGCAGGAGAAAACAATTCAAACACAGATTTGTTTACAGAAAAAAACCAATAATTTTATTCCAAATTTCAGCATGGCAAAAAACTTGACAGAGCAGAAATCTTCAGTCTACCAAATGTCAATTATGGGACTCCAAATGCAAATGAATCCTTCCAAAGTTTACTGAAGGAATGCCTGACCTCTGCTTTACTTCTCTGTCCCTTGTTTTCTACCCCTTTTAAATAACAGATGGACTTTCCTATTTAGGGTTGAAACTGTGAAGCTGGTCTTTCAACATCACCAGTCTGAATGCTGAATCCTAAGCTTGTATTTACTGACCTGGAAAAAAAAAAAATCCCTGTTACCTTCTGAATCAGCAGTCATTTCAATGCTTTGCAGAACTCGCAGAAGTAGACATACAAAATTTAACACCAGCACAAAGCACATACAAAGCAATCAGAGCGATGAAGAGCTGGAACAAACAGTTTGATGAGCCTGAAAGCTGCATTGGAAGAATACTTATAGTCGATTTACAAGTGGGAAAACTGCCTGAAGCTTCAGAGCTGTATTTTTTATAGAGGCTTTTTGTTTGTTTGTTTTGGGTTTCACTAATGAAAAATAACATGTTCATTTTTGTCTTCTGCAACCACTTGTGCAAGAATGAGAAATGCAAAGCAGTACATAAAAAGTAGCTAAATGCAGTTTGCCCTAAGAGTGTAAGTGCTTTGAGACTGTAAATATATGAAGAAAACTGACAGAATCTAAATGACTGAACTTTTGCATCACGGCACTATAGAGTGCTCAGCATGTGGTTCAGAAGCACCTGTGTTTCTTACTGGAGAGAGAAGCACATTCCTACACAGAAGTTTTTTACTCCCAAACGAGAAAAAGCTAGATTATCTCTGGGGTATAAATAAGTCTGTGTATGGAGGCAATCCATAGCCAGATCCAGACCTATGACTCAGACTCCAGGACACCAGAAGGTTACAAACAAATAACATGAAAAATAAATGCAGACTGACAAACATGCAAAACCTGAATTTTGGAAACCTTGTAGACCCTGATTAGATGATTCAGCCCCTGAAGTTTTGCCGAAGTTGAGTCCAAGTAGGAAATTGCTTCAACCTTCTATTTTGTGTACATCCTCAGGAAAAAGGGTGAACAGCTAAGGACTGTGGAAGTCAGTGAGGTACCACATTAAAAACACAGCAAAGCAGAAAGATGTAATTTTGTGCTAGGCTGCTATAACATCTAATCATCCTTGAAATGTCTTATTTTTGTCATGAGCAAGTCTACTGTATGAGTGAGTAAAACAAGTAGGAAGGAACAAATCATTCTAAAAATTCAATGTGGTTGATGAGACACCATAAAAATTTCCTCCTGTTTGGTATAAGAAAACAGACACGACATTATGCCAACAGAAAGATGACTAAATGCTCCGTCAGTAGAAAAGGACATGGAAAGTCCACCTGAGATAAACAGAAAGAAAACTGGAATCACCAAGAAACGGGGAAGGGAGACAGATGGACCCAAAAGTCCCTGCAGTGGGCTGGCATGCGGCAGACCTGGTTTGACTTCAGCAATCCTGTCAGCCAGATAAAATGTGCAATTCCTGACTGATCAAAAACAGGGAAGGATCCATTTAAATTGTGCACCCAGTGTAGAATGGAACCCCGACTTGAAGAGAAAACATAAGCAAAATTACTTATTTGATGAAGCAATGGGGAACCAAGCCCACCCTTGTCTACCTTTCCTTTAGCCTCCTTCTCCTGCCCTCATCTTAGCCTTTTAAAATTAAGAGCTTGAGGTAACTTTTGAATTACCCTTGAAATACTCTGCCACAGGTAATTTTAAACATGGGCAAAAAAACCCAACTTATGCTCTTGAAAGAACAACTTAAGGATACTGCAGAGGTAATTTTTTTTCTCCAAAATGAAAGCATGGACAGACCCTACCTGCGCCTGGGCTGGTGCAACTGGGGCTGGGTTGTGGGAGCACGGGGCAGCCTGGGGTGCCCCTGGTCCCAGGGCTGCCTCCCAGTCATGCAACTTCAGCCGTCCCCACACTCAGGGCTGCCCTCACGGCCTTGCCTTCTGCGCTGCTGTTGCAACAGTATGACGGAACTGGGCCAGCAAGCCAGCTCCCAGGGCCAGGGAGCCCCGTCTCCTGATAGCTTCCCTCCCCCTCCCACCTGCACCCACGCAGGCACCTGCTGAAGTGGGTCATTCTGGGCCACCCTGCTTGGTGGGGTTGCTTCTCAGCTTCTGGAGAATGACTGCCTCCTCCAATTGTTAGAAGAATCTACATTTTGCTAGCTCTCAACTCTGGGAGCTCAGGCACATGAACTCATTTTCGAGTGTGTTCTTCCCCTTCCCCTTCCCCAGCTCCCCATTTCTCTCTTCAACCCACCTCCCCAAAATCCCCACCTCAAATTGCAATGCTCACACTTCCTGTCTCTGAAAAAATCACTAGGAGGGAAGGAAGGAGGGAAGGAAGGAGGGAAGGAAGGAGGGAAGGAAGGAGGGAAGGAAGGAGGGAAGGAAGGAGGGAAGGAAGGAGGGAAGGAAGGAGGGAAGGAAGGAGGGAAGGAAGGAGGGAAGGAAGGAGGGAAGGAAGGAGGGAAGGAAGGAGGGAAGGAAGGAGGGAAGGAAGGAGGGAAGGAAGGAGGGAAGGAAGGAGGGAAGGAAGGAGGGAAGGAAGGAAGGAAGGAAGGAAGGAAGGAAGGAAGGAAGGAAGGAAGGAAGGAAGGAAGGAAGGAAGGAAGGAAGGAAGGAAGGAAGGAAGGAAGGAAGGAAGGAAGGAAGGAAGGAAGGAAGGAAGGAAGGAAGGAAGGAAGGAAGGAAGGAAGGAAGGAAGGAAGGAAGGAAGGAAGGAAGGAAGGAAGGAAGGAAGGAAGGAAGGAAGGAAGGAAGGAAGGAAGGAAGGAAGGAAGGAAGGAAGGAAGGAAGGAAGGAAGGAAGGAAGGAAGGAAGGAAGGAAGGAAGGAAGGAAGTTTGGTTGTTTTCCATGGAAAATTTGCAGGATTTCATCTCAGCACAAAAAGAATCATTTTAACATTCTTTCCCTGATATATAACATGCTGGATAGCAAATGAAATTTGCAAATTGCAAATGAAAAATGAAATGAATTGGCTTCAAGGGTAATGAACTGATTTATGTCCACAGAGATGTTGTCCTCTTATTTTCTTATTTTGTTCTTGTGATGAGAGTTGCTTATAACTTCCCTGTGAGGATTATCGTAATACAAATCAAGAGCTTTGTACAAAAGCTACTCAGAAGCCTGCAGAGTTTATTAGGAAATAACCAAGTTTCTAGAGTTTTCTCTCTTCTGAGACTCTCTGTTGAAGCACTGATGGCAATGATATTATTTGCTATTCGGCTCTTCCAGGTAGTGCTGGACACCCTCGTGGAAATTACCCTTTCTTATAATGCTCCAAATTTTTTTTCTATAGTGTCTAAAAAATTTTCATTTGTTGGCATTGTGACCCAGGACACATGCAGTTTACAGATGTAGCAGGACAGGCTTCAGTTTCCACTGGAACATCTACAGTGTCACACTGCTTTTGGCTTCAAAAACTCATTTTTTCCCATGTAGAAATTCAATCAAATTGATCTGGGAGGAGACAGCCTTTCTGTTTGGCACCAAGTTTATGCACTTTCCAGTTTTGCAAGTACAGATATAAACACAGACAAACAAAGCCTGCAAATAATAAAATATTATTAAATTAATGGATCTCTGGTTTTCTGTTGCTTTCAGCGTGGTAGCTATTCTCAAATGTTCTTGATAAATAGCTCCTGTTCCACACCTCAACTCCACCTTCTTCTGTGATTCATATAACTTCAGGGAAGATCCCAGGCAGTAAATCTTCTAGATGCATTTCCAAAAAAAAGCAGCATCCATACTGTTAATAGAACCAACTCTATACTTCACTGACACTTACATTTCCTAGCATAGCACACCTTCCCTTAAGAAACAATAAAAAAGGAAAATGCTAGGAAAAAATCTCAGTCTGTATTTAATTTATGTAAGTGAAACAAGGTTTTTGACTTCTGGTTTTTAGCTGAATTGCTCCTGTTATCTGGGCAGTTTGTTATGTAAAAGCAAAATCAGTATTTTTCTAATTTGTAGATAACTCATTGAACAAAAACCTTTATACTGAAAAAGATCACAGCATAAGGTAGGAATGAGTTACATGGGACCTGATGTGTTCTTCAACTGCAAGCACCTCTTACTTGGTCATACAGGAATGTATGTGCTTCTTTATGGTACTAACTTCAAATGTTTTCCTTGTGACCTTCACCATATTTGGTAATTGTTTGGCCTCAGTACACAAGTATGCATGCATGTCTAAGATATCAGCAAAATCATTCAGTAATATTGAGGATCCTGACCTTACTTGCCCCACAGAATAACAGCTAACTGCAGAAAAGAGATAAAATATATGACAATATTTGGAAAAAAATATTACACATGCAGATTTTTATTATGTTTTGTTTTGGTTTGGTTTTGTTTTTTTGCTTTCCATTACAGTTTTCTTCAAATGAGAAGTGGATCCAACATGCAAAACTCAGATCTAAGTTTCTGAACCACTTTGCATTTATAAAAACCTTATACAGACCCAAAAGGATTTGTTTGGACTCTCTTACTTGTCCTAAAGTACACTCAGGCAAGAACTAAAAGGATCTGTAAAACTTTATAGTGAGATCAATGACTACACTCTGGGGCTATTTACTACTTGTGTGGTGGCAGCTCCTAGAGGCTTTGGGGAAGGTTGGGGTGCTTTCCACCTGTGGGACTGATTTTGTTTCATTATAAGCTTATAAAGGCCTAAACATAAGGATTCTCTTGGCACCACCAGATTATAAATAGTAACAGAAATGGCAGTTCCTGCTCTAAATTGCCCACAGTTAAAGGTTTGATTTTATTTGTTTTTTAAGAGAAAATAATACAGTAATCCTAGATAACTCAGTATTATCCTTTTCACAGACATATCAAAATATTAGATGAATGGGAAAAGTTCATATATTGAGATAATTTTTTTCAGAGAACATTTATGACAGAGGAACCTTAATTGTATTGGGTTGGCTGAAAAGCTGCCCAGAGTCTTTTCAATAGCTTATTCTAAATCTAACAAGTTAAGCCTAAACGGAAGAGATTCTGAGAAGGATCTTGGGATAAGAAAAGAAAGTGTTTACGACCCATCTTAATGAGGATACAGTGAACCTGGAATCCATCTGTAAATCATTTGTCATCACAGGTCCACCTCTTAACTTTTTTCCTCACTAGTGGCTAGTGAAAGGAAAGAGGGAAAATCATTTGGCATCCATGAAGCATTTTTTTTACAACTGGTATATTTTCAATACATTCCAAATATAGAGAAGCTTTTATTTTTCTTATATTGTTTGCAAGTCACTGACAGTGAAGTGGAAAATATAAAAACTTCATTGAGCATTGCTTGTCTAAGGATCCCTTCAGGTATTAGTTGGCACATCAAGAAATTATTTTTGCAGACTAATCAAATCTGCATTTGTCCTGAGTGTGATGCTAAGATTAAGTTCTGCTTACAGAGTTGCTGATGGTTTCATTTATTTCAGCACACCCAAATTCACACGGTGGCTCTAGAAGGCATTTTTAATTGATGGCAATTGCGTGTCAGCCTCCTAATGAGCCAGATGAGCTCTTACTTTCCTTCTGCGTCCCAATGAATTCATCTGGGTGTGGGAACCAGGGAAAGCTTGTTAAATATAGAACCCTGGCACAGAGAGACAAGTGCAATGCTGCAGGACTGCTGCTATTTCTTAAGAGTTTGGGCTGGGCTAGAGGTGTCCTCGTTATCATTTCATATTCTTTCATAACATTTTTTCTAAATCAAGTAGGGGAATTAGAGAGTGTTAAACATACATTAACATTATTTACTTGCTGACTTCATTTTCACCTTCAAAAATACAAACATTGTGTGTGTCTCTTTTTCAGACAGATGCTACTACCCATTTTATAGCCACTTGCATTAAAGAGGTTAATCTCATAAAAAAGTTTATAAAGCACAGAACTTACGAGAAACACTGGAAAAATGTCTATTCATTAATTACCCAACTGGCTTTGATGAATTTTTTGCAACAGAGCACTTCAGGGCAATTGCAACTTTTTTCCTTGTTTCACTTAATGGAGCTAATATTAATTGAATAAACAAAAATTAGATCTTAAAAGTATCCTCATGGAATATCCTCATCTGTCATCTTTGCCAAAAGGACAACTGCACAGTATGCATGTATCTTTGCTTTATACATGCTGCTCATGTACGAGCACTGCACAGAGCCCATATTTCTGCAGGTGATACACATTGATTTGAATGATGATTCTACAGATCTTCTGGCCAATCTCCACCCACACACACACAGAGTACACTCCGTATCTCATTGTAGCTTTGTTTAATTCATCATAAAAAGGCAAGGAGGACTGATCCAAAAAGCAGAATATTTTCATTTCTATGTGAAAGCTCTGTAGGAGCTCTCTAAGCAACCCCCATCCAATCTCTGGACTCCCAGTCTGACATTCACCCAGCTGGAATGCTGCTCTGGCAAGTGCCATTTGGTGATAGTACAGTCTATTACATAGCAGATAACTTTGTTTGGAGGTCATTTTTTTTTGTAGGAAGAAGTTTCAAAGAGCAGAGAGCACTGCAATAACAGAATGGCCACTTAGGAATGAGGTCCATGTTCTGTACATCAGAAATGTCTCTATGATAGGAAACCAATAAAATTGATGTAGAAAATATGTCAAAGTCATGTTGTGGTCTTCAGCAGTAAAGCCCTGCCACAGTATACTCACAGTCATGAGAGTCATGATAAAGAACCATTCTAGTTCCTTTCAAACAACATGATCCGGCTAAAATGTCATATATAAACTAGATTTAGCTAATGACTTATATATGTTATACTAGCTCAGCACAGCTTTTCAGCTGTTGCCTTTGGTAACATTTCAGGCAGGTCTGTGCTAAGGACCAAATCCTATGAAATTCCTTGCAACTATTAAAAAGGGGCCGCAGAGAGAAATTTAATTATGGCCAACTTTAGATTATTACTGGTTAAACAGGCTAGATACCTGGTCTTAATTTTGTTACTTGTTCAGAAAACACTGCAGAAACTAGTAAAGGATGTAAATTAAAGAGGCCAGGTATGTCTACGGAAGAAAAAAGAGCTCAGGGTGTTCTTTCCCTGCGTTTTTAATTGTAATTTCTTTCTTTTGTCCATGGAGCAGCTACAGTGACAGCTAATATAAAATGGTCTGCTGATGGCTTTACTGATATTTGCTGACAGCAGAGGGTAGGATGATATGAGTGTTCCAGGCTTGGGTTCAGACTGTAGTGGGAGCACTTTCTTACCACTGCCCCTAGGCTTTGCCCTCTCTGCATCAACTTGTCCTTGCCTCTTCTCTTAATTTCTGGCACTTTCTTCCCACTCTCATTGCCTTTTTCTCTTTGGTCAGTCCTAGCCTACAGTTTAGGCTTTCCAGCCCCAGTCTCCTCACCCAGATTATCCTTTGTTTCTTCTTTTTCCATTCCCCCTTTCACACACAAGCCACTCAAATACATGCTTCTCCAAATTCTTCACTTCTTCACTTGCTCAGTTCTCACACTTGCCCCATGTCTGGCCACTTGCTGCCACCACAGACAGCTCCTGTGATCTGCATCGCCTCAAGGGTGCAGGGCACCTGCCTGAAAGCCCTGCTCATACAAACAGGACTGGAGTGAACAATATGCACACACAATGGGGTATACAGCATTTCTTGGGATCAAGCTCTGCAGTAGTAGAAGTCATTGAACCTTGCTCCTTATTATCCACTTTTCTCCCTCCCATCACAAGAAATAATATGTCTTTCAGTTCCGTGTAGCTTTACATTCCCCTGCATGCTTATTATTCAGTTGTATTTTAAGTGCTCTTCCAGTTTTCCCTCTGCATGTGACCACCCACTTCTCCACCTACAGTCTCTATAATGTGATTTCTATCTGCTGTAGCTTATAATGGTTTAAATTATGTTAATTGTATTCAGAGATTAAAGTAAAAATCACTACAACTATTATTCTGCCCATATACTGTACCAGTGCTGGTAGTTATTCTCTTCAGAAATGAACATGGCTAATAAGATAAGAAAATTACACTTGCATGCAGTTAGTCAGTTTCATATTTAATTAGTGAGGAAAAAAAATTATATTTCCATGACTTCTTATTGAAGCAAAATTAACTCTTTTGCCTCTGACTATGCTTGCTGTCAAAACTTCAGTTCATACCACACAAAGTGCTCTCCACAGCTGCTTCAGATTTGCTTTCCTAAATCACGTAGGCTGTTTCAGTGAAGACTTTTTCTTTAAATGCCACAGACACGCACATCTGCATGGCATCACCATGGGCTATTGAGGCCATGCCTTAGCAGCACACACAGTGGGTAGAGCACTCCCAAAAACCTCACTCGTTATAAAAGCACAGGAGTTCATTCCATAGACATTCCCTGGTCTAATTTTGTTAATGTATCATGAAGAGACTGATCTCCAAAGCATTCACAAATTTAAGATTAAACTTCTTAAACATTTAGTGTGGCAACCAGAATGTGCTTTCAGAATTTAAGATGGCCATGATATGCTGTCAGAAGAGGCCAACACACTCCCACACTTGCTATAAATAACAAACCAGAACACACGAACAGGCCAGACTTAACTGAATTTCTTCAATCGCTGCGAAGTACACTTTGCTGCATGTTGAAGAGATAATGTGTCACAACACATTTTGCATAAAGTGAAGAATCCATCTCTCAGGAACACTTCTGTTTTGGATTTCCCCCCCAAGCCAGCATCATGGCAGTGACCCTCTCCCCAAAAGTGACCTAAATCTCAACCTGAAGCAAGTCGGCACCATTTCATGGAGCCAAGCAGGGTCTCAACCTTCTGTATACAGGTGAGGTTTGCCACGTGGACCTTAACTCTGGTTGCAGGCAGAAGGGCAGAGTGCTTTGAGAGTTCTTGTACTCATCTGGTTTCTCTGACAGAAGTTCACAGTATCTTAATAAATCATGTGGTTAGTTGTTGATAAAGCCATGGGTGAGGGCAGAGAAACAAGTGTGCTGCAAGGGGTTTGATTCCATTTGCATGTCACCTTTCACAACATTTAGGGCTGGGGTTTTCAAAAAGCACTTGTCAGCAATGATGAAACCCCTGCTGCAAAACCAACATTCTGCCCTGTGAAAGACCATTCAGGTGCAGACTACTTAATGTCCGGGCACTTCTGAACTTCAGGTGTCCTAGGGCTGGGATACTTTTGAAAAATTTGCTTTAAAAAGTTGGTTTGCTTGCCTTGATTCACTAAAATCTGAATGCTCTTAGTTGCACGTTACAACTTTATCCAACTGTGACTCCAGAGTCTAATCCGCCAAGAGCAACTCCAACCCAAAACAGGTTCAGCCATGTCACTGCAAAGTGCCCATTCTGTTCAGCCTTTTATTTTACCAACATTTTATACCCGTCTCCACATGATCCCTGATGTAATTGCTACTAAAGATGTAGGGCAATGGAAAATCAATCGTAACTATTACAGATGATCCACCCTTCCTGTTATTTGACTTACATTGTTTTGTTTGTACGGTGCCTCTTTTTCTGATCCTACAAAATTTGTTTCTTTATGTAACACTCAGTATGTTGACATGCTCACCATACCCTGATGAGCTACAGCCTGCAAGCCCATACTGCATATTAAAAATACTGCCATTTTAAGTAATTTTTAAAATAGGTATATTTTTAATACAACTCAGTATACTTATCCCCCAAAAAAACCCTGGAGCAGTGATACCGTTCTACTCTCTCTTCTCCAGGGGTTTCAAAACAATATTTTTAGATACACACAGGTATGTGTATGTTGTTATCCTCCATGTCAACAGCAAGACTTACGGGTCAAATCTGCATTTTATCACCATTGTAAAGCCTACAGTGCACTTGCCTAGAACATCAGGAACATCTAAAATGTCAGCACATGCAGAATAAACTTTTTTTGTAATAACAAAATCTGGCTTTCTGCCTGGGATGCTGATTTTCTTTCAAGCTAGAATGGTTGTGAGGATTTAAACACCAGATTTATAGTTTTTATCATTCTTCTTAGTGCGTTGAAAGTGTTTCTGAGCATGTGACTGATGAAACCAGCTAGAATTTGGAATGGCTGAAATTTAAGAGGTACAGATGTGCTACAGAATCATATTATTTTTAGAATAGCTGCAATTAATTATCCTGGAGCATTGCAATCGTTGCAATGGATGGCGCTTTTGGGAAAAAAATGTGTAGTTATGTTTATGTAGCACACCTCAAGATGCATAGCTGGGGTCATGCCTTGGCACAAAATTGCTCAGGGAAAGGGCAATCTGCTTCACCACTTTCATCTGCTTAAAGCGATTACTTGTGCCTCCCTGTTCCTCCCACAGCTTCCCGCTTATGTGGCTTCCTGGACCTCCGGGACGGCTCTACACCATCTTGCCCACTGCACTCTGCCACATCTCTCTTCCCACAAGGGTTCTTTCTTCTGCCCTCAACTCCCCAGGCCACGCCAAGTCTTTGCACCTTTTCAGGGCAATACAGACTGTGCTCCCTCCGTGCTCCCAAGCCCAACGTTAGTTCCTGCTGTTTGCACACAGGAGAGGCAGGCTCACCCTGCCAGGTGCCATGGAGTACACTAGCAGGGCAACCCATACTTCCAGAGAAGACAACAAACCAAAAAGCTTCTCTTATGCCTCATGAGGTAGCGTTTGTGAGCACAGCCAGCAAGAGAGCTTAGCAGAGCAGCACACCAGCAACTGAGCACATCCTGAGTTATTACACTCGAGCATGTGCAAATATTCAGCTTATTAGCAGTCCCATGTAAACTCCGGTCCAATTATAGTCAGCAGCAAAACTCTCCACACTGCAGTGGGGAATTAGAGTTTAATGGAATTACATTAGCAAAAGTTACCTTCCCCTGTATCAGCATTAAAGCAACCAGTCTCACAACAGTGACATTATTTCATCTTGCTGACATGATCTGTTCGACATTGCTCTTCAGGAAAGTTCTGTGCTCTCCTAGCTCATCAGTAAGTAGCTTTGTATAAATCATTGCCCTTAATGACCATGTCTTCTTGATTTGGAAATTTCAACACGAAATGTATAACAATTGTTCTGTGAACAGGGTAGCAGGTTTTGTAGCTGTAGCATCAACTCTAGGTCTAAATGAGTGTCAGTCCAGTCATTATTGGGTAAAATGGTAGGTGGGAATAGCTAGAAGTCCCTATCAGGTTTGGTCCCACTGTCACTGTGGCTGTGCCCAAGTTCTAACTTGGCTTCACCTACTAGGAGCCAGCCAGTCTCTTTTAAGTCCTGGACATAATTTTAAAAAATTTATCCATGTAAATATCCTTGGATCTCTGGATCAGGTAATTTAACAAAGCATGTGTGAATAATCACATACATCAGCAGTGATATCAAAGAATCAGCAGTGATAAGCTGTGGTCCAGATCTGAATAACAGTCAATTTTACAAGAGATCAAGACTGGGGCTCTGAACACACAATAAAATATTTCTTGCTTTGCAAAATTGGACACTTCTGTAGATCTCAAATGCTCCAGTAAAATGGGCTGACCCTGGGTTCTTCTCCACGCCAATAACCTCAGCTGGGCACTAGGGATCTCTTTGCACTCCTCCTGCTTTAATTCTGGTTTCTTACACAATGCTGCCGTAGACCTTCGCATGCCTCCCGGGGACCCTTGGTATGCACAGATAGAAAGAGAAGGATCAGGCTTGGCAGAAGATAAAGCTGAACAGTTTTTTTATGCTGATGAAGCAATAAAACATCACAGAGCAATTTGTTTTTGCCTGAAGTAATGATTGCGATGTCGCAGGAAAGTAACTAGTGCCAGAAAGTTATTCATCAGACTCCTTGCACGCTTGCTTCCCACACACTGAAAATCCAGTTCAGTATGTTAGTGCAAGCTCCTCATACTGCCATTGCAACTGGGAAGCCAAGTACCCTGAAGTGACCTTGGATTTTACCATCATTTATCCTGTGATTTGTCTTAACTGGAGCCAAGGTATTGCCAGGTAAGTTAAATCCGCACTGCTGGATCATCGCTGAGCAGCTCACACTAAAATACACTTCAAGATTTTATTTCATTATCACACAAAAGTATTAAGCTCATCCAGAGATACTCAAAAAGGAAGCAACACAGCCACTTAGCACATAAACATAAAGAGTTTACTTCTAAGAATTATATAGTTAAAAGATACAGAAATTCTGACTACCACTTATAAAAGGTCTTTTTGGAAAGGACTGGGAACCCAGGGAAACACACTGATCTTGCACACTGAAAGCTCAAATCCTAATTATTCTTACTTAATAATATCTCATAGCATGACTCCATGCAGCTGAGGAAATAAATCCCTTACCTCCTTATGTGTCCAAGAATAGCTCTTCCTGCACACAGCAATTGATGGAGAGTCTTGCCCAGATTAACCTGAGTGCTTTCTAGAGCACTCTGCTTGAAGAATCTCATCTTTTCAGTATTTGTTATGCTTATCTGAACTTTAGTTTAACTCCTTTGCTCTTCTGCACTTCTCCCTGAAATATTGATTTTGATCAGAGGCCAGGAAGAGGGTGGAGCTTTCCAACACTCAAGCCACAGCAGCTGGGACTGCAAAGATTAAAGACATCAAGGAAGAGGGTGTCTGCATCTCTTGAATCAGCACTTTGCCTTCAGCACTGGAGATTTTATAAATGTTCACAGCCATTAGCTAATTACAGATGCTTGAATCAGCTCCCATCTTGCTTCTCTTTCGCAAGGCTTTCTTCACCTGTTTGCCTTGTCACAGTTTGGACTTCTTGTCAGAAAACATCAATAGTCAGAAAGTTAAGGAAGAAGTTACAAGCCCCATTGATTTGTCTTGGAGCCAACTACCCCATGCAGCTCTAGGAGACAATCCGGGGAGCCCGGGGTGTGTTTGTCAGGCTGTGCCATCAGAGCCCAAGCGGGTGGGAAGCACATTGATGGGTTAAGGTCCAAGCACAGCCTCGCCCCACCACTCCTCCCAGGTTTGAGGCGTATTTCAAAACCTGTATACCCCAAATAGTACAAATTTGGAGAAAGTGTCCAGCTAGACTCCTCCTATGCAGCTTTAGATGACATCCACAGCAAGGCAAATATACAAATTAATAATAAAAGTGTATCTCATATACCCTGAGACACGAGGCTTGTTTTTCTTTAGCAAAAATACAGTTACCTTTTTTGAAACTGAGAAGAGCTGAATTCACCTGCAAGCAGCTATTTAGCAGTTGGAGCACAGCAGTGGATGCTGAGTTCATCCTTAGAGCTGGTCCCACAAACTCACGCTTCTTTGTCCCACAACACTTCTTAGCATCAGGGCTGTCATGTAGTGGGACCAGCAGCTCTCCCTTATGTGCACTGGATGACATCCATGTTCTTACCACATCTTCATCCCAGAGAAATGAAAATGCTTGGATTATTTGTTGGAAGCAGTCGTCTTTCTTCGGAATCTTGGCCAGGCACGGAAACACCGCTGGAAAGGGAGTGTGAAGTATTGAACTCAGCTCTGTGTCACTCTGGATCCAGAACACAACTTCACTTTGAACAGGTTTGAAAGAAGGAGAGCTTACAATTCTGAAATGTTCTCAGGGCATTTGGATAGGAACAGCTTGTACCTCCCTTGGTAGGCAAAAGTAGGTCAATAAATATTGTCAGAAAAATAAACATTTGGGTGTAGCAATCTTGTTCAGGTGCATGATATTATTTCAGAGACATGACTGGGCAAAATTTGGAGATTTAGCAGTTCTTCCAGTCTAAGAAACATGTAGCTTCAGTCATGGTTAATCATATTAACTATGCTGTACAAACTTCTCCCTTGCTTGAGGCTAAGATGGGTCTGGAAATCAAGAAATACAATTCTGGTTTTGGTAGTATTTACCCTTCTGTTGTTTTTTCTTCACCTGAGATATATGAAGCACTCATTAAACATGAAATAGCTGATCTTGGCAAGGTCTTTTTAAAATAGATGAATACCATTCATATTTTTATGATCAAAGCTGGGGCATGATATGGATGGACTACTGTCCTATATTAGTAGAATCAGGACATCTTTCTCATGATAGTTATGTATAAATGGCAAATTTTTCTTTAGTACATCATCCATAGGCCTATTTGGTTTCAGTGATCAGTTTGTGTGGCTCTCATGGAGCTAGCTTTAAACTAAATAGCTTAGAAGGAAGGTAGTTGTGTTGGTTTTGAAGCTGGGTTTCTGCCCTTTCCCAAGTAGCCAACATTCAGATGATGGGTTTTCCAGTGGTTGCTGATTTTGCGGTTTCCCAGGTATCTTAATTAAAGTCCCATTGTCAATTGCAGACTACACACCTCAGAGCTTCATATTTAGCCAGAGCATCTCCAATGGACATGCAGCAGTTCTTTTTCAGGAATTAATCATATTTTGCATCCATCCCAGCAGACTCAAAAAGGAACTCAAAAGCAATAAGAAACTTACAAACTACAAGTGAGTTTCAGCTCAGAGATGAAACCTCACAGCTGGCTGGCTAACAGTCCTTCACAACATCTAATTTTCACAGCTGTAATTCTCTATTTCCAACAGCAGCAACAAAGACAGGTGAGACTGGCATGCCTTTACCACTTCATCCTCCCAAGTTATGATTTTACTTATTTTTAGACCTGCATCTCAGGCACCGTAGAAACCAAAAAAAAGCCAAGCTTGTGTGAGCTCACTATGCTGCTTCTTTTTATCTGTTCAACCAATTTTCCCTCTGCAGAGTTCATACTAGCCTTCTTGGTCCTCCCACTATCCCTTCCAGGGTTCCTTCTTGCTTCCTTCCACAAGCATGGGGTTACCAAACCTGGTGAAGCAACAGTGACCAGTGGCAAGATGTGCATACTGCTAGCAAGGGACAAACCACCAGGTTAATACTGACAGCAGCTGGAAGGTGGCTGTGGTGCCCATGTTTTAGAAAGCCCATGCCCTGCTCCCCACCTGCATCCTCTTCATGGATCCCTGCCATTTCTCTTCTGTTGAATTCTTGCACTTTCTCTTTCTGAGTCTTTCACTTTTCAGCACAGCGAGTGGGGCCAGGAGGAGAAGAGCTGCATGGCCCATAGGATTTATGCATGGGATAGAGGTCCCAAAAGCTGTGAAGCACGGAGTTGTATAAGTGCATGGAATCACAGGAGGAAAACAGTGTTTGTTTTCAACTCTTGTCCATGCCTACATGTGTTGTCCCTGGTGGCACCTACATGTGGGTTGGTTGGGCTCTCCCCCAGACTCCCAGATTTTGTGGGCGAGGATGCTGCAGCAAGGGCAAAGGTAAAACTGCAGCTACAAAGTGACCCCAGTCTCCTGCTGTTGGCATCTTATTCCTCTAGGTCTCACATTGTGTATGTCCCATCAGACAAACAGGGCTCTGTGGAAAAAGCTTAGCTGAGGGCTGAGCCTGTCTGTGCAGGACACAATAAGCTGCTGAGACCCTAAGGGAATCGTCCTACATGGTGAATGAGCTTGCTCAAAAGGGCAGCCAGCAAGGGCTTTAGGGTTTTGACAGAGCAATAGAAGCACAGCACTGACCCAAGGCAAACAGATCTGAGTGGGGAGCAAAAGTCAGGCTCAAAATGTACCATTCACAGGTAACCTACACCCTGCCAGAGCATCTGGAAATTAGTGCAGAGCAATGTCCTTCCCTGGGACCCTAAGTGGCACGCAGCATGGTGGCCTGGCCAGCCCTCCCTGTCAGTGTGCCTGGCTGCAGTGTGGTAATGTATCAGGATATGTGTGTCACTGCCAGCATCAATAGGGAATCCCAAGCACAAAAACCCCACAGAAGTATTTTATATCCCCACCTACAGCAGTAATGTAGGCTATAAATTTTGCATGTGGTCACCGTACTCTTCCAGAGTGTGTAGGCAGCTGTCAGCTTCCTAATCCTGGATTTATTGGCAGCAGTGAGAGGACAGAGTAAGCTCTTGTCAGGGACCAAGAGGACAAGCATATTTTCAGCACTTTAGAGGACTCTCCTGCTGGTTGTTAGATGCACTGGAGTCCCCACAGGCTCCCATTAACATCACCCTTCCCAAACCTGAAGACAAACCCACCTCTGCAAGCAACCCCCC
>NW_009951950.1:1734702-1737142 GCF_000747805.2 Chaetura pelagica | reverse complement strand
CCCCCCCCCCCCCCCCATGTTTCCAGTAAAACCCACTGCCCTGAGTTTTTCCTCCCTTTATCATACCCACAAAATGGAATGGTAATTCAGCAGCAGCACCTTCATGGCCACTGATGAGTAACTCAGGCAGAGCAATCAGCCCAAGCGGTCTCCTTGCATGGAGGTGATTTCCCAGGGCAGTGTTTGACCTCTGAAGCAGGTCAAGAGGAAGACTTCCAGAGAAATGGCAGTGACAGGCTATGGCTGCCTGGACTGAGACACACCAGGGAACAGTAGGTACCACATGCCAGAGGTGGGATGCCAAAATAA
Source organism: Chaetura pelagica (assembly GCF_000747805.2). Classification (NCBI taxonomy): domain Eukaryota; kingdom Metazoa; phylum Chordata; class Aves; order Apodiformes; family Apodidae; genus Chaetura; species Chaetura pelagica. The sequence continues at coordinate 1,736,833 of NW_009951950.1, read as the reverse complement.
GGGCATCCAATCCCTCTAATCCTCATAAACCCTTATTTTCCACTATGAACTAGTAGGAGAGATTGCAGAACCATGAGATGGAGTTTGCAGCGTTTTCCTCTGTAGCCAGTTGAAAGGTACCAGGGAATTTTGCTGGAGCAGGACAGTAGACCCAGAGTGACTCTAGCTCTGCTAACTTCAAAGACACACCTCCACACCTCCAAGCTCTCCCTTCCTGCAGCACAGAAACACATCTTAGCAGTCATCAGTACAGCACTTTCTTTCTGCTGTGGCAGGATCCTGAAGGACTGTGGGAGTACAGCAGGTAATGATGGTGTTCACAGGTTGGTTCCAGCTTCTGGCTCTCCAAATCACAAATACCTGTGCCAGGCTATGTTTTTTTATTAAATAAATGAGAGTTTTATCACTGACCTTTCTTTCAGAACAAGAGGATTGTTTGTCTATTCACACCTATGAAAGGAAAAAAGTGCCTTGATCTGGAGTGCTCTGCAATGAAAACCAGGCAAAAACAAATTCACAAGGAAAATCAAGGAAAACCAGAACTGTTTCATAGAATCATAGAATGGTTTGGGTTGGAAGAGACCTTAAACATCATCTAGTTCCAACCCCCTGCATGGGCAGGAAGACCTTCCAGTAGAGCACATTGCTCCAAGTCCTATCCAATTTGGCCTTGAATATTTCCACACTAGAGAATTTCTTCCTTATGTCTAACCTAAATACCCCATCTTCCAGTTTACTTACATTATTCACATGTACTCTGCTACCTAAAGACAGTCAAGCTCAATTAAAGTGTCTCACATTGTGCAAACATGTGAGCATCTGCCAGCAGCACATAACTTACACGTCGCTGGTGTGAGTGAGCGGAACTCTTGCATCCAGAAAAAAGCAACAAGTATTATGCCATATAAATAAGTGACAGCTTTGGAAACGGATCCATTTTAGAAGAGCCTGTCAACTTGAAACTGAGCCACGTTGGAAAAAAAAAAAAAAAGCATTTGAAAACATTTTCAGGTTTCTTCCCTGAATTTTCCTGATCACTCTTATAATCTCATTTTGGTGTCATTTAAACTTGCTCCCTCTCGTTCTGTTGTGAAGGATCCACATACGAAACAAAACCAACCAACCAACCAAAAAATCTAGGAGTAAAACCAGTTGTCTGTGCAGCTTTACATGGCAAGACAACACAAGGAATGTGTCATGACTGGGAAAAAAACTAACAAGAGAAATCAATATGAATATAGCTGTTTTAACAATTGTTTCAAGAACTGGAAAGGGAAAGCAGGAGAGGGTGTTAGATGACTTTGTCCTTGTAAAACAACTCTAACACACCTGCAAGAGAACTGAGGCTCATCTGCTTACCAGGACAAGAAACTCCAATATTGCAAGCAGACCCCTCAACTGATGCAGAGTTGCACTATGTTTTTTTTGGAGGTGTTTGCTGTTTTGGTTGTTACTGACTAACAGCAGAGTTTAGAGCCACCTTTGACACGCTGTGCCTCGACGCAGGGAACTGGGTTTTCACAGCCCTGTCTGCAACAGCACCGATTGCAGGAAAGAGGGTCTCATCGGGATTTTTTTTGCATTTCCCACTTCGGCTTCATCCAGTGCTAAAAAAAAAAGAAAAAAAAAAAAGAGTCTGTTTAAGCACAACTCACAGTTATCTCTTTCAGCTCGTCTGTTAAATGTTAATGCAGTTTGTTCCCATTTTAAGATCCACATGAAACAGGCTCTGTGGGCAGGAGCGGCGCCCAAGTTCGGCTCGGGTGGAAGCGGGAGGAACACCAGAGCTCCACAGGAGGGGCTGTGACACCCACCCTGTGCCGGAGCGCCCGGTCCCCGCGCTGGCAGGCGGAATGCAGGGCCACGGGCAGCGCTGCCCGCCCCAGTGCCCACCCCAGTGCCCACCAGTCCCGGGTTCAGCCCCGGGAACCAGGCGGGACGTGACTCACGGCGCTCGCTCGCTGAGAAAAGAAGGAGGACCATCTGCTAGTCATGAGCAGATGACAAATTCACTGCACTGCGTCTTGTCGCTACTTCCAAATTTGTAAGTAAACACATTTTGTAACCTCTCTCGGAATATTTCAGAGCTCCGAGAATGGAAAAGTTGAAATTTATGTAACACACGGGGGGG